>NW_012267255.1:0-56970 GCF_000151885.1 Dipodomys ordii | reverse complement strand
AAGGGAAAAAACAAATTGTTTAAATAGGGATACAGGTGGACCCATTGCAACAATGAGATGTACAAGTCGTTATGTCGAAAACGAACTTTACAACTTTGGTGGGGGGGGGGAGAGTGGGGGACGGAAAGGATGGGATGGGAAGAGGAAACAAAGGAGGAGGTTACAATCCTTGATAAGAAATATACTCATTATCTTGCCCATGTAATTGTAACCCCTCTGTACAGTATTTTCACAATAAAAAAGTCATTGTTCCTCAACTTTGTATGTGCTGTCTGTGAATAAAGGACCCCTGGCAATCTCTGTGGAAAATGCCTGGAATGGGTAAGAACAAAGTTGGGATAGTGGAAGACCTTTAGGCCACATACAAAAACATGGGTTACTACCAGATTAACCATTTACCCGCCTCCTGTGAGGAATGTATGGAATTGTAAAGAACAGAATTAGGGAAATTCCCCCAAATCTAGAAGAATGAAACAAACCTCTGGAATCAGTCATGACTTTCTGTTTGTATTAACTGAAAAGAGGCATTGAGCATTTGGACAGCAAGAAAGGCTGAATGCAGGTGGGGAGAAAAATGACCCTCATTCACCAGCAGAGGGCAAGCTAAGGAGGCAGTTTGAAATTCAGAGTCCTCCCTAAGATTGTCTGGCTACATAGAGCTGCGGCTCTCAATTGCAGGCCACTCTTTGGGAAAGGAAAGATAATTCAGGGACTTCTTCAGGTACACACAGACATTATACAAATCTGAGCAGGAGCTGGCAGTAAATGCCCCTCTGGACCATAGAGGTTGTTGTGGTTCTTTGGTATGTGATTTGGCACTTACTAGAAAAGTAGGGGTCCTAGACTCTGACTTGCTGAACCGAGGTCTGCATTTTAGAGAATCTTCAAGTGACTGCTCACAATGTAATAGCTTGAGAAGCTTCCTCTCAAGCCATTTCCTTGGGGCCCCCCAAACCATGGTTTTGACTGTCTTTCTTGAAATCAGGACTCTCTTCCTAGGTGCCAAACTGCCATATTGTCCTTCCTTCTGGAAGTCACTGGAACTGCTGACATCCTTATTTTAACAGCCAAACATTTTTTCAAATATTAGATGAAATTGTTTTTCAAAATGATCTGTACAACTTGGGGGTGGGTAGGAGGGGTTGGGAATATGGGAGAAAAATGAGGGAGGGAGTAACTAGATTGACAAGAAATGTACTTATTACCTTATTTATGTAACTATAACCCCTTTGTAGATCACCTTGCCAATAAAAACAATTGGAAAGAAAACACACTTCTGTGCTATGCCTTTAGAAACTCATTTGGAATAATCCTCCAGCTCCCAGCTCTGCCTCAGGCTGTGCTTCACCTCGAAAACCAAGTGAGGGACAGAACAGAGAACACTGTCCTTGTCGGAGGGACTTGGGGACAATGCTTTGTCCCAGTCTCACTCTGTCAGCATTCCTAGAAATGGACCACAGGTATCTCTGGGTTCTTCATGAATTTTTTTTTTTTTAAATCTGAGGCCCTCCACTACAATACAATAGCCTTAAGAAGGATTAAGCATTCAACTTGACCTGCCACAGCCATGTTCAATTGTTATAGTCATTCTTGCCCCTGAGTAACCCAGGCTGGTTGCCTTCCATGGATTCCCAGTAAACTATAAATGTTTTTAAAAAGCCATAGTATTGGTTATGTGGAACTTCACAACTAGAGCCTGATACCAGGAATGCACCTCTTTGACATGAGCTGAAAAGACGGTGCAGGTACACTGGGACCTTGTTGGTCCAGCACAGAGGACTGTTTTGAGATCTCATAAGCAACGTGACAGCAGCTAGAGACCCTGGGCTCAGAGCTTTGGAGACAACTATCCTTTCAACCCATTCCTAATGGGAAATATTATTATCCCCACTTTCAGGATGAGGAAATGGAAAGTCCAAGAAATTAACTTGGCCTAAGCTCATTAAGGATTCCTTAACACCAGTTAGCCGTGTGTAACTGTGAAGCCTGGTGACATGGCCCAGAGAGAGAGAGAGAGAGAGAGAGAGAGAGAGAGGGGGAGGGGAGAGAGAGAGAGAGAATGAGAGAGGAGAGCCAGGGATTTCAGAATGGGGCTCAGGCAAGATGTTTGGTGGGCACACAGAACCAGGAGAGGAGGGTGGGATATGTGTGAAGGTGGCATTGCCCATTTTGCCTCTTGGGGCCTAGCTGGGATCAGCACTCCTCAGAGCATGGTAATCCCAGTAAGAGGAGGAGGACGCTTGCTCTCCCCCGGCCCCTCCCCTAACCTTAGTTTTGCTCAGTTGTTACACAGGGGAGGCCATGTTTCTCGGTGGGTAGGAAGTCTCCCTTGATAGACAAAATAGCTGTCCTGTTCTCTGCTTGAGCCCTACTTTCCTCATTTATAAATGAGGGTAAGAGTACTTCCTACTTCACAGGGCTATAGTGAGGGTTAAATGAACTAATGCATATAAAGTGCCTAACTTATTTCAAATACCACTTAAACGTGCGTTAACATTATTTAATTGATTTAAAGGGGTGATCACATTCATCTCTTTGAGCTGTGAAAATCTGTTGGGTTTAGAGTCCGAGGGCCTGCTGAGTCACAGGCTTGTTCCATTGGCTGACAATAAGCTCAACACACCCATTTGTGTAGCTCTCAATTGGAGGCGCTCCTTGGGGAACTTCACTAGAGTGCTGCTGCAGGGTTATTCTAGAATGTCTTAATAGAATAACATCACCCCATTGCCCCCTACACCCTCTTCCCAGACTGCCATTACACAGCATGTATATCATCTATATGTATCATTCTGGCATCACCAGTTGTCACTCTGGTTGGAACTGTCCAGGTGCCACGCCGAGGTCTCTGCTCTTTAGGACTTAGGTTTCTTCTTTATTTCATTTGAAATCTGCCTCAGTGGGGCCCACAGTGGGACAGGGAGTTTTGTTTTTACCTTTGGGGAGATCACATACATGATCTGAATTCCTGTTTACACAGAGGCATTCATAAATGCTTTGTAAAGCCCAGGGCTTTCCCTCTTGGCTTATAAGTAGAAGAGGACAAGGTGACGAAGCAGGATTTCGGAGGTGTGAGAAAATTAGAATTAGTGGCCCCAATATTTTTATAGCTTAGGAAATGCACTTACGTTTTAGGACATTTGATGCTGACAGAATTCTTTACATCCATTCTATAGAAAAAGAATATGATGTTGGGTAACTTGTCCTGGGTCATGCTCATATATGGAAAAGGCACAGTTCGAAGTATTTTGACTCCCAGCCCTGTGAATGATGTGCCTTCAAGATGTTCCCTTGGGAGACTCTATGTCAGGGCGGGAGAAATGTTTTTCTGCCAAAGGCCATTTGGATATTTACAGTATTACTCATGGGCTAAATGATTTTTTTTTCTTGTTGGTGAAATGAAAGTCAAATCCATGTGCCCAGTTTGTGGTGATGCATTCGCAGTAAGAAGAGGAGCCAATCTGGACCTTCATTACAGCTCAAAACACACTAAACTCAATAAATCAGGAGGTCACGTGTGTCTGGATAAAATCAATGTTCTTTAGTGGATTTGGAATCACAGGCAGCTTTCGCTGGGTCTCCTAGTGACAGAGATATTGTCATTCAGACGAGCTGTATAGAGAGCTAGTTAATCACAAAGAAGCTAAGCTCCCAGGTAGAGAGATAGTTTGTGAATGCATGCATGCTAGCTCCAATGGAGGTGTTAGCAGCAGACAAAAGAAAATGGTCTCAGTGTTGGGAAAATCAGCTCAGATCAGATTACTGATTGCGTATAAGATATTGAAAAAACATAGAAGGATTCTGCAGGACAATTTCCAATTTTTCTCTCTGGCTGGTGAGAAAACAATAAGTATAACAAACACTACCCAATGGGCTGTTTTTACCTGTGGGATAACTGCAGTTTGACATTAGAGAGAAATTGCTGTCACTGAAAGCCAGGCATGGCTCCTATAAGAGGTGAGGACTTGCTTGAGAGGCTGGTTTTTATCAATGAAAAACACTTAACATTTGAACAGTTATTTGGTCTTACCACAGAGGGAACTCCAGCCATGGCTGGCTCAAACAGAAGGCTAAATATATTTGTCAGGAAAGAACTGAGTCATCTCCATCTTGATGGAAGTTGATTTAATTTATGACCCTGCTCTGTGCACAGTCATTGTGGTTCAACAACGGGATGTCAACAAAAGGGTATGCACACATTTTGTCAAAAGCAGAGGGTCTGGAATCTTGATTCTGAGTTCCATGATCTTGTTTATCACCATGATGTACGGTGGCTGAGTCAACGGGGCATGTTCATGGGCTTTCACCAGCTGCAGGATGAAGCCAAGCAGTTCATGGACATGAAGAGAAAACAGAACTGACAGGGGAACTCAATGGCAGCAAGTAATGGTGAGATCCAGCATCCACAGCGGATGTTACCAAGAACCTCTCAGAGGTAAATGATAACCAGCAGGTTTCAGCTTTCAAATGTGAAATCATCTGAAGTTGAGTTAAGGCTGGACAAAGTACCAAAAAGTGTGGCACATTTCTCCACTCTGGAAGAACAAAAGCCTTCTAAGGCACACTGCTAGTGTGTATCTGAAACGAATGGAGGCACTTAATGAGAGAGCCGAGGACATGAAAAGTAAACAAGTGGATCTGTACGTCTTTGCTATACCATTTGATGTGGAAAGCAGCTGAGGTGCCTGATAATCTAGAACATGGAATCATCCAGCTGTGCAGTGACGATGAGCTGAAAGCTAGCTACAACAGCCCCCCAGGGCTTGTGTTCTATAAATATTACATAAGCAGTGATGAACCTTGAGGGGACATGCATTGAAACATACATCTGTGTATGGGGCAACTTCACTGTTTCAAGCTGTTCTTTTCAAGACATACCATTACAAAAAAGGCCACTTGTGCTCCAGACTGACAAACTTGGAAAAGCAGTTGTGAGTAGCAACATCAATAGTCATGCCTCACCAAAGAGAAGCAGTTCCAGCCTCACATGAGGGGTGAATTAATTAAATGCTTGACAAAATATAACAGGCTGATTTTAAGTGAATCATTTTGTATGGCTTGTGAATACCATTTATATAAATACCCAAAAGGCCCCTTGGCAGAGAAAAAGGTTCTCCTTCCCCCCCCCCCCCACCTTGATACAGAGTACCTAAAATGGGGCTGGGAAGTTGGCTCAGTGGTAGAGTGCTTGCCTTGCATACATGAAGCCCTGGGTTCAATTCCTCAGCACCACATAAGCAGAAAAATCCGGAAGTGGTGCTGTGGCTCAAATAGCAGATGGCTAGCCTTGAGCTGAAGATCTGAGGGACAGTGCCCAGGCCCAGAGTTCAGGCCCATGACTGACAAAAGAAACAAAAGAAAAACAAAAACAAAAAACAACAACAAAACAAAACTCCTACAGTTTCAACAAGAAAAGACACAGGACCTGATACAAAGATACAACATGAATAGTCATTGCCCCAAAGAAGATATATAAATGAACAAAACCACATGGAGCCAGGTGCTGGTGGCTAATGCCTGTAATCCTAGTTACTTAGTAGGCTGAGATCTAAGAATCCAAACCAGCCCAGGCAGAAAAGCCCAAGAGAGTCTTATCTCCAATTAACCACAAAAAAAGCCGAGGTGGAGCTATGGCTCCATTGTAGAACACTAGCCTTGAGCAAAATTGATTAAAGAGAGTGGGGAGGCCCTGAGTTCAAGCCCAGGACTAGTGCACGCACACAAACACATGCACAAACACATGGAGATAGCAAAGCTCACCTATTACCTACTATAGGATGGTGACTGTCAAAATGCACAAGTACAGACAAAACACAAAAACCTGTCTCCAATAACAATGTTAGTGAGGAGAAACTGGAATCTACCTGTTCTGTTGTGAGGAACGTAGAATGGTACAGATGCTAGGGCAGTTTTCCCTTAGCTTTCTCGGGCCACCCCCTCCCCCCAAGACTGGTGCTGTCCTACTTGAGGCAGCTTTTGTGTGTGTGATTAACTGTGATTAACTGGAGATAAGAGCCTCACAAACTTTCCTGCCCAGGCTAGCTTCAAACAGTTCTCAGCTTCCTGAATAGCTAGGATTATGGGCTTGAGCCATTAGTGTCCTTAAGGATGCTTCTGGGGACCTTTTCCTTAGTCACAGAAGGGCAGGTGCTATGCTCCCCCCATTTATATGAAGTGCCTAGAATAATCACACTCATAGAGACAGAGAGTAGCATGACAGCTGCCAGGGGCAGAGGTAGGGGAGGGTGGGAAGTTGTTTAGTGAGTATAGAGCTTCAGGTCAGCAAGATGATGGACTATTGTGAGCATGACACAATGGCATGAGTGCACTTACTATCATCCAACGCAACACTGACAAGTGGTTCACACTGGAAAAAGTTGTTATGCACATTTAACAGCCAAACCAAACAATTTTCCCCAATATAATTTTTTCCAAAATGAGTTGTTTTATATTGTTGGCTGGGAATTGAGGTACACACCTGTAATACCAGCCTCCGTGGGCTGAGGGCAAGAGGATTGGGCGTGAGTCCTATCCAGGCTACTTAGCAGACCCGGTCTCATTAAACAACAACCACCCACAACTAATCCTAAGTTGACTTACATCCAAGTTTGTGGGTTTGTACTTTTGAGGTGGGCTGCTTTGTGGAAGAAAGCTCTTTAGAGTTCTTAGGGGGAAACACCTAAAGGCTGCTATGACCACCATAGTCACACATTTCCAGTCTCCCTGTCTACCCCTACGATGCCCAAGAAGCTTTGCTTTGACTTTGTCTGCAAGAGGCAAATGGAAGGGAAGGTGAGCAATGGAGATTCTATCTGAACATTGAAGAGAACAGAGGCAGAGAGAAGTGGAACTCACCCCAGGGACACACAGTCCAATTCACTGTTGCAGTGTTGGCTGCAGAAGTAGAAGGAGATGAGACTCCTCAATACTCATTCCCACCAGCAGCTGTCACTCAACAGCAAGTTGTCACCAGCCATATGACTAGCATCAAAACAGTATGCCCTTCTGCTTAATCCATCACCTTTGCGTGCAGGCTGTACATCCTTTATCTATTTAAAAAGACCCAACCCATGAATAGGGAGCCGATAGCTCACACCTGCAATGCTAGCTACTCAGAAGGCTGAGATCTGAGGATCAAGGCTTGAAGCCACCCTGGGGAGAAAAGTCCATGAGACTCTTATCTACAGTTAACCAGCAAAAAGCCGGATGTGGAGGTGTGGCTCAAGTGTTAGGGCACCAGCCTTGAGTGGGAAAGCCAATTGAGAGCACGAGGCCCTGAGTTCAAGCTCCAGTGCCAGTATAAAACAAAAGCAAAACCCTCAAAGCCACCAAGCATCCCAGAAGAGGATGCATATGAAAATAGAAAACTGGCTTAGAGAGACCACAGTTCTAAAAACAGAAGTTTCTTTTGGGTTTTCGAGTCAGACATTGCTTAACACCATCTCAACCTTTGTAAAACGTGCCGTGTGAAGTCTGTAGTGTGCAGTGAAGCCCAGAACCTGCTCCTAGTAGGTCAATGCCTACAGCTGGAGTGGGCGTCCCTTCCTGCCGCTCCTTGTGAATGGCTCTTACTCACCTCCTCCCAGGACAGGGTGGGGCTGGGGAGGGTGGGAGGTTGGGGTATTGAGTGGTATTTGAGGTTCTGCTCACCCAGCATTCCCAGCTCCCTTCTTACGTACACGTATCCCTAGTCCTCCCGGGGTAATTCTCTGTACACATCAGTCAGCATGGCTTGGTGGGATACCACCCTGCCCATCCCTGTTCCTCCAGGCTGCCTCTCCCCTCTCCCCCTCCACCCTTTTCCCCTGGCCACAGGGAAAGGTTCAGAGATGGCTGAGACTTAATCCAGGACAATGAAACATAGCCCTGGGTGTGTGAAACGCTTCTGTGGATCTTGGTAATGAGAAGGAAAAGCAATTGATGAGCCAGGAACAGGAAGAACCTTGATGAGCAAATTTGAATACCAAGATCTAACTGTGTATTTCAGTTAAATATTCTTCTCTGTTTCTCTCTCTCTCTCTCTCTCTCTCTCTCTCTGGTTAGTTTGAATTGGATTTCTGCCATGTGTAATAGAAAGGTTTGATTAATGTAACTAGGAAAGGGCTAGGCTTTGCATTTATCTCCAACAACAATAATGCACCCTATTTTTCTTCTGGAGCAATCCCTGCAGTCACAGCAGCTCACCCTGCGGTGGAACTCTTCCCCTTGCTTCACTTCCCGAGGGTAGCCATCAATCAGGAAGCCCTGTGTGTTGTTGAGGCTGGCCATCATGGCTTCCTTCAGGAGCTCCAGAACGATGTCCTGCAGCAGAAGGATGACAGCGGTCAGCGCCCGAGCCTTACAGTGCCGGTCACTACCCAGAACCACCAGGGCAGTCCACAAGCGTCCACTAGGGAGGACAAGTTGTTCAGACAGCAGACAGCAGACAGACAGCAGCTCTTCATATTTAATTCTCTGTCACCTTTCCCTCCCCCCACCACACTGGAACAACTACAAAATTGGAGGGTCACTCACAATGGGGGCTGGGTCCTGGGTTCCAGTGTAACTGTTCATAGTTTTCTTAGTCCTCAGTAGTTGCTTTTGCAGGGTTGTATGACTCATGTTAGGTTATAAGAACTATAACAGGCTTGTTTCAGAGACTAACACTACATAAACTAGGCACCATGGCAGTTTAAACAAAATATAAAATATATTCTACTGTTAGTTTTTTTTTCCAGTCAACATCTAACTTGACATTCACTGATTTGAGACTTTTAAGTAGATATGAAGTCATATTTTCTAGCCACATTGCTTTCTCTACTAAAGCTCTTGATTTAAGGGTCAGAGGATGTGGCTAAAGTGGTAGAGTGTCTGCCTACCAGGTATAAGGACCTGAGTTCGAATCCCATTACGGCCAGAATATATTTTATTTCATTTTAACAAGTGCTTATGGAAAATGAGGAGGAAAGAATGTAGAGGTTTGGGAATGGCTGTGGGAAACTGCAGTCAGCTCACTGTTGTGCGGAAAGGGAGGAGCTCCCTGTCCTCTGACTTTTGGCAGGAGCTTGAGGAATAATGCCATTACAGGTGGCCAAATCTTTCTCTAGATAATTGTAAATTATCTTCCTCAGGAAGATCATAGCTCGATGAGAGAGACAACAAAAATATAAATAATTACAATATTTAGCAAGGGACAACTGACAAGCACAAAATTAAAGCAAGACAAAGAGAGAACAAAATGCTGGAGGCGCTATTCTAGATAAGGTGGTCAGGGAAGGCCTCCTGAAGAAGCTGTCACATTTGTAAGTGGTAGAGTGCCAGCTTTGAGTGAAAAAGCTAAGGGAGAACACCGGTGCTGGCACAACCCCCTCCTTCCCCCCCCCAAAATGTAGTTTTGACATTAAAACAAAGATTTAAGCTGGGCACTGGGGGCTCTCACCTGTAATCCTAGCTACTGAGGAGGCTGAGATCTGAGGATCATGGTTCAAAGCCAGCCCAGGTAGCAAAGTTTGTGAGACTCTTATCTCCAATTAACCACTAAGAAACTGAAAGTGGCACTGTGGCTTAACTGGTAGAGTGCTAGTCTTGACCCGAAGAGCTCAGGGACAGCGCCCAGGCCCAGAGTTCAAGCCCCACAACTGACTTAAAAAAACAACAACAACAACAACAACACAACACAAAGATTTAGAGGAAGACATGAGCAAACTGTGTGACTATATGAAGAAATATCACTCAGGATGAGGACATTGCCCGTACAAAGGCTTGGAGGCAGGAACGGCCTGACTGTGAGAGGAATGAGGAGTGTGTGAATGGGAGCCGGCATGGGGAGGGAGGAGGGGAATAACCCTGGAGAGGTGTCTGGGGGCCACGTCCATGGACAGGATTCTGCATTTCATTCTAAGTGTCATGGGAAGCTGCTGGAAGTTTCTGCAGAAGAAACATATTTTGAAGCAATGGCTTGCTTGCTGTGACAATAATAAGCCTGGGGAGCTGGGCACTGGTGGCTCATGTCTGTAATCGTAGCTACTCAGGAGGCTGAGATCTGAGGATTGCTGTTCTAAGTCAGCCAGAGTAGGAAAGTCCATGAGACTCTTATTTCCAGTTAACCACCAAGAAGCCAGAAGTGGATCGATCACTCAAGTAAGTAGAGTGCTAGCCTTCAGCAAGAAAGCTAAAGAACAGTGCCCTTCCAGGTCCTGAGTTCAAACTCCAGTACTGGCAAAGAAAAAAGAAAAAAAAGACTGCCATGACTGATTTCCTTTGACCAAGATGTTTCCAGCTGGGACATAGCCTGTATCCTTATCCAGCAGAGACTGTATGGCTCAAGAACTAATTACAGAGCCTGGCTTGGGATCTTGTTGGTCAAGGATGTTATCTATCTTCTATCTATCTATCTATCTATCTATCTATCTATCTATCTATCTATCTGTCTGTCTGTCTGTCTGTCTGTCTGTCTGTCTGTCTGTCTGTCTGTCTGTCTGTCTAACTACCTGGGATGTCTCTGAGCTCTTTTGCTTAATTAGAGCCACAGCTCTCCTTCAAGTTTTCTGGTGGTTAATCAATCAGAGGTTAGAGTCTCCTGGACTTTCTTGATCAGGCTGGCTTTGAACCACAATTCTCAGAACTCAGTCTCCAGAGTAGCTAGGCACGAGCCACCAGTGCCTGCCTGGGGTAAGATGAATATTTTTGGATACACATGGCTGACACGAATGAAGATTTGAAAAAAAAAAGGTATTAACAAAGGAATATTCTTAAATGACAGAAACAAAATGCCAAATGCTCTCATTCCCTGAAGCTCCCTGCAGAACTAGATCAAAAGGTTATTTTCTGTTCCCTGAAGGTTTCTAATTCTAGGCTGTGTCTTATCACACTCACCTCTGTTCTGAAGATCTTTGAACTAGTCAAGTCGGGGCCTGACTTGGGGGAAACGAAGACTAGGATGAAATTTAAAGAGCTGGCCAAGGAGCTTGTGACTTGGGTGCAACATCTGTTGCAGACCTGCTTGTTTCTGGATTGTCATGTAAAGGAGAAATAAAACCCACTTCTATCTAAACCCTCTAGGTAGGTACCTCTGTAGGGGAAGGCAGCTGCGGGTTACCAAGCAGGAGGGGGAGGGGTTCCCTGGGGAGGCGGGGCGTGGTCTCCTGGGAAGGATGGGGGTAGCTTACCGAGGGTACCAGGTCTCCACGCTGCATGATGTCTCTGATCAATTTGCTTCTTTCAGATTCGGAGGCTAGTTCTTTACGCAGGAGTTCACCAGTGGAGAGATGAGTAAAGCCATATTTTTCCACCAGCTTCTCACACTGTGTGCCTTTGCCAGAGCCAGGGCCACCTTGAAAGGGAGACATGTCAGGCATGCATTCCATCCTGTGTCACCTGTGTGTGTGTGTGTGTGTGTGTGTGTGTGTGTGTGTGTGTGTGTGTGTAGGTACTAGGGCTTGAACTAGGGTTTTTCTGCTCAAGGCTGGCTTTTGAGCCACAATTCTACTTTCAGCTTTGTGGCAGTTAACTGGAGATAACAGCCCCATAGATTTTCCTTCTGTCTGGCTTAGAACCATGATCCTTAGATCATGAATAGCTAAGGTTACAGGCATGAGCCACAGACTTAGTGCTTCCTTTTTACCTGTGGTCATCTTAAGTGTGAATGCTTCCTGCACAAGCATGTATTGAGGGTTAGGACTGCTCAGGGCGCCATGGACACATCCAGAGCAGACACAGTCCTGAGCTGAAAGAGCTATCTCCCGGAGGAGAGGGGCATAGATGTTAGCGACAAAAGCAGGCAGTAGTTCTGCAGTTGTAAGTTGTCCCTAGGTTGGGATCTGCTTGTTGAAAGGGCACAGAGGAAAGGCTCATGACTCCAGTAGCCATGCAAACCAGAGAGGTTTCTTGGGGGAACTGAACCTGCTCAGGAGCCATCATACTCAGTGAAATAAACTTAATAAATCCTAGCTGTTGGTGAAAAAGAAAAGTTTTTATTTTCAAACAATCACAAACTTAGAGTTGAGTTGTGAATAAAGTACAAAGAAGACTCTGATACATGGGAGAGTGTGGATGGGGCTGGTTGTTCTATTCCTCTAGAAATGTTTTTCTGTCATTTCCTACACACAAGGGACAAACACATACTGTTCCCAGACCCATTCAACTTCCTGCCACTTGTCTCAGTTGACTCAACAATGACCTGTGAAGCTGATGAGCTGAGCTGGGAACCACAGCGAGCCCTTGGTTGTAGTGCTCTTCTGATCTCTAGCAGTGTGGAACATTTTCTGAAGACATTTTTGAAGATTACAAGTAGTTATTTGCCAAAGGATTCTTTCTTCCTCTCTCTCTCTCTCTCTCTCTCTCTCTCTCTCTCTCTCACACACACACACACACACACATGCACACACAGAGACACACATACACACATAATATATATCAGCCATTTTTATTAATTTTGAATATATATCATATCCCCTTGATGAACATGTCATCATTGACTCTTTCCATTGCCCTCAAATTCCTAAATCCTAATATATTTCATTAAAAAACATCAATAGCTAATCTTTACTGAATGCTTACTTGGACCGTACTATCCTAAGCATTACATGCCTATGAAATTAAAAAAGACAAAAGCAAAAACCTGTCTTCCTGTGGGGCGAGGTGGCTCATGCCTGTAATCCTAGCTACTCAGGAGGCTGTGATCTGAGGATTAAAAGCCAATCCAGGCAGCAAAGTCCATGAGACTCTTTTTTATTTATTGTGAAAATAATGTACAGAGGGGTTACAATTACATGGGCAAGATAATGAGTACATTTCTTATCAAGCATTGTAGTTTCCTCCTTTGTTTCCCCTTCCCCATGAGACTCTTATCTCCAATAAACTCCCAGAAAAGCTGGGAGTGGAGATGTGGCTCAAATGGTGGAGTGTTAGCCATGAGCAAAAAGGCTCACGGCTAGTGTTCAGGCCCTGAGTTCAAGCCACAGGATTGGCACAATAAATAAATAGAGAAAGAAAGAAAGAATAGACAAGTTGTCTTTGTACCAATCCACAGCCCAATCCGACCGTAACTGACAAGCTGACACTAATAACTGGTGTGAATGAATGAATGCTCACTTCTTCCCACTTCTAGGACCATAGTATCTATGGAAGACTAACCTGATCCGACCTACTTAAATATGAAATTGGAGTATGGAATGCTAAGCCAGCAGACCATCATCACCATATGTTTCCGACTCTTGTCTCCAAGCATTTACCAAAAACCCAGAAGTGGAATTGTGGC
The DNA here is from genome assembly GCF_000151885.1 of Dipodomys ordii. Lineage (NCBI taxonomy): Eukaryota > Metazoa > Chordata > Mammalia > Rodentia > Heteromyidae > Dipodomys > Dipodomys ordii. The sequence goes on along the minus strand of NW_012267255.1, from coordinate 43,736 downwards.
TCAAGGGGTACAGCCCTTAGCCTTGAACAACAAACTCACAGTCAGTGCCTACGTCCTAAACCCCAGGACTGGCACAAAAAAACAAACAACAACAATGTGAACAATATGAACAACAAAAGCCCCTTAGTCTTTCCAGAGCATTTCATTTTTCCAGAGTCTCAATCCAGTTTTTTCTTTTTTTTCAGAGGAGCGGGGAGTAGTGATACTGGGACTTAGGCTTGAACTCAGAGCCTGGGGGCTGTCCCTTAGCCTTTTCGCTCAAGAGTAGTGCTCCTCCACTTGAGCCATACCTCTACTTCCAGCTTTTTGCTGCTTAATTGGAGATAAAGAGCCTCATGGACTTTTCTGCCTATGCTCACTTTAAACTTCAACCCTCAGTTCTCAGCCTCCTTAGTAGTTAGGATTACAGGCATGAGTCACTGGCTCCAGTCTCCATTTCCACTTTTCAATGGACACTTCATGTCTCTATAAGTAAATAGTACTCATACATTGAAACATGTTGAGATCTGTCTTCAAGAATTAAAGTGTTTTTGAATTTTTTCATCTTTCAGGCTAAATTTTGGCTGGTGTCTACTTACAAGATAAATTGTTTAATTTTGAGGTGATATGGTCTTAAGTATGATGTATAATGTAATGACAGTAAACAAACTTGACACGCACAAAGATGCTTTACTATGGGGACTGTACTGACATTTTGAAAGCATGTGAAATCACACCTAAAACTGTGTCCTTAGTGGCATTAAGCAGCAGCGCTGAATTTCTTGAATAAATGTAGTTACCTCTGTTTAAATGTCTAATGTGATTTTCTTTTCTTTTTTAAAATTGTATTCATAATTTGTACTATTAATGTGGGTTTTTCTTGGACTGCTGGGGTTATTATCGCTGTGGGATTTTTGTTTTTATTTTGTAGAATCGTCTAATGTGATATACTGACTTTTATTTATTTATTTATTTTTGTCGGTTGTGGGGCCTGAACTCCGGGCCTGGGCGCTGTCCCTCAGCTCTTCAGCTCAAGGCTAGCGCTCTAACACTTGAGCCACAGTGCCACTTCCAGCTTTTTCTGCTTATGTGGTACTGAGGAATCGAACCCAGGGCTTCATGCATGCAAGGCAAGCACTCTACCACTGAGCCACCTTCCCAGCCTCTTTATAAGTGATACTTGGATAATTCTAATAACTGTAGTTGACAGCCTCTTAAAATGTTTTGCGTGGAAACAAGTTAAAAGGCAAAGCATGATAGAGATTATAGTTGGATAGTGAAGATTTACGACTTTATTCTGCAGTTTGCTTGGTTTACCTCTTTTGTTGAAGACTATGTTTGGTGGTTGGGACTTCTCCCTTAAAAGATAACATTAGTTTTAGTAGAAAGGCTCCCTCCCCCTACTTTGCCTTGTCAGAAGAACCTGGGAGGGTCCATGTGTTTTATCTTCTGTTCACGCAGACAGCTACTCTAAGCCTAGTGGGGAAGGTTCAGCTCCCCGGCTCCTATCCCCCCTCCCCACCCCCATGCCATATTGTCTTGGATGAGCCAGTCTACTAGGAAAACAGCAATTACAGAGGTTTGCAAAGATGATGCAGACCACTTAGGCGAGCAACCCATTGCTGGCTAATGCTGCATTTGTTTCAAGCACCCCGACTCTTGCCTCTCTATATAATAGGATGGGAGAGGGTAGGATCAGAAGAGGCCGCTCAGGAGAAGTACTTCTAGATAAATGACTGAGAGCAGCTAGCATCTGAGCTCTGGCGGAGGCCACAGGGCTTCCATGGCTTGGATTTTCCTGGAAACTCTTCCCAGGATGACTGGTAGCTGGTTATGTGGAAAAGATATTTTCAGACTTGGCTTCCAAGGCAAGAATGCTATGTTCCCGTTATTACTATTATTATATTTTTCTTCAGCCTCCTACTAATATGACTATTATAGTTTTTGTTTCTCTCAAATGTTATTTAATAAATCTTGACACAAAGGCAATTAAAAAATCTTCAGCTCAAATGAGCAACAGCTGTGTGCTAAACCTCATGCTGCCCGAGTTAGAAGCCTCCGTGGGAGCCACAGCTGCAAATTCCTAGGTTTGCTTTTTTTTTTTCTCTCTCGAATAGTGCAGGCACTGTGGAATTTTAAGTAATTTACACAATGGCTAGATTCCTTCATTGCGTCCAAACTGGGGAACAAAGTGATTTTCTTTGTGCAAAGATAGCACAAAAATTACTACTGGGGGCATTTATTTTCACATCCTGTCACCTGTCTTCAAGGTCTTCATTTATGACTTTATTTTTTGTGTGCCAGCACTAGGGATTGAGCTTAGGGCCTGGGTGCTACCCATTAGCTTTTTATTTTTCCTCTTCTTTTTTTTGTGCCAGCCCTGGGACTTGAACTCAGAACTTTGGTGCTATCCTTGTTTTTTTTTTTTTTTGCTTAATGCTAGCATTCAACCAATCAAGCTATAGCTCCACTTCCAGCTTTTTGGTTTTAATTAGCGATAAGAGTCTCAAGAGATTTTCCTATCCATTGTTTCGAACCATAATCCTCAGACCTCAGTCTCTAGAGAAGCTAGGATTACAGTTGTAATCTTGATCTTTTGCTCAAGGCTGACATTCTACCATCTGAATAATATCTCCACCTCTGGTGTTTTGTTAGTTCATTGGAAATAAGAGTTTCACAGGCTTTCTGCCTGGCTGGCTTCAAACCATGATTCTCAGATCTCAGCCTCTTGAGTATCTAGGATTACAGGTGTGAGCCACTGAGGCCAGGCCAACTTGACTTTTAAATTAAGACAAAACAAAACAAAACCTCAAAAAACCAACAATGAAATCTTGCTATCTGTCCAGGGTAATTTGTTATATGGAAAAAAAATCTTTTGAGGAACTGCATCTCTCTCAGATGAATGGGCTGTGTTTACTAGAGATGAGCCGACTGATGACAGATGAGACTCTGTCACGGTTCCTGTCACTGAGGTGATTTTTAGTGTCTCCTTACTCCAATTTCATGCCCCTGGGCAGACCCAGCCACAATCTCACGTGGCTTAGAGTCTAGTATAGAAGATTCCATTTCTAAGGTGTCTGTCAGTATTTCATAAAAAGGAATCAGGGGAAAAGTCCTTTTCCTAACTCTCAAAGGACATTTAAAAGTTCTAAGCTAGGTGCTGGTATCTCTTTCCTGTAATCCCAGATACTCAGGAGGCTGAGATTTGAGGATCGTGATTCAAAGCCAGACGCAGCAGAAAAAGTCTATGAGACTCTTATCGCCAATTAACCACCAAAAGTAGAGCTGTGGCTTATAGGGTAGAGCACCAGCCTTGAGTGGAAAGAACTAAGGGATAGTGCCTGGGCTCTGAGTTTAAGTCCTAGTATCAACCCAAAAAAATATTTCATGCAAGGGCAAAGCTGCTCAATAATGTGCAGTGGCAATACTGTGAACCTCTTCTCTTCAGTGCAGGCTCTCCTTTCTTCTCTGGTCTATAGTGGGAAGAGGAAAGTGCTGGATATTTTGAGCTTAGGGAGCCCTGATCTTAGATAGCCTAGTAGACTTTGAGCTGGATCTGCGGCACTTTGGCCTGACCACTGGGTCACCTTTCCCACTTTGCTTTCTATTTATGGGACCAATTTTCTCTCAAAGACAGCTTGTGGATTTATTGGAATCTTCAAGGTAAGGATCTGAAGCTAAGCAATTGCTGTAAGTCCTTGGCTTCAGGGGAAAAAAAAGAAGAAAATAGCAAAGCTGGCATGTTATTGCACATTCTGGGCCCAGAAAATAAAGATGTCAGGTGGGTAATTAGCTGAATCCCAAATACAAATAAATGCATGCACTCAAGTTTCAATTACACTTACATTTTAAAGTGTGTTTCCCATAGTAATGGCACCAAGCTTGTGATTTTGTCCTTAGTGAGTCTTTTATGTGTCACATCCTGCTTGATGCACCTTGGATTTGAAACACATTGTTTCAAATGGGCATGCTTAGGCAGCTTGGATGGATCTGACCGGAGAGTTAGTCCTAACAACAGAAAAGACGCAGAGCTGGGTCTTTCCATTAGATAAAATATAGTCCAATGGGAGGGTGGCAGGTGACTCACCAATACAGATGTGTGGCAGGGCCTGGAGATATTGCTCCAGGGCGGGGGAAGGGCAATTAATCACTTTTGTCAGCACAGAGGAAATGGTATAAGGAAGAGCACACAAATGAGTCCGGCTTGCTGGGAACCAGTGGCTCATGCCTGAAATGCTAGCCACTCAGGAGGTTGAGATCTGAGGACTGTGGTTCACAACTTGCTGGGGCAGGAAAGCCCATGAGACCCTTATCTTCAATTGACCACCAGAAAACTGGAAGTGAAGCTATAGCTTAAGTGGTAACACACCTACCTTGAGTGAAAAGGCTCAGGGACAGTACCCAGGCACCGAAAGGGGGGAAGGGGAGACCCTGGGCTATGGAGCACAAATGGTGGAGTGGAGGAGTGTGATGTATTTCAAAGGACACAGGACAGATGGATTTGACAGTGTACTCTGCTACTTACTAGTATGTAGTCATACATCAGCCTTTCAATTTTCAGATACTTAATTTCCTCGTCTATAAAATGGGGAGAAGCAACAAACATTTTTCTGCCTAATTCTATCATTGACTTTCTTTTTTTCATCTTCCCTAGTTGGCCAGTTGGCTAACTTCATTGAGTTTACATTTGAAAAACATTCCCGAAATCTGCTCCCAAATGCAAGATCTCATTGAGAGTTTCTCTTGTCCTAGCTCTCTTGAATAGATGTGGTAAATGCTATTTACCATGAAGTGAGGTTACTTAGCTCTCTAGATTTTTCTGAGTCATATCATCCAGCATATGGAGGTTTGAATTAAACCAAATCAGCAGCCAGTTTGATCCCTTGCTATCACTTAGAGATGTACAGACTATGTGCATGCACTTATGATGCATCAGTTTATGTGTACACATTTTTATATCTATTTGATAGTAAACACACTCATGAACGCATATATGGTTTATTTGCTCTAAGGTAAAACACGGAAGACAATTTTTCTGGACCACATTTGCCAACCTCAGAGCTTCCCAGGCCTTGATTCCTATCCTGGCTAGACATTCTTTTTTTTTTTTCTTTTTTATATTAATAAGTTTTTTTATTGTGAAATACTGTACAGAGGGGTTACAAGGTAATGAGTACATTTCTTATCAAGCATTCCTGCCTCCTCCTTTGTTTCCACTTACCATCTCTGCCCTGCCCCCACCTTCACCAAAGTTGTAAAGTTCGTTTTTTGACATAACTCTCATTGTTGCAATGGGTCTACCCGTATCCCTATTTAAACAATGTGTTTTTTCCCTTCCCCTCCACAAATTATACCAACATTAAATACTGTGAAAACAGGGGTTAGACCATAGGGGAGGGACATACAAAACAACAAAGAAATCATCATATAAATACAATAGAAATAATCACAAGAAAGAAAAGACCATTTGAGGCCTTATCTTGAGGTTCATTTCACCTAACATCAACTTATCTGACCGTTTCTGCTTGTCTCAGCCATATACTAGTTATTGCAAATAAGGGAAACCATGGGACCTATGGTTTTGGGGCCTGGCTTGCTTCACTTAATATAATTTTTTCCAAGCCTTTCCATTTCCTAACAAATGGGGCAATGTATTCTTTCTGATGGAGGCATAGAATTCCATTGTGTATATGTACCACATTTTCTTGATCCATTCATCTACTGAGGGCATCTGGGTTGGTTCCATATCTTAGCTATGGTAAATAATACTTCAATAAGCATAGTTCTGCTGGTAGCTTTAGTATGGTCTTGTTTGTGATCATTTGGGTAAAGGTCCAAAAGTGGGATTGCTGGGTCATAGGGGAGCTCTATGTGGAGTCTTTTGAGGAACCTCCATACTACTTTCCAAAGTGGTTGAGCAAGTTTATATTCCACCAACAATGCAGTAGGGTTCCCTTCTGTCCACATCCCCTCCAGCATCTGTTGTTATTAGAGTTCTTGATTATAGCCATTATAACTGGGGTGAGGTAGTATCTCAGTGTTGTTTTGATTTGCATTTCTTTTATGGCTAGGGAGGTTGAGCATTTCTTCGTGTGTCTATTGGCCATCCTTCTTTCCTCTTCAGAGAAGTTTCTCTGTAAGTCTTTAGCCCACTTATTTATTGGGCAGTTGTTTCTTTGAGGATTTGTTGTTGGCGGATTTAATTTTTTAAGTTCCAGGTATATTTTAGATATGAGACCCTTGTCCATTGTATGGTGAGTGAAGATCTTCTCCCAATCCGTGGGCTTTCTATTGATCTTGCTAGCTATGTTTCTTTCCCCTTTCTTTATTACATTTATCCTTTTTCTCCCTCTCAACATCCTGTAGTTAGATTTGCCCATTAAGCATTAGCACCTAAACTTTGCTCCAGGCTTTGTTTTCCAAGGACCCAATAAAATCTTGTGAAATCTCTGGCTAGACATTCTTTACATTAATCTGGTGCCAATGATTTTCTTCATGAACCCAATTTCAGAGCTTCCTACAGATCTGGCGGAACTGAGAGTTCACTGCTTGAGTTTATCCACCCATTCTGATGACTCCTTCCTTTCTCCTTCTCTTTTCTCTTGACCTTACTTCTCTATTTTTTTCTCTATTACTATCTTATCAAGTTCGTCCCTTTGGGCTCTTCTTACTTCTCTTGCCAACTGAACACCATGCCCTTTCTGGAAACTTTCAGTGCTTTGCCCCTTAAATTCTGTCATGACATACACCGGCCTTTCTTTCTGCTCAGCCCATCATTTACTTCATTTATATATAATTGAGAAAGTCAGAAATCTGAGCCCACCGGGTCCTGTCTTCTAACTCCATAACAGCTTTTAAGGCCTCTTGGCAGATATATTTCTCTATTGCTGATATCAAATGATCCCATGGATGGAGTCTAGCTATTTCCCATAGTCCTCAAACATGTTCTTATTCCCACTCTCAACATTTTCAATCTTGTTACCATTAAGAAGGCAAAAATTGTTTCCTCAATAGTTTCAGAATGCTTATATCTTCTTCCTTTGTTTTTTTATCCCCCCTTTCTTCTTAAGAATATATTATTATTATTATCATTATTTTTGTGGGTCCTGGGGCTTGAACTCTGGGCCTGGGCACTGTCCCTCAGCTTTTCTGTTCAAGGCTAGTGCTCTACTACTTGAGCCACAACACCACTTCCAGTTTTTTGGTGGTTTATTGGAGATAAGAGTCTCACAGACTTTCCTGCTTGGGGTGGCTTTGATCTGTGATTCTCAGATCTCAGCCTCCTGAGTAGCTAGGATGACAGGTGTGAGCCACCAGCATCCAGCTGGAATGTATTTTTTTATTCCATAATTTACAAAATTATGTTACATTCGTTCTATGAGGGGGATTGCTTTTTTTTTTTTTGGTCCGGTCGTGGGGCCTGAACTCTGGGCTTGGGTGCTGTCCCTCAGCTCTTCAGCTCAAGGTTAGCGCTCTACCACTTGAGCCACAGCGCCACTTCCGGCTTTTTTCTTTTTGATTATGTGGTGCTGAGGAATCGAAGCCAGGGCCTTAGGCATGCAAGGCAAGCGCTCTACCACTGAGCCACCTTCCCAGCCCACGCTTTTTTTTTTTTTTTTAATGCTAGTCCTGGAGCTTGAACTCAGGGCCTGGGTACTGTCCCTGAGCCTCTCTGTGCTTAAGGCTAGCACTCTACCATGAGTCACAGTGCCACTTCCAGCTTTTTCTGTTTACATGGTACTGAGGAATCAAACCCAGGCCTACGCATGCTAGGCAAGCACTCTACCACTAAGCCACATTCCTAGCCATATGAGGGGGATTTCACTGGCACATTTCCACACATTTACAATATATTCCAAATAATATCACCTCCTCTATTATTCCTCATGTCCCTTTCCCCCTACTTTGGGAAGACTTTTCTACAATGTATATAGTCTTCATCTAATTTCTCTATTTTGCTTTGTTGGATCACCTGAGTATTTTATTTTTTATTGTAAGAAGACCATACAGAGGAGTTACAATTACATGGGCAAGATAACGAATACATTTCTTATCAAGCATTGTTGCCTTCTCTTTGTTTCCCCTCCCATCCCTTCCCATATTCCCCCCTCCCCCCACCCAGTTCTCCCCTCACCCCCCACCAAAGTTCTAAAGTTCATTTTTGACATAACGACTTGTACATCTCATTGTTGCAATGTGCCCACCTGTATCCCTAGTTAAACGATTTGTTTTTTCCCTTCCCCTCCACAAATTATACCAACATGGGGAGGGACATACAAAGCAACAAAGAAATCGTCTTATAAATATGTTAGAAACAATTGCATGAAAGGAAAAAAAAAACAAAAAAACATTTGCACCTGAGCATTTTGATCACAGTATCCAACATCCATTCTTTTTTTTTTTTTTGGGTCCGGTATAGTGGGGCCTGAACTCTGGGCCTGGGCACTGTCCCTCAGCTCTTCAGCTCAAGGCTAGCGCTCTACCACTTGAGCCACAACGCCACTTCCAGCTTTTTTCTTTTCGCTTATGTGGTGCTGAGGAATCGAACCCAGGGCCTCATGCATGCAAGGCAAGCGCTCTACCACTGAGCCACCTTCCCAGCCCCTCCAACATCCATTCTAATGTTCAATTCTCACTTAAAGTCTTTCTCTTCTATTAGACTTAATGGTACATGAGGACAGAGTGTGGGTTAGTTTTGCACCCATAGTGTCTAAAATAGCACATAGCAGACACTGGTTTTATGATGAATGGACCCTCACTATCCTGCTCCAAGAACTCAATCCTCTCTTGTCCACATTAATGTGGACTCTATCTCTTTAGCATAACAACAATCCAAGTGAAAATATTTTCAACATGGTCTGCATCCTCCACTAATCATAATATTTCTTTTCCTTCAGTAGCCTAGAACTTTGTTTCTATTTCCTCTTCATTCATTCACTTCTCTTCTTACAAACCTTCTCCTCCTGTTTATTGACTCTTCCTCTTACATACTCTTTCCTACCCTCTCTACCATGATTATAGAACAGTTAGCCTCTTTCTTCTATTCTAGTTATCTTTGACTCCTCAGTAACACTTAACTGACAAACTGACAAATATCTTGAAAGTTCCTCTTAGCCTGGCTCCCAGCACAGTTGTCTCTTTCTTCCTTTGCTAGGCTCAGTTCATAGCAAGTCAAAACTTTCATTTTTTTGCTGTCTATAGAACCTTGCACAATGGCACACACTGTTAATTAATCCCATAGGAGGAGCCTCATGGTCCCAGAAGTGACAACTCTATAAAGATTTTTTTTTTTGGGTCCGGTCGTGGGACCTGAACTCTGGGCCTGGGCGCTGTCCCTCAGCTCTTCAGCTCAAGGCTAGCGCTCTACCATTTGAGCCACAGCGCCACTTCTGGCTTTTTTCTTTTTGCTTATGTGGTGCTGAGGAATCGAACCCAGGGCCTCAGGCATGCAAGGCAAGCGCTCTACCACTGAGCCACCTTCCCAGCCCCTCTATAAAGAGATTTTGAGTTCACATCTCAGACATTTTTCTATCTGGAGAGATGACCTATCAGTTGCTTACTCTCTTTAAGCTTCAATTCAATTACAAACTGCAGTTATAAAGTACAGCAGAGATCAGGACCTACTGATTATAAGGAGAGTTGAAGGGGTGCCCAGAATACTGTTCTTGTGTCTGGAGTAGTTGCTGCTACAAAATGAACCTTCAATAAACATCACTTAACCTGATTTGTTTTAACAAAACATTAGATACATGGCTCATGCCTGTAATCCTAGCTACTCAGGAGGCTGAGATCTAAGGATCGTGGTTCAAAGCCAGCTTAGGCTGGCTTTATCTCCAATAAAACCACCAGAAAACCAGAAGCGGCACTGTGGCTCAAGTGGTAGAGCACTAGCCTTGGGCTAAAGAGCTGAGGGACAGTGCCCAGGCCCAGAGTTCAAGCCCCACGACCGACCAAAAAAAAAGAAAAAGAAAAAAAGACACTGCATTTGTATTTGTGTGCATATGTACTTGTGTGTGTGTGTGTGTGTGTGTGTGTGTGTGTGTGTGTGTATGTGTGTGTGTGTGTTGGTACTGGAGCTTGAACTCAGGACCTGGTGCTGTCCCTGAGATTTTTCACTCAAAGATGCCACCTTCCCATTTGAGCCACAACTCCACTTCTGGATTTTTGGTGCTTAATTAGAGATAAGAGTCTCACAGACTTTCTTGCCCCAGCAGGCTCCAAACTGTTACCCTGAGATCTCAGTGTCCTAAGTAGCTAGAATTACAGCATGGGCTGCCAGTGTCAGCTGATACAGTGTTTTAAAAACACTGTGGTGTATTTTAGCATCTTATAAGATGGGTAGTCTTGATAGTTATAACTGTGAAGGCATCAAATAACTTTGACAAATCTAACTACCAAATTTCTAGATAATCTTCAGATTTGTTTAAATATCAGTCATATTTCTGCTCCATGAATTATTTCTCTCTAAATGGAAATGGTTCTCAACACTGAGCTCAGGTTTTCATGACTGAATAATCCCTTTCAGAGAAAAGCCATTATACTGTTGGACCATGAACTGCCAGTGCCCTAGGAATGATCTCCCACCAGCCTGGGCTGTGACTCACTTCAACATTCTGCATCTCAAGTGGGCTACATTGCCATGCCGACTTTCAGGATGCTGTTGCTGGGAACTGACTCTCTCTGACCCAAAGCAATTAAGAAAAAAATCAGACCCTTATCCTCCCAGACACTATTTCTAGTCATTCTGAAAGGCACTGACTCCTTCGTTTTATTTGGTGAATGTGTTGAGCTATGCTTGTGGTTGAGTCAGCGGAAGGTTACAGGGGTGATATGGAAGAGCTTTAAACAGAGCAGGGAACTTGGCAATAGCAGAGACTGTGCCTGCTTTATTAGTGTGTGCTATATAGTAGGTACTTGAAAATGGTTAGATGAATGAATGAATGAATGAATGAATGAATGAATGGAGCCTCAGGGAGGCAGTCCTGCTTGTGACCAGGAAGGCAATTAGGGAATTTTGGGTCTAGACTTCCCTTGCTTTGAACTTGCTCAACAATACTTGGAGAGTCCCTTTGTCTCCTTGGACCAGCTTCCTTATTTGTGAATGGGGAGAGGCTAGACAGAGTGGTTTCCTGTTTAGTATTGTACTACTCTGCCTACATTCTCCAGCTTCTCTCCTATAATCCTGCTTCTTCCTGCTGCTTGTTCATCCCCTTGGCTAGAATCATGGATGTGGCCCCCAAAGGCTGTGAGCTTAAGGCTTTGCTCCCCAGTTTGTTGCTATTGGGATTTTTTTTTTTTGGGTTCGGTCATGGGGCTTGAACTCTGGGCCTGGGCGCTGTCCCTCAGCTCTTCAGCTCAAGGCTAGCGCTCTACCACTTGAGTCACAGCACCACTTCCGGCTTTATTCTTTTTGCTTATGTGGTGCTGAGGAATCGAACCCAGGGCCTCATGCATGCAAGGCAAGCGCTCTACCGCTAAGCCACCTTCCCAGCCCTATTGGGATATTTATTAAGAAGTAGTGGAAACTTTAAGAGGTGGGCCTAGCACTGGAGTGAGGTGATTGGAAGGAGCTGGTGAATCCCAGTCCCTTCCTCTTTCTCTCTTTTGTACCCTGGCCATGGAAGCGAGTAGGTCTGCTCCCATCATGTGAGCCTTGGGGTTCCTCTGTAAGCCAGGAAGCAAGTAAGGATTGAAACCTCAGAAGCTGACAGCCACAGCAAACCTTTCCATAACGACTGTCTCATGTGTTTGTTATGGTAACAGAAAACTGACAAACACATCACCTTTTCTAGCCAATGTGCCTCGTTCAGGCAGAGGTTTTAAGAGGCTGTGTGTGGTTGGCCAGATAGATCTCTTTCCCCTCACTGTAAGATGGCAAGGATTAGCAGAATGAAACAGGGAGTGTGAAAGAATTTCTGAACCAGTAGATCTTCAATCTCTGGGGCTGAGTGGGCCTTCATAGGTTAATAAATTCCCTAAGGAAAGGGTACAGATATTTGCATTTTACTTTGCTGTGGTAAGTGATCAAACAGTAAAGTGTTCATGACAGGGATCTAGGTGGTGGGTATAGAAGTGTTTTATTTGTATGTTTGAGACATTTTTGTTATTAAAAAAAGATAATCTTTTCAAAACACTCCCTAGGTGATTTAGCTGATTAGCCTGGCTGGGAGCTTCCAGACTAGATAATGTAGGGAAGGCAATTAGCTCTGGTTTCCCCAGTGATCACTGCAGGGAGGTGCTGTTGATCTTTCTTTTCATATTTACAGTGTAATAATGCAGAGATAATGGTTTCTATCGTGAATGACTAATTGTTATGTTAGTTAATAAAAGTCCTTACTGCCTTATTAAAAGCTAGGCCATTCCTCTCGATGACGCTTTGTGTTCTCAGTATCAAGCTGGAGGGACAGTGGCAGGAATTTGGCCATTCGGTCCCAGTGGAATGGTCCAGAGACCTAGCACATCTGAGAAATCACATCATGTCATTCAGAGGGAATGCTCTAGCTTGTCATGCTTTGAACTTGTACGTTATCTGATACATATCTGGTTCTTTTGTGCTAGTTCTGTGACTTAACTCTAGGCCTTGAGCTGTGTTTGTTTCTGAGCTTTAATTCTCAGAGCTAGCACTCTACCACTTGTTGGTGAACTAGTCTCCTGATCTGTCGGTCTGGGCTAGATTCCAAATAAGAACCTCAGATCTCAGTCTCCTGAGTTATACTTGTTTCATTTGTACTAGATCATTTAAGTTTTCAACAGCTGCTTGAAACTGGTCCTATTTGTTCCCCTTTTATGGAAAAGCCTGTGCCAAGGACCCCTGCTCGGCACAACTGCTTTCCAGGTCTTCTCTCTGTAAGGCTCTGCTCTACATCTTTATGGAAGTCAGACAGACCCGATGTTCAGAAATGCACAGTGTGGCCTCCATGTCTGGCCCCGTGGGGTTTTCCAGAGTACACATCAGACTCCCAGCGAAATACAACACATAAATTACCCAAAACACTAAGCCACTGTTATCTGAAATTCAACTTTATCTAAAGGCACTGTGCTTTGATTTGGTAAATCTGACAGCCCTATCAGGCTCAAATGTGCTAGCTGGCACACTTCAAAGGCATCATTGCATCTGTATTCTGACAATTAACAACCTATGATTTTGTGATTCATTCAGTCAAAACCCACCATACCCAGAGAGTCAAGAGAAATGTTTTAAGCCATGATTCCAGCTCTTACATAGGCAGAAGACAAGATGAGTCCAGGTGTCTGGTGAGAGGAAACAGCAGGCATTGTGGATGTGACTCCTAAGTATTTCCCTCCCATGCTGATGAATTAGCTCCTGACACGGTGACCTGTCCCACAGCACCTCCAGCTAATCCTGATACATCCTCAAACAGAGATGAGGCAGGATTTTACAGTGCTCCTGAAAAAGCACTAATCAAACATCCATCCTCTATCCTTCAAGCAGAAGTCTCCAGGGCCTGTCCCCTACCCATCTGACCACACGCGTTTATCTTTTCAAATATATCAAGAGTCTGGTGCCTTCAGAAGTTGCTTCAGTGAGGCTCTGCTTGTTTGGGTCTCTGAATCCTGGAATTTGTTGTTCTAGAGTGTTCTTAAATCGTTACCATTTCTTTTTTCTGTTTTGTAGTCTACTTCACCCTAGGATGTTAGGCAAATATTAAATACAATAGGAAACTTTCAAACCTAGCTTTCTCTTAAAGAAAACCTTTTTTCCTGTACTGTAAAGAAATACCCACTCTGCTTTTTGAAAATTAATATACTTTGGAAAAATAAAAACAGAAAAAGTCTCTCACTCCCTGAAGGTAACTACCAAGGTTCAAAGACACATTTTATTATATTTTTCTTTGTAGTGTGTTTTAAATTTTCTATTTTTAAACACACATGTGTGTTTTTTGGTTTGGTTTTCACTGGGAATGTGTTGGCTCTAATTTTTCACTTCTTTAGGGTTTTGTGTTCTCATCTGAGAATAAACTTGTTGGACTGAAAAGGAGTGGGTTGCTATTCCAAGGTCATTTCTAGCACTGTGGCTCTTTGTCTTGTCAGAGAATATTTGTGCTTGCCATCAATTGATGTATTATGGCAGGAAGGGAGGACACTAAGGGCAGGTAGGGACATTTGTGTCACTGAATTACATTGGAACTTTTGTGTTTAAATTTGGGCAACACCATGGAAACAGAAAGTTCTGGACATTGTGATGGAAAATAAAATTGGTAGAACCTTCCTGAAAGATAATTTGACAATGTAAGGAAAAGGCCAAAAAGTTTTCACATCTACGTGCTTATCTTAAAAGAAATTAATTTCCTTTTTATTACAAAGGTGATACACAGAAGGATTACAATTGCATGAGTCAGGTAATGAGTTATGTATTTCTCTTAAAGGTAAAAAAAAGCTTAGTATACCTGCTCTCTTCCTTTCTCCACAACAAATGATAGAATGAAAGTCTCTGGGCTTGCTTCAAAAGCTCTACCAAGAGTAAGCTGAGCACTTCTGGGAAAAATGAACTATCCCACTTGTGGGTGGGAATGAGAGGGTAAAACTGAGAGGGGAGCAAAGGAAGGAGTGACATTGTCCAGAAAGAAATGTACTCTTTATCTGACTTTGTAACTGTAATCCCTCTGCATATCACCTTTACAATAACAGTAAATAAATTAAAGAAGAAACAACAAAAAAACCCAAGTGTGTTCTACATGCCGCGAGCTACCCACACCAGCTTTCCCGGCATTTATCTGGAGCCAGGGTGTTCCTGCACTCACTGGGCACCTGTTGTTGGTGTGTGGCACTCACAGTATGGCCACTTCCAAGGAGAAGGCATCATTATACATTAAAGCATCACAAGCAGCATCTTCTCCAGGGCCTGTGTCCCAGACAGACACCAGAGAATATCTTCCCTATTAAAGATGAACTGTGCTACAAGGGAAGAGAGTTTTCATGGCCTTGAATACTAGACAGTGGTTTTAAATATATTTTGTTCGCTGCTAAAAGACACTGAGATTTTGTTTCAAGAGAAGCTGGAGCAAATTGGAAGGAAAATAACTTTTTGACTGTTGTATTTATAGATCAAAACAGTCACTGTTCCCTGAGAGTTATCGGTTTGTAACTCTGCTTCATTCTTCAAGGTAAAAATTGGTCTCCTACAGTAAAGTGGACTCCTATAGTGTCCAGGTGTAAACAACTGCAGGAAAGTGCCAACTACGGCTGTTTATAGATGGCTTAAGCCCAAGGCCTGAGAGGCTCTCGCTTCACTTGGGTCTGCTCTGAGCCAACTACAGCTGGTATAGACAAAACATCATGTACAGCTGAGGAACATGAGAAAATACAGAAGACACGTATCCCACTTGTGAACAGTGGTTATGGCTCATACACACAGATATATCCTTCCTTGTTCTAGTTCTCTCTCTCTCTCTCTCTCCTCTCTGTGCTGATACTAGGGTTACTAGGGCTTGAGCTTAGGGCCTGTGCACTGTCCCTTAGCTTTTTCACTCAAGACTGGAGTTCTATCAGGTGAGTCACAGCGCTACTTTGGCTTTTTGGTTGGTAATTGGAGATAAGAGTTTTGCAGACTTTCCTAATTAGGCTGGAACCAAAATCCTCAGATCTTAGTTTCCTGAGTAGCTAGGATTACAGGTGTGAGTCACTGACACCCAGCCAATTCCTTTTCTTCAGGACTTAGCTCTGCTTCCAGTTCAGCCTTCTTGCTATCTTGTACTGCATGCCTTTGTTTTATATTCTTTCAGTGCTCTTCCCACCCTTCTAGAATATAATCTCTTTGAGATGACTGAATCTTGCCTTCTGTGTGTGTGTGTGTGTGTGTGTGTGTGTGTGTGTGTTTAGGCCTATGGCTTTGCTGATGCATAGCAGAAACCTCATGTGTCAAGTACCAATGAAATTTACCCAATGGCACACATACTTAATAAAAGAATTGAGTATAGAAGAAAATTTCTAGGCCTCCAGATCTAGAATTTTTACTCTTCCTATCAAGCAATTGAATGAGATCAATATGCAGTTTACCCATGTGTTGAGAAGTGGTCTCATGAATTTTCCTTCTCTAGGCTGACTGTGAGCTGTGATCAGCTCATTCTCAGCCTCCTAACTAACTAGGATTATAGGTATGAGCCACCAGTGCCTCGTTCCAATGACTGTTTTATGTCTTTTCCAATCTCCCAGTTCTTTAAAAGAGGAAGACCTTGCTAAGTTTATTAATTTGGTGTGATTAAAGAAAGGTATTCTAGTTCAACATTACCATGAGTCCTTTTGTAGTGAAAACATTGATATAACTAAGCAGGTTCACTATCAGCATGCAAGGCCAGCATTTCTACAACATTAAAAAAAATCTCATTGGTCTGTAATGTGTTCGAGGTTCTCTGGGACAATGGTTCAATGATTCTTTTCCTTTACTCTCCCATCCTGAAGGTATCAAGAGGTATCTCTTCAGGGAAGAGGCACCAGGGAATTCTCTGTGGAGGAGGTATGGAGCAAGTAATTCAGCTGAGTGAAGCCAAAGTCTTAGAATCAGATGGAGCTTCTTTGTGTATGTGTGAGCTCAGCTGTACTGGCTAGGGTTTTTTGAGAAAGAGAGGGACTATATTATAGAAACTGACCCACCTGGTCCTAGAGGCCAACAAGCTCCATGATAGGCCATCAAAAGCTGGAAAAGGGAAAGCTAGCAATGCAGTATGGTTTGAGTCCAAAACTATGAAAACCCGGAGCTGTGGGCTGCTGGGGTAAGAGATGGCAGTCTGAAAGCTCAACGTCCTGGAGTTCTAATGCCAAGGGTAGGAGAAAATTGACAACTTGGATCCAGAAGGTAGAGGGACTTCATCTTCCCTCTCTCTGCCTTTTCTGTGGAACCTGAGCTTTGAACAGACTGGATAGTGCCCACCCACATGAGTGAGGCAGATCTTTCCTTATTCAGATGCCAGTCTCCTCTGGAAATACTCCTGGAAGCACTTCCCTAGGAATGCCTTGACAGCATCTGGGTATCACTTCATCCAGTCCGATTGGTACACTTACTATTAGTCACTCTAACAGCCTTGCTCATGAACTGCCTGGTTTCACTTCACAGTGGAAAATCAATCAGGTCAGGTCTGAGTTTTCTCAGTGCAGTGGTTTCTGGCAATCTAGAATTCTGGTCATCTAGAACTGCAGATTGAAGTCTGTATCAAGGTTCCTCTCTCACTTTGAGATTTTCTTTGCCCTCACTCCAGTCCTGTTTTTCTTAGTGTTGTTCAACTTTGAGGTGCCACCTGTGAACCTCCCATCCAGTACAACTTCAGGTCTCCTGATGGGCCTTCCTACACTTTCTTCCTTGGAGTTTGTCCTGCCCGGAAGTCCTTGCACAACTGGGTCCAGAGAAACTTAGAGAAGCATTCCAGTCCATGAACCCAGAGAAATGGGGGCTTTCCTTTCCCCTGACCTCTTCCTCACAACCATGCTTTTGAAAGGATGAGTGGAAACAAGGCTAAGTCTGTGCTTTCTTTCGTCCCACAAATCCCTTCCCAGTGAACTTTTGGTAGTGGTTCTCACACTGTGACCCACAAATGGTAAGTGTGCATGTGTGTGTGTGGGGGGGGGCTGTGATTTCCCCATTTCCATTATCTAGCTCTAAGATATCATTTGCTTTTCAAGGATAGGCCAGAAACAGTTATCAGAACACTGCAGCAAGTTAAAGCATTGTATCTAATTCTACTAACCATTTAATTCTTTGCTACAATGTACTTACTTTTTGGTAGTTTTAAGATTTGAATCAGGGCCTCATGCATGCTAAGCATACACTCCAGCCACACCTCCAGCCCTTTTCTTGCTTCAGTTCTTTTTTTTTTTTCTCCTTGGAGCAAGCCTGAGCCATGATCCTCTTATTTATGCATCCTGTGTAGCTGGGATGACAGGTGCTTACTGCCACATCCAGAGTATTGGTTAAAATAGAGGTCTCACTTTTTCCCAGATTGGCCCTAAATCTCTGACTTCCTAATCTTTGTCTCCTGAGTAATAGTTGCCTTTTTTTTTTTTTGCCAGTCGTTAGACTTGAACTCAAGGCTGGGTGCCATCTCTGAGCCTCTTTGTGCTCAAGGCTAGTGCTCTTCCAGTTTTTGAGTGGTTAATTGGAGATAAGAGTCTCATGGGGACTTTTCTTCCCAGGCTGACTTGAAACCACAATCCTCAGATCTCAGCCTCCTCAGTAGCTAGCATTACAGGTGGGAGCCACTGGCACCTAGGTAATAGCTGCTTCTAAAATTGAATATGATTTCTACTTTCTGAAAGACCATCTAACAAACTATGTTCTTTTCAGTTGAATATCTAGTAGGCATTTTCTTTTTTTTGGTATAAAATTTAATTTTATTGTCAAGGTGATATACAGAGGGGTTATGGTTACATATATAAGGTAATGAGTATATTTCTTGTCGAACATTGTTACCCTCTCCCTCATTTTTCTCCCATTTTCCCTCCACCCAACTCCCCCCCACTCCCAGCTCAGCTCAAGGCTAGCGCTCTACCATTTGAGCCATAGCACCACTTCCAGCTTTTTTTTTTTTCCTGCTTATGTGGTGCTGAGGAATCGAGCCCAGGGCCTCATGCATGCAAGGCAAGCGCTCTACCGCTGACCCACCTTCCCAGCCCTAGATATTTTCTTGAAGGTAAAGGAAGTCTGTTGCTTCAAGAAAAAAAAAGTAACATTCGTTGCCAATGTTGAAGTTGTAATGGATATATTACTTCCTAGCCAATTTTTAAAAATGCTAATATCATACTTGAGAAGTCAGAGGCAATTGTACTTTCTCTGTAGGGTAGATAGAAGCACTCACTAAGCTAACACAATAGAGAGTTTCATATACTGCCTGGCATGTGTGAAGGTCTGAATTGATGATGATGGTTTCTTTCTTTTTTTTTTTTTTCTTTCATTTTTCTTACTGCTGGAATTTTTTTTTTTTTTTTTGGGTCTGGTTGTGGGGCCTGCACTCTGGGCCTGGGTGCTGTCCCTCAGCTCTTCAGCTCAAGGCTAGTGCTCTACCACTTGAGCCACAGCGCCACTTCTGGCTTTTTTTTTTTTTGCTTATGTGGTGCTGAGGAATTGAACCCAGGGCCTCAGGCATGTGCTCTACCACTGAGCCACCTTCTCAGCCCCTCTTACTGGAATTTTTATGTTTTATATATATATATATATATATATATATATATATATATATATATATAAATTGTGAAAATACTGTACAGAAGGGTTACAATTACATGAGCAAGGTAATGAGTACATGATGGTTTCTATACAACAATACTGAATTATAAAACAAGAAACAAGGCAGTAGTAGAAAAAGTTGCTTCTTATTGTGAAGGAAGCACTACCTGGAGAAAGGCCCTGATGAGTCAGAGTTGTCCTCCTTTTACAATAGAGAAGAAAAAAAGGTAACAGGAATGTAATAAAATAAGGAGGGGCATTGAAATACTGGGTTTGAGGCAAAATTTCTTATTTCTCTAGGAAAATAAAGAGGACTGTTTGTGCCGTGGTTAACGTGCATATAATAACACAAAACATTACGAAAATAGCTCTCAAAGCTTCCTACTTACAAAACTTCACCTCGGTCAATGCCAACGGTACACAAGGCCATCTGTGTTCCTGACACACTGAAAGCGACAGCTGCTGCGTATGACCCAATCATTATGCCATTAACATCTCACCTCATCTGATTAGACAGATGTGTTTTCCAAATGGAAGTTTTTCTGCCAAGGCTTTAACTCTGAACTAAAAGGAATTCAGTTCTGTCATATTTGGGGCTGAGACAGGCTATGAACAACGGAGAAGGGAAAACAAAGTTCAGATAGGTATGGAATTAGCATGGTAATGATGAAGAGATAAAAGCCAAAAAGAATGGAGAGAGTGGGCTGGGAAGGTGGCTCAGTGGTAGAGCGCTTGCCTTGCATGCTTGAGGCCCTGGGTTCGATTCCTCAGCACCACATAAGCAAAAAGAAAAAAGCCGGAAGTGGTGCTATGGCTTAAAGTGGTAGAGCGTTAGCCTTGAGCTGAAGAGCTGAGGGACAGCACCCAGACCCAGAGTTCAGGCCCCACGACCGGACCCAAAAACAAAAACAAAACAAAACAAAAAAAGAATGGAGAGAGTAAAATAAGGAAGGAGGGAAAGAAGCAAAAAGGGAGGGAAGGTAAGAGGGAGGGGGGAGGGGGAGGAAGGAAAGAAAAAATAAGGGAGAGGAGAAGGGGAAATGAAAGAAGAAAGGAAGGAGATCTGAAAAGGTTGTAAAAAAATAACCATGAAAAAATAGCGAGGTTCTTTAAAACATAGCTTTTTCATTGTCCAAATACCCTTCTGTTTCCTGTGATGGCTGAATCCATGTCTTGTACATTCACATCCGTTCTTCTGTTGTGTGTGGGGAAGAGCAAAGATCCTCAAAACCACCCGTGGCTGCCCTCTGAGATCTAACTAAAAGGTATTTCTCTAGAAGCAACTACTGTGCTACTTTCTTCCTGAATAAGAAGATGATATTTATATACGATTCTGAGGTCAGCCAGGCTTATTCTCGCAGCCTATCCCTTTGTGAAGAGGAACACGTTTCCTCTTGGATCATGGGCACTGTTCTCACCTGTCCAACTTGGAACTGTTGCTTTGCAAGTGAAACCATGAACCCTCAGCTTAGGGGAAAAGTTGCCTGTTTTCAGTCAGAGAGTAGCGCTGCACCGAGCCGGGAGCAGCTGTGTGGGCTCATAATTAACCTGAGAACCATCCTGCAAGAAACAGCTATTGCAGTAGCAATCTGCCTGTCAGTTCCAGTCCAGGAATTCCAATTGCTATGTCGGTTGTTATGGAAACAGACCACAGTGCTTCCTAAAGAATTCATTATTCCAACAGATATATATATATATATATTTTTTTTCTCATCATTAATAGGATATCCAAATGGGTGATTCAGACATAATGGAAAGAGGAGCTCAGAAAAAAAGCTAGTGATTAGAGAAGACTTCTTAGGAGCCAGAAGTGAAACTTGACTTCCAGGCATGATTAGATAGGGAGGAAGACATTGTTAGTGAAAGGGCTAAGGAAGAGGCCAGGTCACAGATAATAGGATTGCAGGTGGGGCTGGAGCCTGAGACTGACGTAGGAGTGTCCAGGGAAATGGGAAAGACACATTGAGGCCAGTCAGGAGAGTCTAATGAGGCCAGTCTAGGCCATCTGGAACTTTCTATTCACTAAAAGGAACTAATGAATACTTTAAAACACAGGAAAAATGCTGTAGGAATGGTAATTTTGTCTTATGAATAAAAAACTGTCAGAGGGCCAGAAGTAATGGCTTGTGCCTGTAACTCCAGCTACTGGGGAGAGGAAGATCAGAAGGATCAGGGTGTGAGGCCAGCTCTGGCAAAAAGTTATTGAGATCTATCTGAACCAACAAGCTGTATCTTAGCTATTCATCCTGAGAGGCATAGGTAAGAAGATTAGAGTCTAAGGCCAGCTCTGGCAAAAAATGTGGGACTATCTGAAAAACACCTACAGAAAAAAAAAAAGGTGAAGATATGGTCCAAAGTGATAGAGCACCTGCCTACCAAGTACGAAGTCTTCAGTTCAAATCCCAGTACCATCCAAAATAATAAATAAGTAAATAAATAGCAGTGAGAATGTCAATCCAGTGCTAATACTGTAGCAGATAGATGCTAAGACAATAAGCTGGAAAGTGGACAAATTAGTAATCTATGCAGACTGAGCCATACTTATGCCCCTAAAATCATCTGAGTCATGTTACCCATGCAGCTAAGTTGTGTCTCTGACAGCCTAACTATTATTTTATGAGCTTTATATTGATCTGTGATAGTGCAGCCCCAATTACCATCACGCTATCTAAGGAAGAACTTAGTGCTAAGGCCTCAGTTTCCCTAGCCCAGGGGAATACCTTAGTCCTCAATATAACAGTGGCTCAAGTCTTTCTTCTTACCTGAGTAGTGACTAACTAATAAACTGAAAGACAGGAGAGTTGGTTAGCTAGAAGAGAAGGATTTTGCTCAGACCTAGCAGCTGCTTCCGGGATGAGGTCTGAGGCTCTTGGAGGGTCTCACGCAAGTCTAATGCCAAAGATTTTAAATTGTGCTCTCTGCCTTTTTAAAGGGCACAGAATTTTTTCTGCGGGTAAGCTGAAGTCTTTAGTTATGTCTAGACAGAAGTGACATTTCAAAATACATTCCCAAATTCATCTATGAATAAGTACTGGATGAATCTGAAATGACGTAACTGCCAGAGGCAGCACCAAGCACCACTAACATGCTATATCGCTGCTAGAAGTTTTGAGGGCTTCGTTGTTGAAATGATTGATTTCTTTAGGATAACAGAAAGTTCCTACTTATTTTTTCCTGTCAGTCATGGGGCTTGAACTCAGAGCCTAGGCTTTGTTCCTGAGCTTTTTTGCTCAAGGCTAGTGCTCTACTACTTTGGGGTGAGCCACAGCCTCATGTCTTGTTTTTGAGTTGTTAATTGGAGATCAGAGTCTCACAGGCTTTTCTGCCTGGCTGGCTTTGAATGATAATCCTTAGATCTCAGCCTCTCGAGTAGCTAAGATTATAGGTATGAGCCACCAGGGCTATACTTAGTTTGATTTCTAGATAGCAAACTTGTTGAAATGGGTAACAGTGATCAAGATATATTTATTGTATCCATAAACTGTTTTGTTAAATGGCAACTCCTTTGTACAACTACTTAAATGCAACAAAAATAAATAAAAAAGAGCCTTTCCCTTTCCTCATTTATTCTTGAACATAAAATTTAAACAGAAACCTGAATACACTTTACGATATACATGCCAAGAAAGCTGATTATTAAAATTTACATGGAAAAGGAAACTTTTGTAGTCCATAAGCACAACCAATTTTTCTTTGAAATTATGACTTCAGAAATGTGTTTTACTCTTTGATAAGAATGTAAAGTAAGCATGGGAAGAGTTCAGTCTACTCCCCAAATTAAGAACAAGGAGAGGTGGATGAGAGACAGAACTAAGGTAGAGTTCAGGAATTCTCATGGATGCATTCTGTTCTCTGTGGCTGGAGTTTTCCCTCTGTCGACTCCTTTGAGAGCCTTCACTGGCTCTGCCTCCTAGCTTCCTGCAAAAATGCTGCCTCCTCAGGAAGCCTAACCTGGGCCACTCTCTCTGAAGTCAACATCCAATTCTACTCTAAACTTGGCTCAGAATTCCAGTTCTTGTCTTTTTCCTACTTTTTGTCTTAAGGTGTATGGCACATTCATTATTCTCTTTACTGGAGTCCTGGTCACTGCCTGGCATGGGTCCAGTGTTCCCTGAGTATTTGTCAAATGGCTGAGTGTGTGAGAGTTGAGTTCAGGACAACTGAACCCACACAGCACATACTGGGATAAGGAACTGTAAGCCACAAACCAGTTGTTTGAATGATTTTGTCCAAACCTTTTAAGTTCTCAGGATTTCAATTTCCTCATCTGTCAATGAGGGAGATTTACTCAGAGATTTGCAAGAAATTGTCCTGTAGTTAGCAGGTAAGATTTGAAGTCTATCTGAATGTGTTTGTGTAGAAACATAGTCATGGAAGAAAGGTGTATCTTTTCATTGTCTAAATATAAATAGAAAATTTCTGGGAAACATAACGTAGGTATATATATTTTAAATCCTTAAATGATAAATAGAAAATGTGTTCTGACAGTACTTGTGTTCTTCCCAACCTTTCTCCCCTTCTCTTCCCCTCAGGTATTGGGCCAAAATCAAACATGACTTCAGAACTGAGTGTCTTTCTCCCATTCCCCACCCCTACTTATTGCTATGAGCAATTGTATTAGAAAAATTGAGGGCTGTTACTTACCCATCATGAAAATAATTTTATTTTTTCTCAAATCTTCCATGAAGCCTTAAAAAAAGAGTAATTTCAATTACTGGCAAGAAATACTGTAGCAAAGGCCTGATTTTTAACCTGTTATATAACCTCAGATCATGTATTTGTGCCCAAGAATTCAACCAGCTTATCACCATATAAGAGTTAATGAGTTGCTTACTCAGACTAGCAGGGGAGCGAGGCCTCTGCCCTAGAGGCTGAAGACCCAGCTGCAGGTTAGGTTGCTGTGAGGCTCAGGGCTGGAATCTCTGAGTCCACAGACAGGTACTGCTCCAACCCACAGGACCACCCCAAGCAAAGAAGGATGCCAAAAAGCTTAGGATGAAGGCTGTATGCAATCAGAGATGCTCTAGGTCTGATTCTATTCTTGGACTGGCTGATCTTGGGGTGTCTGGTCTAGGCAGGGTAGTGGGGGTGGTGCAAGTTGATTCCAGAAATAAGAATTATATTAGCTTTCAGAAAGATTTCTTTGATTGCTTTGGCAAAGCCAGGAAAAAGTCTAGAGTGGAAATGGGTGGGTATGGGTGGTGGGGGCTGTGGTGAACTAGAGTTACCATTCCAAGCCAGATTTTAATTAAATTAAATTAAATTAATTATTATTATTATTTTTGTCAGTCGTGGGGCTTGAACTCTGGGCCTGGGTGCTGTTCCTCAGCTCTTCAGCTCAAGGCTAGTGTTCTACCACTTGAGCTACAGTGCCACTTCTGGCTTTTTCTACTTATGTGGTACTGTGGAATTGAACCTAAGGCTTCATGCATACAAGGCAAGCACTCTACCAGTGAGCCATCTTCTCAGCCCCCAAGTCAGGTTTTTAGAGTACTATGCTGACTAAACAAAATGTATCTGAGACTAGATAATTCTGTGAGTGAAACAGATGTGATTGCTGATAGAGTAATTGGAAATATTTGAAAATCTTATCATGAGAGACGCAGAGAGAGGGAGATGGGTGGGGGAGAGGTTCCAGTTTCTTTACATGGTAGCCTATAGTATGTGTGGGAAGATCTTACATTGATCTTATGTTGCTGTTTTCTATTAAAGCAGATAATTGGTGTTTGTAATATGGAAATCATGAGGTTGAACTACTTGGAATCTGTTTGCAATCTAGGAAAGTAGCCATGGTTATTCTTATGTGTGAGGTTTTGAGGGTATGGTAATGTATACTATTAGGTTACTAATAGTGGCTATCTAGTCAATGATGGTATAGTCATACAATGTGTTATTACTAGATTTTAATGACCTGGGAACATGTAAATGCTATGATATGTAAAGAAATAACTATACACATATATACACATGTTCTGCATTAAGTACCAGAGGTACAGAAGATCACACTGAAGTCAAATAACGTTAGAAAGTGATCATGGCTGTTTTATCATGGGTTTTAATCTTTTTGTTGTTTAATTATTGTAGTTTAATTAGTTTTAGGCCATAAGTTTCAAATGTTTCTTATTTTCTACCCCTAAAAATCTCATCAGCACGTGTAAATTTTATAACCAGAGAAAACATTTACTAAGCAGTCATTGCACATCCAATTGTGAGGAGTTCACTATTTGCACTTAGCTAAGTGATAGTTAACTCTTGGCTTATATGCAAATGTGACTTTCTCCATGAGTCACTATGATGTCATTTGGGGATGATTTTCACATACTGTGATTTCCATGATTATTAAATGACACTTTATCACCTCATGTTCAAGGATCAATACAGAATTAGTGCTGGGGTTAACACTGAAAGCTGCATCATTCACTCGTATGTGTTCACAGTCAATACTATAAACATATTTTCATGAACCATGGTCATTACTTTCTCGGGAAGTGTAAATGTTAGAAGGTATTTAACCTATGGTTATTGGTACAGTTTTTGAATAGTACAAATTTTGTGTCATTCTTATCAATTTTAAGTTATAGGAATAATTAATTTGGAGTGATGTTTTGGGAGATTTTAATATGAAAAATATTATAAAGCAGTATTATCTTGGGTTAGGTCCCAATGGTATTCTGGAGAATAGCAAGAACTGTTTGAGAAAACAAATTTGTGGTCCGAATAGGATTTTTTTGTTTGTTTTTTGGTGCCAGTTGTGTGCTGACCCTGAGCGTTTTTTACTCAAGGCTAGTGCTTTACCACTTGAGACATAGCTCTACTTCTGGCCTTTTTGGTAGCTAAGTTGGAAATAAGAGTCTGGTGGACTTTCCTGCTTGGACTGACTTTGAATGGCGATGCTCAGATCTCAACTTCCTGAGTAGCCAGGGTTACAGGTATGAGCCACCAGTGATTGACTGTTCCAACTAAGTTGAAAGAACATAGAATTAAAATAGATTGGCTCCTTTACTGAAGGATTTGGGGGTAGTTAGTTAATTATTCACATATATAATTATATGCTAATTGTGCGAGTATATGCTAATTATATATGTGAATCTTCCAGTGAGGCCCAAACATTAACTGTCTGCCAAACATCTTTGACCAGCACATCTTCTTTAAATTGGGCATTTAGGGAGTTATGTTTTCTGGGCCATTAGGAAGTGTATGTCTTAATGATGAGTCCAGTTGTTTCTTCATGTGGACCAAGAAGAGAGATCCATAGAGTTCCACACCCACTCATATTCCCTGGCCAAGAAAGAAGTTCACATTGTTGATATTTTATCATCTCTCAGCTGGTGTTTAATATAGAAGGCATGTTGAAAATGGCTAAAATGACATCGTTGATCAGCTCAGTAAAGAGAACTCACCTCCCATGGAATCCTCTCCAAATAAATTTAACTGGTCATCACTCTGTTAAAAAAATCACAGTATTAGGTGGTAATACTAACAGGTACTGTTTAAGCTCTTTGATAACATGAACACATTTAATCTCTCAAAAAACTATGAGGGGGGGACTTCAGACAGTTTTATAAGGAACATTTTCCAGATGAAGAATTGAGAATTGCGGAAGCGATGTTGCTGAAAGTTCCATAGGGATGAGAGACTAGAGCAGGTTTAAACTCGGACCATCTGTCTCTGGAGCCTCACTCTTTGTAAATGATACTGTACCTAGCCCCATTTCTTGATATATAAATTCTCTGTGGACAGAAAAACTGACTTTAATAAGATAGGATCTGGGCTGGTTAAGTGGTTCAAGTGGTAGAGCACCAGCTATGATTTTAAAAGATCATGGTAGGCTCCAAGTTCAAGCCCCAGTACTTCAAGATTAGATCCTTTGTTTGATGGCAGAAGTTGATGGGTAGTTGTGGTCATAAATGTTACAGAGAGAGAGACAGAGAGAGAGAGAGAGACAGAGACAGAGACAGAGACAAAGAGACGGAGAAATTAAACTACAGTAGGCACACATTGTTGGTAAAGGGTCAGACAGTACGTATTGTGAGCTGCATGATCTCCATTACTACTGTTTTATCTCAGGATAGAGTTTGCTGATCCCTGGACTAAAGCATGAAATAAGGAAAGCTGCAGTGATCCACTTTTATTAATGGGTACCTTCAAACATTCCCATTTTATTTTTCACTAGGTACACCATTTTCCTATGGTGTTAAGTAAGGGGAAAATTTTAAGGAAAAAACATTTATAAGAAGGTATCCACTACTTTATTTTTTACTTTCTTACCCCTTATAGTTAAGTATGTCTAGAAATTTCTTTCAAGTCATAGAAAGCTTTAAGATATCCAGAGATGCACTTGAATATCTACCCGTCTCTATCTATCTATCTATCTATCTATCTATCTATCTATCTATCTATCTATCTATCTATCTATCTCTTTCATCCCCTATGCAAAAATAGCATACATTTATTACATGTATCTATGTTTAAAATATACTATTTTATAGTATACTGTTCTTCTATTTGTCTTTACACTTATGAATAATTTCTAGAGAGTTCTCCACGTTGATAGAGAATGTTCCTAGACAGAATGTTTTCAGTTGCAAAAGAATTTGTTTTAAGGTCGGTACCATCTTGTGTGTGTGTGTGTGTGTGTGTGTGTGTGTGTGTGTGTGTGTGTGTGTGCATGTGTGCCAGTACTAGAGCTTGAACCCAGGGTTTTGCAATTGTGTGACTTTCTTGCTCATGGCTGGCATTCTACCACTTGAACCATACCTGTAGCCCAGCTTTTTCCTGGTTAATTGGAGTCTCTCACACTTTTCCATCTCAGTTGGCTTTAAGCCATCATCCTCCAGGTCTCAGCCTCCTGATTACATAGGATTACAGGAATAAGCCATCAGCACCTGGCCATCATTATTTTTCAATTAGTCCTTTATTGATAGATCATTTAACTGTTTCTAATCTTTGATGATATTTGAGAAAGTGGCCCAGTGAGTAAATTTGTATTGGTAATGGGTGTAAACATCATTTCATGCATGTTATTCCTATAGGATATATTCCAGATGAGGAAGACCACATAGTCCTAGAGTAAATGTATTTATAACTAATTTTTGCCAAACTGTCTTCTCACAGGTTGTAGCACTTGGCAGGGACAGCTTCCGACTGTCACTTTGTGCAGACTCTTGTCTCTAATTCACTTTGATATGGACTCAGTTAAATGAGGCTGTCTGCTTGCATTAACACTCCCTTGAGGAAACCTGCCATGAAAGCACTTTGTTTAAAGACAGAGCTTTGCCATCCTTTTTAGTATATAGGCCTTCAGGAAAAATGGATTGCTTGTCTTCTTAGATTTGCCTGTATCTCTAGGGCTATTCTAATGGGAGAAGAGCTTTTAATGGAGTGGTCATTTAAGGACACATCTACATCAATTATTCCCCTTCTGTGAATGAAGAGAACACTGTTGCTCCTCAATGAGCCTCCCACCAGTTCCGACTCAAATCACTGCTCTTCACAGTGAGAGAATTGAGATGACGTGATTCAGCCCTTCCACTCCTCACTCCCATTTCACAGATGAGGGGACTGGTGTTGGAAAGAGATGTCCTGTGAGAGGCACATGGCTGGCAAGGTCGGGGTGGAAGGGGAACCACACCTCCTACCACCTTGGGTGCTTCCTATGTACAGATTTAGTCTCCCCAGTGTAACTAGCATAGTGAATGGTGTTGGTGTACCACTGCTTTCCTGGCACCTACCTTCGGTTCCCTCCTCTCACTGCTGCAAAGGTTCATAGCAGCCTGGCCTCAAATTGGTACGATTTCATGGTACAAACTGTGTCCTGGAGCTCTCTGTATGGGATTGGTAAAGGTGGGATGGAGCCCAGATTGCAGCTTTGTTTAACTTTTATCTCTGCTCTGTCCTACTTCTCTCTGCCCTTCTCCAGAGAGCACAAACTAGTAACCTGCTTGCACAAGAATCCTCTTTGAAGCAATTAGTATGCTTGCCTGTGATTTAGCTGCAGAATAAGAGATTCAGTGCTGTTGGCTAGAGGAGGAATCAGAATCTGCTGTTGTTTGCCAAATGGCTGTTAGGCATATCCAGGTAGTACAAAGAGGAAAACACTGAGTCCTTTCCTTCACTTTTTATTATCACTGTTAGATTACCAGATCATTCCCACCATATAGGATAGGCTGTATCTAATTTTCCTTGTATTGGTATCAGATGTTGGGCATTTGATCAAGGTTAATCTGAATTCATAAAACAAAAAGGGATTGTCTGACCTGTATCTGGCTTCTGAAATCTAACCTGTTTTTCTTCATAGTTCTCAACCATAACTCTATTTTTCTCAACCAAAGGCACTGAGTGAGTTCCAGTCCTATTTTCATTAGATTGCTGATACTGAGTAGATTTCTGGGGCATAGGTCAACCATCATTAGCTCTTAGGAAGGTCGTGAGTTGATATGAAAGCCGAGGTGAATAAATGGGATATTTGATCAGAAGGTGTTTTCCAGTGGCTCGCAATACATCCCATAGCTCCAGTGCAGATCTTTTATATTTAAAACATTTTGGCATCAAGGGCTGGGAAGGTGGCTCAGTGGAAGGGCACTTGCCTTGCATGCCTGAGGCCCTGGGTTCGATTCCTCAGCACCACATAAGCAAAAAGAAAAAAGCCAGAAGTGGCACTGTGACTCAAGTGGTAGAGTGCTAGCCTTGAGCTGAAGAGCTGAGGGACAGTGCCCAGGCCCAGAATACAGGCCCCACAACCGGACCCGCCCCCCCAAAAAAAACATTTTGGCATCTTAAACAGAGAGGAACTTTTGGTTTTGGTCAAAGAAAATGCCAAGCCACCCCTGGAGGCACTATACCACGTCTCTTTACAAATGTGAGGGGGTGTCATGCATGAAAAGCATTACTTTCAGAGAGGCAATTGTGTAGTCTTATTCAGGAAACATCTAATAAGGTGTTCATGCCCCATGGCTCTCAAGCTTTATCTTCAGCGAGGCATAACTTGAGAAATTGTAATGCTTTACCACTGAATTCCACTTGAACAGCTGTGGATTGTGTGTGTGTGTGTGTGTGTGTGTGTGTGTGTGTGTGTGTGTGTGTGGTGTGGTATATGTTCAGAGAAAGGAAAGAGTGACACACATATATGAGAGAGAGAGAGAGAGGGCTTCTTTCTGTCACAGCTTTTTCCATAGAGGCTCCAGTCAGCTGGCTTAGAGTCTGCATTATGGAGTTAGGCTTTGTGGGCACAATGAGACAGGTGACTTGAAACTGGTTCAGGGAAGCATAAAAGGGAGGCTAAAACTTCTTTTTTTAAAATAGAGGTTAAAATTACATTTATTGAGAACTTATAGGCTGACCCTAACCTTAATAACATCAAACTAAAAGTAGTTTGTGGACAGAAGAATGTGCAAAAGAGAGTGCAGGAAAAACCTGTGGTAAATCTTCAGAACTGACACAGATGGCATCAAGACAGCACTGATATTATGTAAATGCCATTCATGACTCACAAATATGGAGCCACGATGCAGCCTACAATGATGCCATTGATGCCAGTGAAGATGGGAACGCAGCTGCCCAGCCACTAACACAATTCAGCTGATTGTGTCTGTTCCATGCTATACATTAGGTGATAGGTTGGGAGCTGGTGAAGAGAAATTCAGAATCCTACAGAAGAAGCCCATTCAGATTCTCAAGGTGGGATTACTGGCTTTATGGAAAACAACCCCAGACCTTCTTGGGTCACCATCCTTATTCTCCAGTAAGCATACAGCCATAAAGAGAGCAAAAGTAACTCATATCTAGCTTCATTTCCCTATGTGGATGTACAGGCAGGAAACTGCATTTGTAAAGGTGGTGTTTGATTTTTCTGGTAGGGATGATTCTGGTGGTATTCATGTGAGGTAAGCTCATTGGGGGTGTATATGCTTTTCTTTGGGATCAGAGTACCTAACATTGTTAAATTAAGGAATTCTTGTCTCACTGTTAGTTCCTTGATTTATTGAATTCCATTTCGGAGCTCATAGTAGAACAGCTTAGGAACACAGATGGGCTCACCAATTTTACAAAGCTACATCCTTCGCCTGCTTTTATTACAGCCTATTTTGTACCCCCCGGGTAAAGGACCAAGTTTTCTTGTGGTATCATCACAAGCAGATCAATATGAAGCTGATATGTGAAGTGTTTGCAGCCCAGAGAGGGTGTCTTCAAGTGCCATCCTGGCTACCACCAGGTAGAGAGTAGGTAGGTGAAAGAGTAACTGAAAAGAGGAGCTTCCGGATGAGATGAGCTGGGCCTCAGCTTCTAGCATCTCAGGAGGAAGATGGGTGTTGAACTAAGCTCCTCGATGCCAACTCTGCCTCCTTAGCAGTAGCATCTGCTGCTACAGGTGGTGACTGTGTGTTTAGATATACCTGTTGTCTGTCCTTACATAGATATTTAGATTGTGTGTATACTTCTGTGTGTGTGTGTGCATTACACCAGTCCTAGAGCTTGAACTCTGGGCCTCGGTACTGTGTTTGAGTGTTGTGCTCAAGTCACTTTACCATTTGAGCCCATAACTCTACTTCTGGCTTCCTGGTGGTTAACTGGAGATCAGGGCCTCAAGAATTTTCCTGACATTGGCTTGTAACTCCAACCCCCAGATCTCAGCCTCTTTTTTGTCCATTATGGGGCTTGAACTCTGGGCTTGGGCATTGTCATTCAGCTCTTCAGCTCAAGGCTAGCGCTCTACCACTTGAACCACAGCACCACTTCTGGTTTTCTGAGAGGCTTACTGGAGATAAGAATCTCACTGCCTTTACTGCCAGAGTTGGCTTTGATCTCAGATCTCAGCCTCTTGGGTAGCTAGGATTATAGCCATGAGCCACTGGTGCCCAACTTAGATCTCAGCCTCTTAAGTAGCTAGGATTATAGGTGTGAGCCACCAGCATCCAGCTGATACTTAAATTTTTAAAAATGCTTTTAAAAATAAAAAAGAAACCTTTCCGTGGAGACACCCCATTTTGGGGGTATATTCCTGATTCAGTGACTTGTTTATATTAAACACACTGCATGTTTTATGGTAGAGCTATAAATGAAATCATGAAAAACTTATTTGGCAATAAAATGATACAATTGGTTAAAGTTCTTGTCCTAAAATTCACAAAAAAAGTGTTAGAAAAAGATGATAACTTCCTCTGAGTCCAGACAACAACTTCAAAATACAAAACAACACAACACAAAAAGAGGATTCAAAGATATTTCCAAGTTTTTGAAACAAAGTCTTTTCTTACTTTCAACTAGTTCTAAATGAAAAACATAAATTCTAGGACGTGCTAGCTTATGAAAACTTTCCTAGATTTCTATTTAACCTGAGCTGCTGACTTGTCTTTGGTTATAAGAGGAAAGAGGACATTGGGAACGGGGGGAGCACACACAGAAGATCTTCAAAGGGTTCAGTTAATGAGGAGTGGACTCTTGATAATAATGGTAACAATAATAATAAATTGCAATAAAAACCAGAAAAGATACCATGCTACCTCCTCACCTTCAACTTGGAAATGAAATAGACTTTAGGGAATTCTCTTTATTGTGCTTGTTAGAATGACAGCAAAGCACTTCACACACAAATGATTTTAGAAAATGCTGACTGGAACTATTATTAAAGCGGTCCTGACAGTGTTTGTTAACTGCATTTTCATCTGCCTGAGGCAACATCAGGAGGCAGAAAACATGGTTAGCGTCTACTTTTTGGACCAGGAAGTTTGGGGTGATGTGGAAGTTCTAGAAAGCTGATGTAGCTTGTGTAGGAAGCCAGCCAGTGAGGTAGAACATCCTGACCACCAAGCATATGACCTTCCTCCCTCCTGCTGCCCCAATTGGAAGAAAGCGATCATTAAAGTTAGTGTGCATATCTTAGCTATGGTAAATAAGGCTGCAGTACAAATAGTCGTGCTGGAAGCTTTAGTGTGGTCTTGTTTGTGAATATTTGGGTAACAATCCAGATGCTCCTCAGTAGATGAATGGATCAAGAAAATGTGGTATATATACACAATGGAATTCTATGCCTCCATCAGAAAGAATGACATTGCCCCATTTGTTAGGAAATGGAAAGACTTGGAAAAAATTATATTAAGTGAAGTAAGCCAGGCCCAAAGAAACATAGGTCCCATGGTTTCTCTTATTTGCAATAACTAGTATATATCTGAGTCAAGCAGAAAAGGTCAGATAAGGTGATGTTAGGGAAATGAACCCTAAGATATCTATTCAAATGTTTTTTTCTTTCATGCGATTGTTTCTAACACATTTATAAGATGATTTCTTTGTTGCTTTGTATGTCCCTCCCCCACGGTATAACCCCTGCTTTCACTGTATATGATGTCATAATTTGTGGAGGGGAAGGGAAAAAACAAATCGTTTAAATAGAGATACAGGTGGGCCCATTGCAACAATGAGATGTACAAGTCGTATGTCAAAAATGAACTTTACAACTTTGGTGGTGGTGGGGGGAGGAGGGTTGGATGGGGGGTGGGGGAGAGGATGGGATGGGAAGGGGAAACAAAGGAGGAGGCTACAATGCTTGATAAGAAATGAACTCATGGCTGGGAAGTTGGCTCAGTGGTAGAGCACTTGCCTTGCATGCCTGAGGCCCTGGGTTCGATTCCTCAGCACCACATAAGCAAAAAGAAAAAAAGTTGGAAGTGACGCTGTGGCTTAAGTGGTAGAGCGCTAGCCTTGAGCTGAAGAGCTGAGGGACAGCGCCCAGGCCCAGAACAACCGGACCCCCCCCCAAAAAAAAAGAAAGAAAAAAATGTACTCATTATCTTGTCCATGTAATTGTAACCCCTCTGTACAGTGTTTTCACACACACACACACACACACACACACACACACACAAAGTTAGTGTGCAAAGGGTAGATGAACCAGTGTAGCCAGTGTGAAGGGGTCAGAGTGGAGGGGACAGAGTGGAGATGTCAGAACACTCATCTGTCACTTGAGTAGACATGAAGATAGTTATGTTGCTAATACAGGGTCTGAAGGCAGATTACACTCATCAAATGATTCTAGAATAAAGTCTTCTAGTTTTACTGATAAGCTATGAATGAAGATTTTGAATTTTTCAGGGATCTACGGCAGGGGAATGTTGGAAAACAGATATGTAACTCCATTTTTTCAGAAGGCAAGAGACTGATTCTTGAGAAATATTTCGAGTGCCTGCAGCTCCCTTCTAAAGTATGTTTTCATTTAAAGCCATGAACAGTTTGAAAAAAAAAGTATGGGAAATGGCATATAATTTGGTTACACCCAGGAATTTTTTCTGCAGCCAAGTCCCATTTCTCATTCACTGCAGCATGCACAATAGAGGTCTGCTTGCTGCGTGAGTACTTGTATAATTGAATAAACAAGGATCAAAAAAATACAGTGGATGTCAGGCCAGCCATGCTCCTGCCATATTAAATTGCAGGTTTTTACACATGAGCTGCTTTAAACAGTGTTTTACAGGGTTAGTTCTCTAAGAGGAATGGCAGTTTCCTTATTTTATGCATAAGGTGAAATGTTGATGTCTCTTATGTAGGAAAACTTAAGGGTAAACACTTCACTGCTTTCTTGTGAGCCACTGGTTTTTATTTTGCCATCACTGGTACGTGTTAACTAACTGCTAGACGACAATGAAGGAAACACTTGCTTCTTGTCCTCATATGCCCAATGTACATTTGTAAAGAAGGCTTTGTCAGCTTGGTGGTTAAAGGGAGGCACAAAGTTCCCTCTCTGATTTCCTACTTAGAGTGAAGGATGTCCACAAAATCACATCTAACCAGAAGCTCACCTTTATCTCCTTATTTTCCAGTTTCTTGTACAAACAAAAAGACAAAGCTTCAATCATTGGGAATTACAGAGGACAAGACACTGGTTCTAATCCTTTTGTTTCATAGAATATATTCTCCCTGAGCAACATGGGAAATCAGATTAAGTGGGAGTAAAGCACTGTATGTGTGTTCATGTGTTTTTCAGGGAGCAAAACATCACCCAGAGTTATACTCCTTTGGTAACAACATTGTTTTACATAGAAAATAAGATGGCAGAGAGGTAGGTCTGGATGAGGAGAGTAAGTGGTATGGTAGGTTCGAGGGACTCTGGTGAACCCCCTTGATTATTCTTCCTTCTGGATTCCTCTGCTTATCACAGGTGCGCCTCAATGCTTTCTCTGCAGATGTAAATATTTCTTGATTTTCACCACCATAAATGCAAGACATCAATTTCCTCAGATTACTCCTAAATCTACAATCCACCTTCGACTTAGCCCCCTATCTTTCCCATTGTCATCATTCCTCAGACTCAAATGTCTGCTTTCAATTCTATCAAGTTCTATGGCATAGGGGAATGAGATGATGTTAGTGACTTAGTGGCTGTGGGGTATTAAAGACAACATCCAAGATGGACTTGAGACCCAAAAAAGTAGGTCAGAAGCGCTTTTCCCAATAAAAATAATCTTTGATTGGCCAAGGGGATGCAAAGAGTAAGGTGTTGGAAGGACTATTGAAGAAAGCAACTTTACTTGTTGAAAAAGAAAGCAACACATGGGAAGAATCAGATTCACAGCCCATGCTTGTGTGAGAAATGTGTTGCCACCATCATCATCTTGCCTCTGTGTGCTGGGGTTGTGGGTGAGGGAGGTAATGGGAATGAGAGAAATGTTGTGACACTGGGGCTGACCCAGAGGTCATCTACCTTTGGACCATGGTTAAAGAAGAAAATAACGTGAATGGTTAAAGAAGAAAATAACGTGGTTTTTTTTTTTTTTTTGGTGCTGGTTCTGGCATTTGGGCCTGGGAGCTGTCCCTGAGTCTTTTTATTTCCCCCTCAAGGTTAGCACTCTACCACTTGAGTCACACACAGCTTCGCTTCTGGCTCTTTTTGGTGGTTAATTAGAGATAAGAGCTTTACAAACTTTCCTGATTGGGCTGGTTTTCAATCATGATCTTTTTTTTTAAATTGTAAATATACTGTACAGAGGGGTTACAGTTACATGAGTAAGGTAATGAGTACATTTCCTATCCAGCATTGCTACCCCCTACTTTGTTTTTTCCCTACTATCCATTCCTTCCTCAACCTCCCCAACTTCTTCCTCCCCCCAGAAGTTGTAAAGTTCATTTTCAACATAGTGTCTTGTACATCTCATTGTTACAATGTGTCAATCTATATCCTTGTTTCAGCATTTTGTTATTTCCCTTCTCCTCCCCAAATTAGAAGAATGTATATACAAGATGTAGGGCACTGGAATCAAATACAGTGACAACAGGGATTATATCATGGGGGAAGAACATACAAAAGAAACAAAAAAATCATATAGTACATTAAAAACAACAGCAACAAAGGGAAAAACTTCTTGTGTCCCTATCTTGGGGTTCATTTGACGTAACATTATCTTATGTGGTCATATGTACATAACTTTTGATCTTTTCTGCTTGTCTGGTAAGATTATCCTAGATGTACACTAGTTATTGCAAATAACTATGTTTCTTCGGGTCTGGCTTACTTCACTTAATATAATTTTTCCAAGTCTTTCCATTTCCTAACAAATGGGTGGTATCATTATTTCTGTTGGAGGCATAGAATTCCATCATATATATGTATATATAAATGTGTGTGTGTGTATATATATATATATATATATATATATATATATACACACACACACACACACACACACACCTCATTTTATTGATCCATTCTTCTGAGGGACATCTGGGTTGGGTCTGTATCTTAGCTATGGTGAATAATGTTGCAATAAACATAGCTGTGCTGGTAGCTTTAGTATGGCTTTGTTTGTGATCGCTTGTGTAATCCCAAAAGTGGGATTGCTGGATCATAGGGGGGCTCTATGTATAATCTTTTGAGGAACCTCGATACTGCTTTCCAGAGTGGCTGAACAAGTTTACACTCCCACCAACAATGCAGTAGGTGAACCATTATCTTTAAACCTCAGCCTCTAAGGGCTGGGAAGATGATTCAGTGGTAGAGTAACTGCCTTGCATGCCTGTGGTCCTGGGTTCAATTCCTCAGCACCACATAAACAGAAAAAGTGGTGCTCTGGCTCAAGTGGTAGAGTTCTAGTCTTGAGCTGAAGAGCTGAGGGACAGTGCCCAAGCCCAGAGTTCAAGGCCCACAACCAAAAAAAAAAAAACAAAAACAAAACCCAACAACAAAAAAACCCTGTCTCTGAATAGCTAGGATTACAGGCATGAGCCACCAGCATCCTATAGAAAACAAAATTTTAAATTTTGTATAACAATTTGCATTAGGTTACTCACAGGTACAAACAAGTATACCAAATCCCATTAAGTTTATTTCCAATTGCATAGTCCTTTCTTCTTTTGTAATAATCTTTTTATTGTGAAAATACTGTACAGAGGGGTTACAATCACATGAGCAAGGTAATGAGTACATTTCTTATCAAGCATTGTTGCCTCCTCCTTTGTTTTCCCCCTATCATCCCTTCCCATCTCCACAACTACA
Organism: Dipodomys ordii; assembly: GCF_000151885.1. NCBI lineage: Eukaryota > Metazoa > Chordata > Mammalia > Rodentia > Heteromyidae > Dipodomys > Dipodomys ordii. The sequence goes on along the minus strand of NW_012267255.1, from coordinate 6,105 downwards.
TTCCCCCCCATGCCTAAATTGTAAAGTTTGTTTTTTGACATAGCATCTGGTACATCTCATTGTTGCAATGGGTCCACCTGTATCCCGATTTAAACAATTTGTTTTTTCCCTTCCATTCCCCAAATTATACCAACATCAAATACAATGAAAACAGGGGTTATGCCATGGGGGAGGGACATACAAAGCAACAAAAAATCACGTGGTATCTTATAAATATGTTAGAAAGAATAGCAAGAAAGAAAAAAACCACTTGTGTCCTTATCTTGGGGTTCATTTTGCTTAACATAGTCTTATCTGACCTTTTCTGCTTGTCTCAGATATATACTAGTTATTAGATGAATAATGGTACAAGTATACAGAGTAAGATTCCCCCACCCCCACTTTCTCTTCTTGCCAGTATTTTAAAGGTGCTTACAAGTTATCTAATATATGAGTCACTAGGGGTTAAGAGTGTTTGGAATCCATAACTTAAAATCAACATGCAAAATAAAATTTCAACCATGGTAAAAGGCCAGGCAGCATTTACCGTTCCTATGGAAACCTTATATTTTTCAGGAAGGATGCTTTGTTGCTACTACTGTTGTTTTACTCATCTATTGTGATTACATTCATCATTGTTAATTTGTAATGAGATGTTTACCACTTTGTGTGGTGATGGTTGTCTGCAATGACAACCTTTGAGAACAGGCTTCAAGATCTGTAAGTTCTGTGATTTGTGGATGAGTCACTATACTGCTCTGGTCACAGAATATATGTTCCAGCTAGCTCCAATGTGCTGGTGCATAAACATCAGTGTGATTGCAAAGTTATGTGGAAGGGGGATAGTGCAGATGGGTGAAGCAAATGGGCAGTAAACACCATAAAAAAGCACTTCAGTGCATGCTAAAGTCTGCAATGCTGTTCTTATCATCTTATTATCCTTGCTAAAGTAATGACAACATTTAATGAGTATTATTCATTGAATGTACTCACTACAGTGGCCTACTGAGGGAGGTTTTTTTTTAAAAAAATTATTCTCATGTCACATATTTGAAGCTGTATCTTAGAGACTATAGCATGTGTCATAATCTTAATCTTACCCAGAACTGGGGATGAAATTCAGGTCTACTGAATTCCAAAATTTAGGAACCAATTTAAAAAATATATCTTCTAAGTATGGCTTAAAATAATAAAATTTAAAATCATGATGACAAATTAGGAAAGTAGTGTTTGTGTACACAGATACTTTTTCTTCTGAAAATTAAAAAAAAATTGGATTGGAATCACCACTTATAGACAAGGCTATTCATCAAATAACTATTTGCTACTGACAACAGCCTTTTTTGTTTTGTTTTCATGCCAGCCCTGGGGTTTGAACCCAGGGCCTTGGCACTGTCCCTGTGCATTTTTTGGGTGTGTGTCAAAGGTAGCACTCTACTACTTGAGCACAGATCCACTTCCAGCTTTTTGGCAGTTCATTGAAAAAATTGTCTCATGGACTTTCTTTTTTGAGCTGGCTTTGAACTCTGATCTTCAGATCTCAGCTTCCTGAATAGTTAAGATTACAGGTGTGAGTCGCTGGCACTCAGTTACAATAACTTTCATTTATGCATATTCTAGTTGCTATGCTTCCAATAATATGCTATGCCTTCTTGAATGGAATATGTGTAAGGTTTGTTGGCAAAAAGTATTTCTTGAGCTCCTGCCAGGTACCACAACAAATGTCTTCCAGTTATATTATTATTTCAGGCTAATAGCAGGTGGTAGGGCTTTAATGTTCTTTATTTGTAAATGAGGAAAATTAAGACTACATTTTTACTCTATAGTTTTCACAATCACATATAGCATAGGGAAAAGGCATATTGATAGTTAAATTTCTTTGATGTTCCATGTACTAAATTTTTCTGTGGTGGACCAATGGCAATTTCATTCTCAGTTTTTCAATCTTTTATTCAGATCTTCCTATTCACAGGTAGATAGTTCCCTATGCTCTGAAATACAGTGAGGAAGAGGAGATGAGCTGTTAGTTCTAAGACTGTATCTCATGCTGTATTGCATGCTTCCATTTCTTCTGTTAGCACTACCCCCACCCCAAAGTAAACCCATGAAGACAAACTCCTGTTAATCTTCTTAGGAATGAGAGGCCTTGCAAAGCAAAGTTTGAGTGATAGGAGCTGTTTCAGACAAAGTAGGCCCTGGCTGACTTAGAAGCTGACCACTTGAACTAGCAGAGAAACACAATCACTTGCCTCAAGTCATGTCTCTATCCTTGTCTATATCTCTACTGATGGGGTTCATTGTAAGAAATCAGTTTACACAACTATCAACCGAGAATACTGTTCCCAGCTAAACTATCCATCATAACTGAAGGTCAAATAAAAACTTTCCATAGCAAAGAAAAACTGAAACAATATATGTCCACCAAACCAGCCCTACAAAAGATACTTAAAGATGTCCTACACATAGAAAATCAACAAGACCACAATAAAGGCCAAGAAACTGCACCCAAACTGAGAACCCAAGAACCATAGGAAGAACCCAGTTGTTACAGCCCCCAAGAAGGTGAATAACATAGAAGGCACTACCAAACACCTTTCAGTCCTAACTCTCAACATTAACAGACTTAACTCTCCAATTAAGCGATATAAACTGTCTAGTTGAATTAAAAAGCAATATCCTTCTATCTGCTGCCTTCAGGAGTCACATCTTGCCCATAAAAGCAAACACATTTTCAATGTTAAAGGCTGGAACAAAATCTACCAAGCAAACGGCCCCCATAAACAGTTGGGAATTGCAATCCTAATATTAGATAAAATAAATTAAAATTAGTGGGAAGAGATAAAGAAGGTTGCTACATACTAATTAAGGAATCTCTCCTTCAGGAGGATATTACAATTCTAAATATCTATTTGCCAAACAATGGAGCACCCAAATTTAATCAAGAAACACTTTTTCCCTTCAAATCTCACATAGATCCAAAGACAATTGTTGGAGATTTTAACACACCATAATCCCCACTAGATAGATCAATTTGGCAAAAACTCAACAGAGAAACCACAGATCTAAACAACTGCATAGGTCAACTAGATTTAACAGACATCTCCTGAATATTTCACTCAGCAGCATCAGAATACACATTTTTCTCAGCAACACATGGAACATTTTCCAAAATAGACCAGATTTTAGGTCACAAAACAAACCTGTCCAAATTCAGAAACATTGAAGTTATGCCCTGCATTCTCTCAGACCACGAGGGAATGAAATGAGAACTCAACACCAAAAGCCACCAAAGAAAGTCCTGTAACACACGGAGGCTGAACAACACACTGTTGAATCACCAGTGGGTCATGGAAGAGATTAGAAAGGAAATTCAGCCAGGTGCCAGTGGCTCATGCCTGTAATCCCTAGCTACTCAGGAGGCTGAGATCTGAGGATCGTGCCAGCCCAGGCAGGAAAATCTGTGAGACTCTTATCATGAATTAACCACTAGAAAACTGGAAGTAGCGCTGTGGCTCAAGTGGTAAAGTGCTTGCCTTGAGCTGAAGAGCGTAAGGACAGAGCCCAAGCCCAGAGTTCAAGCCCCACAACTGACAAAAAAAAAAGGAAATTCAAATGTTCATGATATTCAACAAAAATGAACACACAAATTCCTATATCAACAAATTGGAGAGATCTGAAACCAACAATTTAATGAGACATCTGAACCTCCTTGAAAAAGAGCAGCAAGATAAACCCCAATCCAGTAGATGGAAAGAAATAATTAAAATTAAATCAGAATTAAACTAATTAGAATCCAAAAAAACCATAGAAAGAATCAACAAAATAAAGAGTTGGTTCTTTGAAAAAATTAACAAAATTGACAGACCCTTAGCAAATCTTATCAGAAAAAAGAAGAGAACACACCCAAATAAACAAACTCAGAGATGAGAATGGAAATATCATCACAGAAATAACCAAGATTCAGAACATAAGGGAATACTTCTCAAAACTTTATGCCAATAAGTTTGAGAACCTGCTGAAACTAAACTAAGATGAGTTAAACCAACTTAACAGGCCCATATCAAGCACTGAAATAGAAACAGCAATAAGAGGGCTGGTAAGGTGGCTCAGTGGTAGAGCGCTTGCCTTGCAAGCCTGAGGCCCTGGGTTCGATTCCTCAGCACCACATAAGCAAAAAGAAAAAAGCCGGAAGTGGTGCTATGGCTCAAGTGGTAGAGCCCTATCCTTGAGCTGAAGAGCTGAGGGACAGTGCTCAGGCCCAGAGTTCAGGCCCCACAACCGGACAAAAAAAAAAAAAAAAGAAACAGCAATAAGAGACCTCGCATCTAAGAAAAGCCCAGGACCTGATGAATTTACAGTGGAATTCTACATAGCCTTCAAAGCAGAGCTCACACCAATACTCTTCCAATTCTTCAATGAAATTGAAAGAGAAAGTTCATTACCAAACTCATTCTATGAAGCCATCATAACCCGCATCCCAAAATCAGGCAGGGATTCATCAAAGAAAGAGAACTATAGACCCATTTCTTTGATGAACATTGATGCAAAACTTCTCAACAAAATCTTGGCCAATAGACTTCAACAATTCATCCAAAAAAATCATACACCATGATCAAACAAGATTCATTTCAGGGATGAAAAGCTGATTCAATATACAAAATAAATTAATATAATTTATCACATCAACAAGAGCAAGAATAAGAACCACATGGTTATCTCAATAGATGCAGAAAAAACATTTGACAAGATCCAAAACCCCTTTATGATGAAGGCTCCGGAAAAACTAGGAATCCATGGAACATCCCTCAATACAATAAAGGCTGAATATGACAAACTTACAACCAGCATTATAATCAATGGTGAAAAACTAAAGCCATTTCCTCTTAACTCAGGAATGAGACAAGGATGTCCACTCTCTCCACTTCTCTTCAATTTAGTATTAGAATGCCTAGCTACAGCCGTAAGACAAGATGCAAACATAAAAGGGATCCAAATAGGGAAAGATGAAGTAAAACTCTCCCTCTTTGCAGATCACATGATCTTGTATTTAAAGAATCCCATGGACTCCACTCTCAAATTACTCAAGCTGATTCAAAACTTTGGCAAAGTAGAGGGTATAAAATTAACCCTTAAACATCAATGGCTTTTCAGTATGCCAAAAATGAGAAGAGCGTGGCTGAAATCAGAAAAGCAATTTCATTCGTAATAGCTCCACAAAAAATAAAATACCTAGGAATTAACTTAACCAAAGAAGTGAAGGACCTCTATGATGAAAACTTTAAAAACCTGAAAAAGGAAATCAAAACAGAACTTAGAAAGTGGGAAAACCTCCCATGCTTCTGGATTGGAAGGATCAACATGGTGAAAATGGCAATACTTCCCAAGGCTATCTACAAATTCAATGCAATACCTATCAATATTCCAACCTCATTCTTCAAGGAAATAGAAGAGGCAATCCAAAAACTCATATGGAACAATAGAAGACCCTGAATAGCACAAACGATCCTTAACAGAAAGAACATTGATGGAGGAATATCAATACCAAATTTCAAACTCTACTACAAAGGCATAGTAGTAATCAAAACAGCTTGGTACTGGCACAAGAACCAACCTCAGGACCAATGGAATAGAATTGAAAACCCAGAAATGAACCCACAGCCCTACAGCCACCTAATCTTCGATAAGGGAGCTAAAAAAAATAGAATGGAAGAAAGACAGCCTCTTCAGTAAATGGTGATGGCAAAATTGGTTTAACTACTTGTAGAAAACTAAAGCTAGATCCTTATATATCACCCTGCACCAGAATCAAATCCAAATGGATCAAAGACCTCAGAGTCAAAGCAGATACCTTGAAAACATTACAGGATGGAATAGGAGAAACCCTAGGTCTCCTTGGCACAATTCGAAATTTTCTTAATAGAGACCAGAAACACAACAAATCAAAGAAAAGTTGGACAAATGGGATTGCATGAAATTGCAAGGCAAAGGACATAGCTAGCAACATCAATAGAAAGCCTACGAATTGGGAGTAGATCTTCACTAGCCATACAATAGACAAGGGTCTCATATCTAAAATATACCTGGAACTCCAAAAATTAAATCCCCCAACAACAAATCCTCAAAGAA
>NW_012267254.1:14576147-14582281 GCF_000151885.1 Dipodomys ordii | reverse complement strand
GTGTGCATGTGTGTGTGTGTGTGTGTGTGTGTGTGTGTGTGTGTGTATAAAATATTTGCTGGTCTTCTGACATTAATTCAGGGTTTTGGTGCTGTGCCTGTGCTTTTGTACTCAAAGCTAATGTTCTAGCACTTGGGCCATGGATCCATTTCTGGCCTTTTGTGCTTAATTAGAGAGAAGTGTCTCATGGACTTCCCTGCCCAGGATCTCTGTGAACTCCGATTCTGAGATCTCAACCCTCTGCGTAGCTAAGATTATAGGTGTGAGCCTTGGACACCTGGCAACTATGACATTGTTAACATTAAAAATCCTTGCTTAGCAAACTCCCCAAAACTTACCTCAGAGAGGGTGTGCCCTCTCTGGTCCTTTACCTCTCTCAAGAGGAATAAGGAGCAGGAGATGAGGAGAAAGGCTCAGTGGTAACTCAAGCCTACACGTGTGCTCAGTCAGTACAGAAGATGTGAAGGTAGAGGCTCACCAGGGCTACATATATCAGCATGTGTTGAATGTTCCCCAGTTGCATCAAGGAGGAGTGAATGGGACACTTGCCATGAGGACATGGGAGAAGGGTTCTACAAGTGGGCCCCAGCATGGAATAGTGGGGTTTTCCTCCAAACTAAATAAGTTTCCTGGACCTTTCACTTAAGCATTCAAAGTGTTCTGGAAACCCAATCTCACACTTCTTCTGTTCCCCTGACCCTCTGAAGAACAGTTCAACCTATGCTTTCAATAAAACAAAACAACAAAAAAACAAATAAAGCATGTATCAGGTAGTTAGCTTCATCACTAACCCTGTTTAGGTACTTTGGGAGATAATGGATTAGAAGATTGAGTGGTTCTCAGAGCCCTCACCACAAGGCTCCCTGAATTCCGTTGCATATGCTGGAGCTGTTAGGGGCTCTGGGTTGTCTGGACCTCAGTAGTTCTTGAGGAGTTAAGGACACTGTGCCTTAAGCCAGCTAGTCTACACAGAGGTGTGGATTCAGGTATATTCTTTGGAGAGTGGTGTGAGGGTAGTTCCTTCACTTCTCCCCATGTCTGAAGTTAACTTGGGAAATTCTCACATCCACTTTGTCAGTCAGGGTAAAGCAGAAAATGGAATGGGGGAATATTGGACTAAGCTACTGTTTCAGCACCCCCAATAGAAACACAAAACCCACAGACAGACAGACCGACAGACGGACCGACAGACGGACCTCTGGCAGAAACCTCTGGCAGCCACGCCCTCTACTCTATGACCACACCTCACAAGACCTAGTGCCTCATAAATGAGTGGCTCATATGCCCCCAGAAGGTGCAGCCCACTTCCTACAGTAGAGCTAAACCTTGTGAGGACTTTGGACTTCAGAACTTCAAAGCCCGTTGTAGCGCCGGCCCCAGACGCCGGAAAGGAAGTGGCAGTTAGGAGCTGGGGAGGTGCCCACCTTGGAAGGCATCACGATATGGACCTTCCCCAGGGAAGCAGCTGCCAGAGCCAGGAAGCTTATGGGCTCCAGGAAGAGGTTCAGGGTAAGTGAACAGACGATTTGGGGTGAATTCCCAGAAACTAACCTAAGGACGGTTGAGCGGAGAGGTCGCTCCACTGTCGCCATTTCCATGTGTGGCCCTCACTTCAAAGTCCCTAATGTCGAGGTAGGTGATGGCCTCCACCACCACGTGATGGCTCATCTGGCTCTTGCTCCTCACCTCTAGGTCTCCCCCATCTTCTGATGTCTGGGAACTTCTCTCTCCTTCCTCCTTTTCAGATGTGAAATCCACAGTGACTTTGGTAACTGGAGGGGAAGGAGACGAGGCCGGAGACAAAATATGGTGTCAAGATGAGCAGGGAGCGGAGGGAGACGGGAGCTGCCTGGTCTTAGGAGCTCAGGACACCATGGAAGACTATGACGACGAGAATGGCAGCAAAGGCAGTGGTGTGGGGAAACCCATGCAGTGGGAATGGGAAGAGCCAGCCTGGGAGAAGCCTAAACGGGAGGAATTTGCCCAGGAGAGTGCTATGGCATATCAGCCTCTGGATATGGATCGCAGAGTCTACTTCCCCTTCCAATATTTAGAACTGGAAGAGCTGGAGAACATTTTCTTACGCATTAACCACCCTGAATTGTTCGCTGGGTAAGTAGCTTCCTCTGTTTGTTTGTGCTTTTCCCCCCCAACGTGCTCTGTTTTGTTCCTGATCGTGTTTGCTTTGTTCCCAGTCTCCTTCCCTTCCCTCCTCTCCTTAGGGGGCCTAAGGCCTCTGACTGTGTGCACCAGGGTGGACAGGTGGACATCAAGGTAAATACATGCGGTATAGAAATAACACAAGTCAGGAAACTTTGTCCTCCTACTATTATTAATAACATTTCATTGGAGTCAGGATCGACGTTCGGGTGAAAATGAGGGACAGATCTTTTAGATATTTGAAACTCAAGCTGGGGGTTTGGCTCTAGGGAGAGAGCTTGTCCAGAATGAGCAAGGCCCTGGTTTTCATCCTCAGCACCACATGGAAACACAAGCAATCCCAGAACAATGGTAAAAATAAAACTTTGATGATTTGACCATCACAGTCATTTTCACTAGTGTAGAATTTTACATGCTATATTGAAACATCATTCATTAGTCTCAGATGGTTTTTTAGTATCTCCTTAGTTTATCAACTCAAGAAAAACTGTCCATGAAGGAAACCTGGAAGTAGGTAGAATGAGCTGTGGGTTGGATGGACAGACTTTTTTTTAATGTGCATAAAAACGTGTGTTCTTACATTTCATTTCATTTCATCGGCAACTCCAGATTTAGACCATGTGCTGTTTTCTCCCCTCAGAGAGGAGCTTGCTATAGACTTGAGTGCTACTGAGACCCAGTTCAGGGCAGTGAACCTGAAAACACATGATCTGCCTGGGCAGACATCCTAAAGCCTGCTTCAAGAGTTCAACCCGTCTCCTAGATGTGTTCAGGTGTGTGTGTGGCTTTCGTACTTCTTCTATGCTTGTGGGACAAAGCTTGAATGATTTTCTAATCAGAAATTAGATAAATAAACCAGAGTATTTAAAGAAATGTCTGTTACTGGTATAAAGGACAAATGACTCTTGCACTAAAATACATAAAATAAAGTTGAATTCACTTGAACAATGGAATTTTGGGAAACTCATCTGCGTGTAGACATGTTGGGCATCAATCTGACTTGGGAAGTATGCAAATTAATGCAGCAAGCAACTAGCTTAGGAGAGGTTTCAACTGACACTTGAGTAAAAACTATGAAGCCCAGGTATAGACCTTGAACCAAATTCATGAGTGAATTTGCAAGTGTTTCGAAATCAGGGCAAGGGAATAAATATACACACAGAGATCCCGGTACATGCGTAATTACTGTGTGCTTAGTTATGGCAGGACTGATGGGAGGATACAACTTTGAAGTACAAATGGCTAGTTATCCAGCTGTTGTTTTTAGTCAGGAGTAAGGAGAATAGAAAATGGCAGCCTAAGGATCATTGTGTCACCCTGAAAAGGTTGCTAAAATATTTTAATTATCATGCTTCATGTTGAAAAATACCTAAAAACGGGATTTTTAAAAGTTTGGTACAAACAAGAACAATCCAGAATAACACTTCAACAAAGATATAAATTCCCTACACTTTAATAGGTACCTTGAGAATATGCCACAAAGTGGGCTTAATGAATGCATATTTGCTTGAGAAACTTCTAACATCTCAGAATTTTTCTGTATTACTGTACTATTTTTAGATAACAAGTTTTGTGAAATCTGTTCATTGAGGAGCGTGTGGACGCTCTCAGTTCAGACTAGGCTCTTACCTATATGAATTTGATACTTTTTTGGTTTGGCTGAAGCACTGAAAATCAACCCCTAGGTCATGGAATCAAACGTTACTATTTAAGACCATGGAGAGGTGTCAGGTGTATCAAGGGACTTTCTGTTCAAAACCAAAAATAAGGTATGCAGCTGGGATGGTGACTGCTTCATAGCTTATGAGTACCAGGAAAGGACCTGCAGGCCTAGTTCTGGGAAGTGTTGATGAGTTTGGACCATTTAGGGTGATACTCTCATATTCCACAGACCGAAATATGAATATGACTCCAGGTGGTCAGTAAGTGCCCTGTTAAATCTGGACACACTAGTCTCTGGTTCAGCCATGACTGACCTTTCCTTTTGAGAATACATTTTAGACTAAAGAACTTTCAGAGGAGAAAGGCTCTTTAGTCAATCTTAATAACTGCTGTTTTTAAATCCTGCCTGCAAGCCAGGCACCAGAGTCTTACGCTTATAATCCTACTACTCAGGAGGCTGATATAGAAGGTTATGTTTTGAAGCTAGCCGAGTCAGAAAAGTCAGAGATTCTATTTCTCATTTAACTGTCAAAAAGCCATGTTGTTGCTATGGCTCAAGTGGTATACCACAAGCTGAGTTAGGCAGGCAAGGAAATGGGGGTGCTCTGAGCTCAAACACTAGCAGCTTCCCCCCAAATTCTGCCGGAAGTACCTATACCTAAAAATAAAGTGTGCATGACTGTAAAAGAGGGACTGTTTGTAGAGAGAAACAATAGGAATCAGAGTTTCCAAAGAGTTAAAGAGGGAGCTAAGTATGTTTAAAATGCCTCCTATGCATGTATGGAAGTATCTCAATGATGCACTAATGTGCAGTTAGTATATGCTAAGTTTTAAAAGTTGAAAAAAGCATAGATCAAACATGATCTCAACTCATAGATGTCACATATTTTTATTGGAAGACTGGCCATATAAACATTCTAGGAAAAGGTAGGGAAATACAGTAAGAAGAAATTGATTGAATTTGCCATTCTGTTTTACAGATTAAAAAATAAACCAAAAACATCTGAGGTGGGCTAAGAAGGTGACTCAGTGGTAGAGTGCTTGCCTTGCGTGCATGAGGCCCTGGGTTCGATTCCTCAGCATCACGTAAGCAAAAAAAAGCCAGAAATGGCATTGTGGCTTAAGTGGTAGAGTGTTAGTCTTGAGCTGAAGATCTGAGGAACAGCGCCCAGGCCCAGAGTTCAGGCACCACGACTGGCAAAAAAAACAAAAGCAAACAACAAAACCCTGTGGTGTTTCCAACTCTTTCAAGATCACACAATCAAAGTGGTGATTGAACCAATACTAGAAGTGGGACTGTAGTGCTTTGTAAATTTATATCAAGTTCCGTTAACTTAAATCTCAGCATTTCAAGGAAAGACTAGACAAATGATTGAAGTTTCTCTTAGGGATATTTCATGAGGATACTCTTTTGAAGCTCCCACAGGTCAGATAGAGTTTAGGTGGTTTTATTTATTTTTGTTTTGGTCGGTCATGGGGCTTGAACTCTGAGCTTGGGCGCTGTACCTGCAACTCTTCAGCTCAAGGCGAGCGCTCTACCGCTTGAACCACAGTGCCACTTCCTCAGATAGAGTTCAGAATGGAAGATAATTTACTATAGGATTTAGATATGTATTTTAAACATTTTGTTTCCGTGTTTGATTTGAATCATGTAAAAGTGGTCATCAGCATGTATTTCTGCTGATTGATGAGAGGCTCTAAGAAACTGACAAAGGGCAAACGAAGCAGGGATGAGGATAGTCAAGATGAGTCCCAGGAAAGATAAATAGCCTGGTGAGAATATACATAGAATAATCCTTTTCCTTGAAAACTTTCTCAACTCTCCACATTCTCAGTCTCACTCTCCATATTAATCATTCAGATATTTAATTTCCTTCATGTTTTTCTCACTACATTAAGACATATGCAGATAAATCTACAGACGATAATGATACATTTTTTTTCTTGGTGGCAAACCGGTATTGTTAAATACAACTTAGTGAAATTTCAAAAACATTTAAAGCACTAACCATCCAAGGTCCGGGCTCATAGCTCAAATACGTGCAGCTGTTGACTGGGCTCAATTTCCAGTTCTACAAAAAACTAAAATAAAATCCTCATTTTTTATGCCAGTGTGTTATAGGGAATAATTAGTTTTATAAAAATTGGGGAAATAGGGGTGGGAAGGTGGCTCAGTGGTAGAGCGCTTGAGGCCCTAGGTTCAATTCCTCAACACCACATAAGCAAAAAGAAAAAAGCCGGAAGTGGTGCTGTGGCTCAAGTGGTAGAGCGCTAGCCTTGAGCTGAAGAGCTGAGGGACAGCGCCCAGGCCC
>NW_012267254.1:14566537-14576097 GCF_000151885.1 Dipodomys ordii | reverse complement strand
AAAAAGCCGGAAGTGGTGCTGTGGCTCAAGTGGTAGAGCGCTAGCCTTGAGCTGAAGAGCTGAGGGACAGCGCCCAGGCCCAGAGTTTAGGCTCCTCGACCGGACCCCCCCCCCCAATTGGGAAAATACGTTGTTTATGTAAATTTAATTTTAATTGACTGTTTGAGAGCAGTAATAGGAGGTGGAACCACAGAGGAGGTTAAAAGAGCCCTCTATCAGTCTGCCATAAGTGACTTGAGTATGGAGGGCCTTTGGCCCAAGAATGCAGTTGTCTGAATACTGCTTCACTAACTTGGAATTGATGGTGCATGTGATGAGGATTATATAGTAGTAACAATGCACATAGATAATTCCTAGGAGGTATGGTAAGGACTAAGTGTGTTGACATTTTGAAGACTTTACAAGTAACTTCAGCATGTAGCCTCACCTTTCTTCACTTTTTTTCACAAGGGCCCAAGAGAGGAGAAAGATAGGGCTGCTCTATAGCAGCACATGAAGAACATGAAGTATTTTCCTTTGAGGACATCACAGACCATGTGGTTTTAGACCAAAGTGGCTCCAGTGATTAAGCCTCTTCTGGCTACTGCCTGTGTAAGATCTAGATCTATGGCAGAAAGTGTGCCAGGAAATGTAGATTCTCCTCAGTGGCCTATTGTGTCTCTTTATATTGTGTATACTTTTCTAACTTGGTGTGAAAAAAATAAAGATCATGTCCTACTGGGGTGTCCAAGAATTCAGTGAAGAGTCTGGACTCAACACAAGGAAAAAGACTTGTAACATGGTAAATAGTTATATGGCAGGGTTTACCTCAGGTCTCCATCTTCTCAGGTATATATAATGAGGTGGAAGCAGGGAGATAGGAGGCTCCTGCAGTCTCTATATTGAGACTACTGGTGTGTTGTTGGAAAGTGAAAGGATTAGAAGGATCAGAGATGCCCTTTTCAGTTCCAGGATTGGCTGAGGAATTTGGAATGGGCATTTGAAAATAAAGGCGCCATTACTCCTTTCATGAAATCCCTAGAATATGCATCCTATTATGCACCTGATCTTTTTAATGCAGTTTTATTTTATTGTAAGGGTGATGTACAGATGGGTTACAGTTACATAAGTAGGGTAAGCAGTATATTTCTTGTCGAACATTGTTACTCTCCTCCCTTGTTTTCTCTCGCTTCCCCCCCCCCAAATTGTAAGGTTCATTTCCAACAAAGTGTCTTGTGAGAATCGCTATTGCATTGATTCACTCTTTGTCCTTTGTCTCACTGCCTTGTTATTCCACTTCCCTTCCCCAAATCAGCTAAACGTATATATAACATTCAGGGTCCCAAAATCAAATACAGTGACAACAGGTGTTAAACCAAAGGGGGAAAAAGAAAGAAAAAACAATAACTTCCTGTAGGGCCATCTAAAAAAAATACAAAACACACCCGTCTTGCATCATGCACTGACCGCCACTAAGAGTTGGCACCACTGAGCTCGTGTGCTGTAGCCCCCATGACCACATGGGGACCCCCACTGAGAGCCCACTGCCACTGCCACCAGACATAGAGACCCATCAATAAGTCTCTCTTTTCCTGCTCAACACCAGCTCCAGAACCTGTGAGTAACCCATAATGGACGCTTCACTTGGGGAACCAGCTCTCCCTGGTGACCCAGACTTCCCTGAACCGAACTCCAGCCTGAAAGAGAGGGATCTTATGTGAAGAGAGCAGAGACCTAAACTTTTTTCCTCAACCTTCCATGGCTACCTGGGAAAGACTCCTGGGACACAGCTCTGCTCCACTCCTGCACCAACAAACCACAAATCCCAACTCTGTGCAAAGCTCCCACAACCAGACCCGAGAATTGGATTCTAAGTAGGATCCATATTCCCAAGTCAAGTGCATGTTTGAATCCAACGATGCCACAAGGAAAGCTGACCACTGCAAGGCAATTAATGCTCCATCAAGAGACAGAATAGAGGACATCAAGGAGATTCAAGATCCCCAAACAAACTGGAAACTTCTCGTTTATTATTTTTGCTATTTTTTAATGTTTTTAATATTGTAATTTTCAAAAAACTTTTGGTACCCTGGTTTTGTATATACGTTTATTTGAATTAGATAAGAGAAGGGGAACAGCAGAATGGTGAGACAAAGAACAAGGGGAGAACCAATGCAACAATGGCATACACAACATGATATGTTGGAAATTATCTGTACAGCTTAGGGGTGTCTTTGGGGAGGGAATGTAGGGGGAAAATGAGGGAAGGGGTAACAAGTTTTACAAGAAATGTACTTATTGACTTACTTATGTAACTGTAACCCTCTATACATCACCTTGACAATAAAATCGAGAAAAAATTAACTCCATAAGCATTTATTCTAATTCAGATCAATAAAAACAATTTTTCCCTCATTCTTCCTCAGTGCTGTTCTGTTTGGTTTTACATATAGAGTAAGGTGATCACTAGACTTTTGTTCCTGTTTACATGCACAATTAATACAGGCTATATTTGTGATTATTCAAATTTCTATTTTTCTATCAGTCTTGGTATGTATATACATATTGTATAAGTATGCATGTATTTAATGTATGGATGTATGCATGTATTTTTGCCAGTCTTGGGGCTTGAACTCAGCGCCTGTTTGCTCAAGGATAGTGCCATACCACTTGAGCCACTTCAGGATTTTTCTGTTTATGAGGTACTAAGGAATCGAACCCGGGGCTTCATGCATGCTAGGAAAGAACTCTACCACTAAGCCACATTCCCAGCCCAGTAGTTTTAATTTTGCATTACTTGTATATATACATGATTTGTTTTTTAAAATTTTATCCTCATTGCTACTCTTTAAATTTATTTTATTTTTCCTCTTTTCTTTGAAATTAGGTCTGAGTTCCCTTCCTTCTGTTCCTTTCCTTCTATATATTCCTCTACTCTTATCTGTACCTCCCTCTGTTTTTCATTATATCCCTCAATTTTTCCTTAACTTCCTTTTTAACCCAATTCCCTTCATTCCTAGCCCTTGTCTCCTCCATCATTTTCTTTAGTCTGTTGTTCCCTAATTGTTTGTATCTGAGTTAGACTGCCTTTGGTTCCATTTTGACTGAGCCTAAGCGGCTCATCTTGTTATTCTTTCTGTTCAGACTATTTTTATCAGATCTGTTCACTGGGTACAACTGTATATAATCCTCACTGCTGAACCACAACATGCCTCCCCATACAAAGAAAAGGAGAGAAATAGGGATAGGGGAATACCTATGTATGATTTTGAACCGCTAACGTCTGTACAACTACAGGGTACCAGGTTGGTTCCTGTCCTAAAATCGTGTTCTCTTGTCGTATTGGAGTGGGTTTTGTTTCCAAATGGGCAGAACAAACCATAGAAAGACAAGAAACATGGCAAGTCAGTGAACCTCAACTCCCACTCAGAAGAAATAAACAATACGGCAGTCATTGAAAGACCTGGAGGATAGTTCTCAAAATGCTTTGAGAACACAGCTGGTAAATATGCTGAATGAAAAGATCGAAATCTTGCCCACAGCTATGCATGAAAGTGATAAGATTGAGTAAACATTAATAGAGGTGGTCATGGAATCCACAAAAAGAAATATGAATGGATTCCAACCGAAGGAAAGGGAGTCCAGTGAAATATGGCCCCTCAACTAAAGGATTTGAGAGAGAACACTGAAAACCAAATAAAGGAAGTAAAAAAGTCTATACAAGATCTAAAATGAAAGCTTCAATAAAGAGATTGAAGCCATCAAAAATGACCAACTAGAAAGAAGGGAGATAAAAAACAAAGCAGAAAGTCTTGACAGCAGATTAGATGATGCTGTTGGTAGATTGTCTGGAGTTGAAGTTAGTCTAGACTTTCTAGAGAAAGGACAAGTATTCAAAACAAATCTAAGCAACCAGATAGATCCCCATAGGAGATACCAGACACAATCAGAAGGCCTAAACTGAAGCCTGATAGGATTTGAGGAAGGCCTAGAGAAAGAAAGAAGGTAATGGAATAGGAACTATATTTAACAGAATCCTAGCAGAGAAAGGCCCATCCAGATACAAGCAGCTTTTAGAACCCCAAACAGCCCAGACCAGAACAGAGCACCCTGCCACCGTATTATAATCCCCACAGGATCAATAGAGACCAAGGAAAGGGTCCTTAAAGATGAGGGGGAAAAGAGAGCAATCACCTATAAAGGAAAACCAATCCGAATAAGTACAGTTTTCACAGCAGAGACCACAAAATCAAGGAGAGCCTGGAATGAGGGATGCCACACCCTTAGGGCAAACAACTATCAAACAGGAATAGTGTACCCAGCTGAGCTCTCATTCGTAACTGAGAGACAAATAAAAACCTTCCACAGCAAGGAAAAATTGAACCAATAAATATATGGCCACCAAACCAGCATTACAGAAAATACTCAAACACATTCTACACACAGAAAACCAACAAGAACATGATACTGGCGGAGAAATGGCCCCTAAACAGAGAACCAGGTAATTATAGTAAGAATTTTGACAAGGCACAGCCCATAGAAAGGTGGAGAATATGGCCAGAACTAACAAACACTTCTCAATCCTGTCAATATTAATGGACTTAACTCTCCAATTAAATGACATACACAGACTAGTTGGATCAAAAAGCAAGATCCATCTTTCTGATGTCTTCAAGAGACACGTTCTGCCCCCAAAGAACAATCATACTCGAAAGGAGAAGGCTAGAATAAAACCTATGAAGCAAATGGCACCCATAAACAGGCTGGGGTTGCAATCCTAGTACCAGAAAAAATCGACTTCAAATTAAAATTTGTGAGAAGAGACAAAGAAGATCAGTACATACTAATAAAGGAATCTCTCCTACGAGAGGATATAACAATCATAAATATCTATACACCAAGTGACAGAGCACCCAACTACATATACTACTTACACTGAAAACAAACATAGATGCAAACAAACTGATCATTGGTGACTTTAGCACACCACTGAGACCTCTCTGGGTAGATCAACACGGCAGAAGCTCGACAGAGAAAGTTCAGAACTAAACAACTGCGTAGACCAACTAGACTTAAGAGACATTCACAGGATATTCCACCCAGCAACACCAGTGAACACATTCTTCTTGGCAGCACAAGGATCATTCTCCAAAATAGATGACCTTTTAGGGCACAAGGCAAATCTGTGCAAATTCAGAAATATTGAAATTAGTCCCAGCATTCTCTCCAGCCACAATGGAATACAATTAGAACTCAACAGCAAAAGCCACCACAGAAAATCCTGTAATGCATGGAGACTGAACAACACACTTTTGAATCAACAGTGCATCATTGAAGAGATCAGAATGGAAATTCAAATGTTTATGGTATGTACAAAATAGCACACAAAACACCAGTTCCTCTGGGACACAGAAAAGGCAGTAAGTACTGAGAGGAAAATTTATAGCTCTGAGTTCTTACATCTCAAGCCAACAGTTCTTTCTTTCCTTCTGCATTCCACCTTGCCAAGGCTTACATTCTGTGGATCGGAAGCTCTGCAACGTTATACAAGCTACCAAGAAGTATATGGAGTCAAGCATCAGTGACTTATGGGTACAAATACTCAAGAGTCTGGAATCTGTGCACGGAAATGTTGGGACAAAAGATTAACCAATTCAGCAGTGAAACCCACTAGACAGTATTTTCAAAATGAACTACAGGATTTGGGGAGGATGGACATTGGGAGGGGAAACACTGGGAGAGAAAGAGGGAGGTGGTACCACTGTTTGAAGGAAATGTACTCATTACCTGACTTGTGTAACTGTAACCCCTGTTAAAATAAGAGTTTGGAATCCAAGAACTGCAGTTCACATCCAACTGGGCAGGATGGTTGGTGAGAGAATTATGTATTGTTACAAACACATTCAGAAAAAGAGAAAATTATATAAGCGTAATAAAAAAAATCCCACTAAAGATTCCTGGGTTGCTCATTCCAAGAATGAGCCTCCATATCATGCTACCTGACAGACTATTTAGAGGACTTCCCTTTTCCTTCTGCTTGTTTTTTTTTTTTTTTAATTACTGAGGCTTGATCACGAGGGTCAAGGAAGACCTTGAGTTTACTTCGTAATGGGCATCTCTGGCTAGAATACCATGTAGAGCCCAAAACATATAGGACAATGCCCGGAAGTGGAGGTGTGACTCAAGTGATCCAGCATCAGACTTGGGTGAAAAAAACTAAGAAGCAGTGTAAGGTCCTGAGTTCAAGCCTCAGTACTGGCACAAAAAAAGAAATTTTAAGAATAAAGAAGACAATGACCAATAAGTTTTTAGTGTGCTTTCCAAAATCTGGAGCAAGCAATGACCCAGCTGATCACGTCAACCTAATTCCCTGCCCAGGTTCTGTTCAGGCTGAAAACGATGTCGAAGTTCTCAGTTTATTCCCGCAAGAGCTCTTGACTTTCTCATGTTGGCCACCAGGACACCATGTTTTCTCTCAAAAGACCAGCATAGTCCCTTCCTTAGTCGCCTCACTGGGCTCCAGGTGTAACAGTAGTAGTCGGCTCACAGCCAAATTATGCACCATTTTGTGATCATCCCCTAGATGGGACATCCTATTCCACCTGATTTGGCACCTTTATTTCCTCTCAGACCGTCTCCCAAGTTACTCAAGTTTGTATGTAAGGAATTCCTCCTCCCCCACTGCCAAAGTTGATTTAGAAAGGCCCTAGTGGTCACCGGAAGGATAGCCTGTATATGCGGGACTTATAAAACACAGGAGTGCTACCACGCCCCCTGTGCCTGAGTGACATAGGAGAGGCATTGTGCCCCCTGTGCTTCCTGTAACACAAGGAAGGTACCTCAGCGCCTGTGCCGTGCGCGGCCCCGGAGAGATAGTGCGCCCCCTGCGACGCAGGGGAGTTGCCGCGCCCCTTGCGTCTTGCGCACGGCTGGAGAGTTACGGGGTTTCCCGGCCAATCCTGGTGTGGCTTTAGTGCACTTGTGGACGGACTCCAGACAGGTTCGTCAGACTCACCGAGGGGTCAACAGAACGAACACGATGGCTGAGCCCGACCCATGGGGAGCAGAGGGCCGCCACTTTCGAGAAGAAGCTCTGAGCTTCAATGACTACATGAAGCTCATAGCTGCCCTGGATGATGAAAGTGACGTGAACCATGTAGGTGTGGTGAACGAGGACGGCGGCGCTGGCGGCTCCGTCACCTGTGAGGGCCCTTGCGGGCGCCAGGCGCCTCCACAGCCGCAAGCCCAGCAGGCTCTGCAGCCGGTGCAGACGGGTGCCACCATGACTCCGCAGTGCCAGCGCAGGGAAATTCGCAAGTTCTTGCCTTGGCAGCTGGAGGAAATGGAAAAACTTTTCCAAGAGAGTCAGTATCCTGATGCCTCCACGAGGTCAGTGGTTGCTCTCGGCCATTGCCCATCTCTTTTCCCCTATTTTCCCGCTTTTATCCCAACCCACTAGCGGTTTTGCCTTCCTTGGTCCTGGGCCTGGGAGGAATGCCTTGGGTGCTAAATTAGTACGGACATACGCTATAGACTGGTAACACGCCTAGGAGATGACTAGCAGGCATTGCTTTGGGTTTCTTTTGCTTGTGAGAGCTGGTAAATCCAACTGTGGGTGGGGTTTGGGGGGTTAGTGATTTGGGAACCCCTTATCTGTTGTAGGACTAGCAATTTATATACTTACCTGTTATTTATTCTTTTAGGTTGTATGTATGTATTTTTCTAGGACTTGTCAGATCTAACTAAGATTTTTTTTCTCTTGTGCCTAATGCTCTGCCACTTCAATCACACTTCCAGACTAGCATTTTGCTGGTTAATTAGAGATGTTCTCAGTGCTGTTTTGCCCAGGACTTTTCCATCCAGGTTAGCTTTAAACTGAATCCTTCAGGTCTCAGCCTCTTCTGTGGCTACAACTACAGTCATGACCCCCTAGTGTCTAACTGATTTGAACAGAATATCACTAATTGTATGCTTCCCTTAATATCTTTGGTAGAAGTTTTCACTTTTGATGCATTCTAATTTTTGTTTCAGTTTTATTGCCTCTGTGTGTAAGATCCAGTCACGTAGCTACAGTCTTGTAGCATTCCTGTAGAGTTTAAACTTCATTCAATTTGTTCGCCTTAGCTTTTTGCCCTTTTTATTGTGGAGTTGTGCTGGTGATGGTGGCACATGCCCCTATCTGAGACGATGGCCATCTTGGTCTATGGCTCATGGTTTTTGTTTTGTTTTGTTTTGTTGTTTTTTGTTTGAAAGTGTTGGGGCTTGAACTCTGGGCCTGGGCTCTGTCCCTCAACTCTTCAGCTCAAGGGTAGCACTGTACCACTTGAGCTACAGCGCCACTTTCGGCTTTTTCTTTTTTTTTTTTTCTGGTGCTGAGGAATCGAACCCAGGGCCTCATGCATGCAAGGCACGAACTCTACTACTGAGCCACCTCCCCAGCCCTATGGCTCATGTTTGGGGATAGCCTGGGACAACTCAGAAACAAAATACAAAAGTAAATAGAAAACAAGGAAAGAAATAGAAAGGTAATATTTTAGCAATTCCAATCCTGACTCTCCAGGTTTAAAGCTACCAGCAGTTTTGTGACGAATTGAAATCATTTCTAAAGAAGTATGAGTTCTCAGAATTACAGCGAACTACACTTGGGACTTGCCAAGATGTGCCATGCCTATAAACAATGCACAGGACGGACAGTTTAGATGTCATTTCATCAATAACAGGGGCCATGAACATTTTTGGTTTTGTCTCCACAGGAACCAGCTTGCAAAATACATCAACGAGTCTGATGAGAGAGTGAAGGTCAGTACATGTGAAGTGAATATTTTGAAGTCAGTCAAAGGAAATCTGGTTCAGAACCGAAGCAGCTTTTTCCTAGGCAGTTTCAAGTTGATATAGTTTAGCAGTTCTTTTTTTTTTCCTTTCTCTTTTTGGGAGGGAGCCATAATGTAAAATTCCTGAGAGTCTGGCTGGGTGTGGCGGCACATGTCTGTGTTCCAGCTATTTCAGAAGCAGAGGCAGAAAATTACATGATCCACATCTCCAACCTTGCTTTTTCTGCATATTTTGGAGATGAAGTCTCACACCTTTTTCTGTGTAGTCTAGCTTTTTCTGTTGTTGCAATTTCAGCCTCCTAACAGTCCTTGCTTGCTTGCTTGCTCACTTGCCTGATTTCTGAGACCTTTCACTTGCATTTATTTGTATAGATTTTCTTTTTTAATTTTGCCCGTCCTGTATTTTCAACTCAGGGTCTAGGCACTGTCCCTGAGCCTTTGTTGTTGTTGTTATTGATGATGATGATGATGAATGATGATGGCAAGCAATCTACCATTTGAGCCACAGCGGCACTTCTCTAACAGTATTTTCTTCTGGCAAAAAGTTACTGGATTTTAGAATGCTTTGATGGGCGGAGGACTCTGCAAACTCCAGCCTCTCATTCTTTTTTTTTTTAATTTAATTTTATTTTATTTGTGAACATACTGTACAAAGGGGTTACAATTGCATGGGCAGGATAATGCGTACATTTCTTACCAAGCATTGCAGCCTCCTCCTTTGTTTACCCTTCCCATCCCTTCCCAGCCTCC
>NW_012267254.1:14543145-14558437 GCF_000151885.1 Dipodomys ordii | reverse complement strand
TCACGGTCTCTCCTGCCCGGGCTGGCTTTGAACCGCGATCCTCAGATCTCAGCCTCCTGAGTAGCTAGGATTACAGGCGTGAGCCACCAGCGCCCGGCCGTTGAACAATATTTTAAAGTAAGCGATTATACTATATGATCACTGGTGTTTCCGCTTGTAGCAGAATACCACTACAAACTCTAGTTGTGAACTTTTAAGCCTTGTTTTCTCCACTTCCTAAAGGCAACATGTTCTATGCCCATGCACTTTTGAGTAAGCGTGCACCATTGGCCAAAGTATGGCTGGCAGCTCACTGGGAGAAGAAGCTCACCAAGGATCAAGTATTCAAATGTAATATACAGAAAACCATTGGAAAAATTATTTCACAGAAGGTATGTAACTGATGAGAAATGTTAGTATATGTTCATTCAGCCTGAGTACTCAAAGAGGCAAGCGATTACAATTGGTTTGTATCAGGAGGTATATTTCTGAGACAGTTTTACTTTTCAAATGATTGCTTTTATTTCCTTACCATCTTTTGTGTGAACATGAACAAATGATAATTAACTTTAGTGCACAATTGTTTTATATATTTAGCAAGCATAAACTTGACTCTGAGGAACAAAGACCATGCTCTATGTTTTGTAATGCTTTATATACTTCCCTAATAAAATAAGTTGCCCATAGCCGGTACCTGATAATGATTTCTTATGAAAAATGATTGGGTAGAATAGAAAAGCATGTATTAGGAGCAAAAAGACGTGAAGCTATTTTATAAAAAGTAAAATACTTTTTACGTTAAAATAATTTTTTTCAAATTCTTTATTGTGTTTAAGTGATGACATAATTTCCCATATTTCACTGTATTGTGGTATAGTGATGCTTAGTTAAAGTCACAAACACATTCTAACTTTAATGGGTCAAATTGTCCATCGTGGTCTATAACTTTGATGAGTTCTATGAGCTTTGACAATACAGTTATTTCTTCTACATTGGGTGATATGTACATTTCTTTTGTTTTGCCTAGTGTCAGCTGTTCCCTCTTTCCCTCTTGTTCTTTTTACTTTTTCATCATAAAAAATTTAAAAGTATCTAATAGAATTCACTTTAAGCATACTAACATCTTCCAAGTTAAATATATGACATACATTTTCAATTAGAGTTGAAAGGCTATTTGTTGGTCACAGTGCTAGACTTTATACTGGTTAGTTTTGAGTGTGTGTGTGTGTGTGTGTGTGTGTTTTCTTTCATCTGCACAGTAAGCCTTAAGCTAAACTCAGTTAAGTTTGGTGGTTAACAAGATGAACATATGTGTTGTTCAAATTGATATTTAGCTTATACATCATTTCTAAGACGTATGAGCCTAGGTTTCTCTCCAGTGAATAGACTTTATTACAATTAAATTAATGTATGGAAATCTGTTGGGGCAGCATCCGCCACAATGTAAATATATAATACTTGTAGCCATTTTTGTTGCACTGAATTTGAATAAGGCGTAGTGGCTCACCTTTTGCAATTTACCCAGGTTTCTTATTGCAGAGTTAATGTTCTGTCCTTAATATTAATGATAGCATACTTCCCTTAGATGCAATGTCTTTTTAAGTTTGTTGACTAATATAAAGAATGTTCACCTTTTTATTTTTACAACTTTAGGTAAAAGCTAAGCTAATTGGTTTTAGATTTTTTTCAAAAACCCGCAAGGTACTTTTTAGAGTAGGATTTATGAACCTAATTTTTATTCTTCTAATATGTTGTATATTATCAAAAGGTGAAGTTTGCACTTCGAACTTCGGGACATCTTCTTTTGGGAGTTGTTCGAATCTATAAGAGGAAGGTGAAGTATCTTTTGGAAGATTGCAGTGAAGCAATTGTTAAAATGAATATGACATTTTGCCCAGGTAAACATGCTGTTTGAATTTGTCTCATTCTTCCTGGTTTCTTTTGCTTTTTGTGGGTCTGTGCTCTTATAAGTGACAGCGTGGTGTAGTTTCAGATGAGTTAAGTGGATGTGAGCTTCATTTTGATGGAGTTTCAGTATCGATAGTTAAGGACAAATTACATTCTCTCCCTTGATCCTTTCCTGTATATATGAGAAAGGTGATGCTGTCCAAAACTTGTTTTATCTGTGTGCATGTTGCAAGTATACTTAAGCACACTGCATGCTTGTAAGGATCAAAAGCTCTGTTTTTATTGATGCCTTTAACTTCTCATTTGTTCTTGCTTTTACGGGACCTGTTCGAAATAGTGTGATTGACAGTCTTTTCAGAATTGTCCTTTTTCTAAGTTGTCTGCTATTTTTGAAATGTTCTTATCAGAATTCCTAAGCCTTCCAAAGTACTATGTTCATGTGTTTCAACTATAGTGCTTTCAGATTTTAATTTACGTAGATATCATCTATTCTACTTTGTGGATATTTATCATTTTTCTTCCATTTATTGTGGTGATTTAGACATCAGTCTTTCCCTATCACCAAGTATCTTTGTTATACTCATTTGCTGAACCTCTGTTTTGTTGGCACTACTGCGGTTTGAACCCTTAGGCTTTTCTAGGCCGGTACTTGAGTACGCATCCATGCTACCAGCCCTTTGTCCAGCACTGGCCCTGTTGGCATGGGATCTCACTCCTTGCCTGGACTACAATCTGCATATTTTAGGATCCTCATTATAGCTGAAATGACATGTGTGCACTACCAAGACAAGTTTCCTTCCTTTGACCTAGACTCACAGGATTTTCTTGCAGAGAGTTGCCCTGAATTGAGATCCTACCCATCTTAGCCTGCAATATAGCTACTATGACGAGTGTTCATGACCACACCAAGCTTACTTAGCCTGAGATATAGCTACTATGATGAGCGTTCACTACCACACCAGAGTATCGGTGGGAAAAAAGGGTCTCTTGAATGTTTGACGGCTCACCTGAAGATACTCATCTTTCATGGTCAGACTCCCCATTAGCTAGGAATGTATGCATGTGCCTTGATACACAACTGATTTTGTGAATCTCTGACAACCTGTCTTACTGTTTTCCATGTACCAATCCCTCAAGCAATTTTGTTGAATCTGGACTGATCTTTTTATATTCTTTGTTTACAATACGTGTAAAGTCTCTAGGTAGACATATAATCCTCTCAATATGGCATACTTCTGTGTTACTTCAGTTATGTATTGCACAAATATTTATTGATGTCATGCATTGTGTGAAATATGTTAGGCTCTGGGACATAAGGATCAACCAGGTAAGGGCCCTTATTTTCTGTCTGGTAAGGAACTCAATTAAGGAAATGGTTTTTAAACTTTAACACCTTATTATAGCTCATGTTTGCAATATAAAAGAAAATAAAATTAGCATTACAACATAAAATAACAAATTCAGTTTACATATGATTGCTGGGAAATCCTTTCTGAGGGGAAGATACCATTTTAGCTCACTCAGAATCGCAGATGTAAAAATATCCAGGCACCGAAATAGTCCCTGAAATAACAGCATAAGAGGCCAATGTAACCTTGGAACAAAGTGCTGATATGACAAACTTGGCAGTCTGAGGGAACCAAATGGCCACTAGACGTAGAATGGAACAAGGAGGAGAGGGTCTCCAATAGCTTGTGATAGGTTTGTGGGACTAAAGAGGCCAGGTTGGAAATTTTGATTTAATTTACATGGGGGAAGTTGCTAAACCCAGAGTTTGTCAGCTGTTTGCCCTGGAAAACTGATATGCTCATTGTCGTGTCATGGAATGCAGAAGGGCAGGAGTGGATACAAGGAAACCAGATAAAGAGAGAAAGCAATTGTCTAGTGGGAGACAACAAGGATTTAAGGGGATTGTCCTATTTTATACAATATATTTGCCTATTGATTGTTTTCTGTTATGCTTTTCAGGACTGATTGACCTCTCAAAAGGGGAATTAGAAGCATCTTACAGTGCTGTCACATTTGAAGAAGAATTTTATGATTTTGACACTGATAACATGAAGTAAATGATTTTCCTTCAGTTAGATTTTCATGACATGTTGCTGTTTTCATGTTCAGGTTGCATGTAGGCAAGTAGAACACAAGAACACATGTAGTTGTCAGAGATTAAAATTACCATAAAATTACAATACGTGACCACAAAAGTACATCATTGTATTTATTGCATGTAGCTTGCAACACTGATGATAGATTGATTCACTGATTTTAAGAGTTCCTTGTGTGCCTTTCCTATGCCAGGCACCGTTTCAAGCATTGAAGAGATAGCCATGAATGAAACTCAGCTCCTGGCCTTGTAGACTTTCCAATTTAATTGCAGAAGACTGGAAAAATCCAAACGAGTGCATGTACATTACACCAGGGGGATGACCAGATATGACTTGATATGAGGGGAAGTAAGATTCTATGATGGCCAAGGAAGGATTTTCTGCTAATGTAATTATAGAAGCCTGAAGGAGCTAAAAGGACTCATTAGTTATGTGGAGCATAGGTGTTCCAGGTAGAACGAAGTAGAGAGGTCTTCAGGCAAGAACGCAAGTAAGATTGTAGTGGAGAGAATTAGCAACTGAGTGGTAGAGAAATGAGATCATAGGGGTAGCAGGAGGTCCAGGTAATGTGTGGTCCATTACAGGTATGGTGGCACTTTTTTTTTTTTTACTAAGTAAGGAAGCACAGGCAGGTTTTGAATAGAGAACAGAGGTGTGGCCAGATCTGACTTGAGTTCACCGTGATAAAGAAGCAGAGAAACCGTGAGAACATTATTGTAAAAAGATTTTATCAGCTAGGAGAAGATAGACTCTCTGAGCAATTCTGAGCATTCATCTTAGGAAGGTTGTAGCAGTCAAACCATGGATGTGTGTGAAAGGCAGAGCCATCAGTATTTGATCATGAATATGGCTATGAGGGAAAGAAGCAAAGGATCACTCTTATTTGGGGGCATGATGATTGAGTTATCTCCTCATAAAATTAGGACACCCAGGGAATGACAAATTTTAAAAGGAGAGACAAGGAAGAGTGGTTTTGGACCATGAATGGTTTTGACCTGAACATCTGTGTTCCCTCCAATTCAGATGTGGAAACCGAGTCTGTAAGGCAATAGTATTTTTTTTTTAAATTGTGGATTTTGATAATGATTAGATGGTAATGGTTCTCATAAATGGGATCAGTGCCCTCAGAAGAGAGACTTGATGTTGTTTTTTTCTGTGTCCTGAGAATATAACAAGAAGTCCCCTTCTATGAGGAACAGGCTCTTACAAGACAGTGAATCTGCTGGCACACTAATCTTGGGCTTCCTAAACTTCAGTCTCTGTGCATAACAACTGTTCTATTGCTTATTAATTGCCCAGTAAAGTGTACATGCTTTACAGCATCCCTAAAGCTTTGGCATACAAAACCAAATGCCCAGTGATTCAGTGTCTGGTGAACCTGTGTTTACCGGGTCATGGATGGCAGTGTTGTCTCTGTGTCCTCACAAGGTGAAAGTCATCTTAAGGGTACTAATGCCATTCATGACTGCAGAGCCCTTATGACCTTGTCATGTAGAAAAGTCCGAATACTATCTCCTTGGTGATGATGTTTAGCATACAGATTTGGAGGACGCATGCCTTCAGGCCATAGCCAGTGTGCGCATCTCCCCCGAATGCTGTTGGTGAACACAAGTGTGAGAACCACTGAACACCAGCACTGGCTTTGGCAGTCTGGAAATTATTTGTGCATATCATATACTAAAATCATGTGTTCACCAAAGATACTTTTGAGAAAGTAAAACTCTCCTGTATTTTTAAGCAATGAACCTGGTTTTGTTTTACATGTTTTCAATATGTGGCAAAATAACTGTTCTTTTCCTATTGCTTGCTCAAATGTTCATTTCTTTATAGTACTATCGATGCATCTGAACACTTTGCTCCAAACCAAAGTAGACCGGAGGAAATTACACTTAAAGAAGATTATGGTAAGGTTCTACCTTTGTAAGCACAGAAGTTTGGTGATCATATATAAGAAATCAAAATTACCAGTCATAAGTCATTGTAGTTGTATTTTATGTGGTAAAACAATGCAATAGTAATACCTAACAAATCTAGAAGCACGTGCCTCACGTCTAATCCTAGCCACAGAAAGGCTGAAAGGCTGAAGGTTCAAAGGCAGCCTAGGGAGGAAAGGCTTGAAGACTTTTAGCTCAAACTAACGAGAAGTTGAAATGCGGCTCAAGTGCTAGGGTGCCCTACATGAGTGAAAATGCCAAGCAAGTATGTAAGACCCTGAGTCCAACTCTCAATACAGCCCAAACTATCAAATGAATGGACATTTTGCTGTGTAAATATTATCACATATAAAACTTTGTTTCTGGATGTAAGTCCCAGGTATTATCATCTGCTTCATTTCCCACTGTACTTACCTTTCTTGAATGCCTATGTCAAGTGCTATCAAGGACATGTGCATTACCAGTTGAAAGAGGTAGTTTGTGTCTTCCAGAAGCTTCAGGCTCGGTAGAGACAAACAGATGCTATATGAACATATATAACAGAGTTCGCATGTATCTGCATAAACTGAAGCTACAGCTGATATTTGTTGCCCAGGAATATCAGTATAAAGTTTTTAGTAGGAGAAAAAAAATGAGTTGAAATTCTAGATATGCCATTTATTAAGGTGGTAACTGTATGAATTAAAAAACCCTTTCAGTGATGTGTTCCCTTATTTGGGTGATGAGGGATAGAATAGTACAGAATAGTACCTTCTGTTGCACAATCCCATATGCAAAGTAGTTATTATTGAATGAGTGCTGTAAGCCCATTCTTTAAAATGTCACGTGAATTTTGTTTGTTTCCTTCTAAATATTTTATTTTGCTCTTATTATCATTTTTCTTTTAAAGTAATGCTTCATGTTCCATAGATTTATTGTTATATGTAATTATATGTACACATTATCAAAAACCTATGAATTTTCTTGTGAGTTTATTAACAGTTGTCAGCTATAATATTTAAAGGTGTTCCAGCTCTTAAAGTATAAAGGTTTCTACAACACACTTAGCCTTAATGATATGTATGTATATATTTATTTAGGGGAAGGATCTCAGATTCGCAGAGGACAGAGCTTTGTGGAAGGGAATACATTGCTGAGCTTCAGTGTCCCTTTATCAGAACATAGTACTGGAAACCTCACTGGAGAAAAGTCTTTGATGTGTAACAATGGGGATGGATTTGGAGATGAAGGAGCTTCTGAAACAATGGCAGGTAGGCTGTTTGGTTGTACAGAAATACAATAATTCAGTGTGAACACTATGATGAATTAGTGGGCTGAGTACATCAAAATAGAATTTGGAGGTAACTCTCTGTGTCTTGTACACCTTAATAAAGTACACAATTTTCTGTACATCCACTAAAGCTTCACACAACTCTCCAAAGAAGACAGTGATATGTTTGGGCCTAAAGAAAGTCATCCATTGAAACAAATTTTAGAATTTGGGAACAACTGCCTAAATTTTTTTTGTTTTGTTTTTTATGTTTTTTGTTTTCTCTTTTTTACAAATTCATTATTGTTGGAGAGGAGTGAGTTCAGTGTATCCTATAAACATAATCTTCTTTGACACAAATTGTGGAACACCTGTACAAGATTACCTTTCTAGCACTCTATATTTGCTTTTGTATTATATTACTATTGTATTATATAACTATAGAAATGGGTCAAACATAGCCAGATGCTGGTGGCTCATTCCTGTACTCCTAGCTACACAGGAGGCTGAGATCTGAGGATTGCAATTCAAAGCCAGCCGGGCAGGAAAATCTGTGAGACTCTTACCTCCAATAAACCACTCAGAAAACTGGAAGTGGCGCTATGGCTCAAGTGGTAGAGCGCTAGCCTTCATCTAAGAGGTGAGGGCCAGCGGCCAGGCCCAGAGTTCAAGCCCCAGAACCAACGAGAAAAGAAAGGAAGGAAAGGAAAGAAGGAAGGAAGGGAGGGAAGGAGGGAGGAAGGAAAGAAAGAAAGAAAAGAAAAGGGTCAAACAAAATCTGAGAAATTTGTCTGTATTTGAAAGATAGTGGGTAAACTTTTTCCATCCAATATACTGTTAAAATTTTCCAGTTTGTATTAAAACCTAGTTATCCCTTCACAGTGCCCTTTATAAAGTAATGTTAATGTTTTGTGTACCAATGGAAGGTTCAAGTCTGTTTGACAAAAATTTCTGTTTTTCAAGACTTTCTGTGGAATGAAAATGATAATTGCCTGCTAGAAGACATGCCTTTGGAGGGAAAACTCCCACTGACCCCTGACTCTCACCACAGTACATTGAGTATGTTGAAGTCTCTTTCTGTGTGTAAAGTTGAAAAATACCAGTATTCTAGTTAAACCTGAGAACATCCAAATCTAAATAGCAGAGTAGGATAGTGAGAGGTAAAAATAGAAGATAAGGCTTCATACGCGATCAGTCTAACTCTAGACGATGTAGAAAAGGATATTGGGTGCTGAGAATGTTCCACTGACACTGAAGAATATGTAACCAGTATGGAGTTTGAGAGCATGTTCAAATACTCTACCCAGAATACCGTGCTTTCAAATCCTGAACACATATGGTACATATTTAAAAATTAGAAGATATGGTGTGAAAGTATACACTTTGAGAGAAATTGCAAATGGGATATTTCTTGGAGCCTGAAATTCTAAGAAGTACCTCAAATGAGTTGAGGTCCTCTGGGTTTATTTAAAAGTATAAGTTGACCCATTGTGATTCTTCACAACGTTGATGGCCTGGTTTACATTCTAAGACAAGAACAGAAATGGACAACATGCTAGGATGGGTGGCTCATGTCTGTAATGTTAGCTACAGAGGTGGCTAAGATCGAGCAGTCATGGTTCGAAGCTAGCCCAGGCAGGAAAATCGTGAGACTCTTACCTCCAATAAATCACAGAAAAAATGGGAAATGGCGCTATGGCTCAAGTAGTAAGGCACTAGCCTGGAGCGGAAAATCTCAGGGACAGCGACCAAGCTCTGAGGTCAAGCCTCAGGATTGGCCAACAATGACAACCACAATAATAGGAAACATAAGAAGACTTAGCACATATTTCATCATGGATCTATATGGTCAATTTCTAAGCGATTCAACAGAATATATATTCTCCAAGAGACATATCAAGTTCATATCAGTCATATATTGGAATTGCTACCACTGTGTTCACTGCTCTTAGGAGGGTGGGCCCCTCTTAGATGTCGCAGGTGCAAAGAGGGCAATAAGAGTTGACTCAACCAAATACTGCAGTTCCCAGGCTATAATTGAGCCTTGTTTTCTCTCTTAAACACGGGACACTTAAAAATTGAGATATGACCTCAACAGTATAAACCTTCAGTTCATTTTCACGTTAATTTACTGCACAGGTAATTGTCTACCTTGCAGCATAACTTCTGTGTCTTTCTACTCTTTTTATGATGGCATTCATTAGCAAAACCAGATTATTCAGATGGAGCGTGTTTCAATTCAGATGACATATGCTTCCCAGAGATTGAAAAGAAGGATGCAACAACCTTAACAACTAAGCAGGAACGATTCATTCTTCATCCAATTGGTATTTCCGGTCAGTGGCATTTCCATGTTTTGATTTTATCTTTGATACCTTTATTTACGTACTGAGATACATAAATACTTTAGTAAGTATTAAAGAAGGCAGAAGAGCAGTAACATTTGTCAGGTACAGGGTATGAAATGACTTTGAGGTGATTCATGATATTCAGTCCTGCTCAAATTACAGATTGACTTTGGGGAACTGGAAAACTAAATCTGACTTTAGTTGAAGGAAGTTACTGAGGCATTGCTGTGTGTTAGACACAGGAATGAAGAAAGGCTTCCATCTTTGAGAAGAGCATGGAGGTACATCCAGAGAATTTCACCTTTGGGCAGCTCAGTTAGCAGGATTCAGAGTTCAATGTCAGCCTGTGGTACATAGTCTGAGGCCAGTCTCCAAAAGTGGATAGTGGGGCCACAAAGGAAAAGCTCCAATCTGATAGAGATAAGAAAATACTGAAGCGAATATAACCCAAGGCAGGACGAGAGGTCAGTAGAGCGAATCCCAAACATTTCACCTGGAATTTTAATGTGTTTCCAGGAGTAAACAGTAAATATGGACTTAATGTGATTTAGATACTTTAGCAACATTCTAGTTTTATTAGATAATTCATAAGAGTCATGCATCTTTAATTACCTCAGGTGTAAAAGTCTGAAAGCAGTCCAATAACTCTCCTGAATAAAACTCTTGAGGCGTTATTCCACAGGGCTGGCAGAAAGTCAATCTACTTGGCTTCCCTGTCTGTCCTGAGCCATGTTAGAATTAATGTTTAAGGAATGAGAGAAGAGGTGCTAGAGAATTCTACCTGTCATCAGCTACATCAGTTTGCAGTTGTCCCAACTGTCCTAACTACATAGCTAGGCCTTTGACTCATGTTTCCAGGATCTCACTAAAGCACCTCTAGCAAGCAGGCTCCCTTTCCCACTGGCTCTGTATGATTAACAGGTCTGCATCTGAAATAGCTAATTCTCTGCATTTTCAGCTTGACTAACGAAATCTTGACTTCTTGTAATCCTAGGTACTCAGTAGTCTGAGATCTGAGGATTGTGTTCAAACCCAGCATAGGTAGGAAAGGCCTTGAGACTCTTATCTCCAATTAACCACCAGAAAACTGGAGGTAGCACAACATGGTAGAGCACCAGCCTTGAGCAAAGAGAGCTCAGGTCCAGCATCCTGGACCTGAGTTCAAACCCCATGACTGACCAAAAAAAAAAAGTTAATCTCTTAGGCACTTTAGAGCTACCTCTGAATGTGCTCACTTTGCTCTAAGTGTAGCCTCTGTTCTACATGGGCCCAGGTGTCCTCTTAATAGGTCAACAAATCCCTCTGAAGCATTTTCAAACAACATCTTAGAATGTAACAGCTCTTGGGTGGTCAGCACTCTATCTTACAAAAAGCATGCAAAGGAGATATTCCTCAAAGACTAGAAGGATTTACTTTCCAATGCAACTCTACAGTTATATATGTTGTGTGTACGTTTGTGTGTGTTACATAAATTTATATATGTGGTGTCTAGAGTATCATTTTGCAAGGCTATGCAACCAATCACACAGAAGTTTATTTTTTTATATAGGCACTTCTGAGAAAAGGAAAAGGAAAAAGAGGAGATTGCTCATCGATCCAGTCAAGGAGCTCAGTAACCAGAATATGTTTGAACAGCTTATTTCCATTGAAGACACTCTCAAGCCTATAGAATTTGCACCACCCACACGAAAATTAATGTTGTTGAAGGAGAGGGACCAAGCGAGTACACTTTTATCGACACCAAGCCAGTATTTGGTTTCTGATAAGTTGAAGAAGGTAACAGAACAGACTTATGGCCACTCTTTGCTGTGATTGTGATATGTGCTTATAAAGTGTTCCATCTTTGCAACAGAATTAGGTCTTGTGTAACAACACGTTTCATTTTAAGTTAAATTTTGAGTATGGGTATAGGAGTTACCTTTTTTGTTTAACTTAGAGCATCTATGCTTGTGTTTAAAGTACAGAGAGAAAACATAAAAATGTCTGTTTTTACAGTTGTTTCCAAATTGCCTTTTGCCTTCTGGTTTGAAATCTCGAAGATTAGTGAAGAGGAAGCTAGAGGAAGAAGAAAATTGCTACAAAGATGGTGAGACTCACTTAATATAATTATTTCCAAGTCTTTCCATTTCCTAACAAATGGGGCAATGCTATTCTTTCTGATGGAGGCATAGAATTCTATTGTGTATATATATCACATTTTGTTGATCCATTCATCTACTGAGGGGCATCTGGGTTGGTTCCATAGCGTAGCTATGCTAAATAATGCTACAAGAAACATAGTTGTGCTGGTAACTTTAATATGGACTTGTTTGTGATCATTTGGGTAAATGCCCAAAAGTGGGATTGCTGGGTCATAGGGGAGCTCTATGTGCAGTCTTTTGAGGAATCTCCATACTACTTTCCAAAGTGATTGAACAAGTTTACACTCCCACCAGCAATGCAGTAAGAAACATAGGTCCCATGGTTTCCCTTATTTGCAATAACTAGTATATATCTGAGACAAACAGAAAAGGTCTGATAAGTTGATGTTAGGTGAAATAACTCCAAGATAAATATTCAAATGTTTTTTTCTTTCTTGTGATTTTTTTCTAACATATTTATAAGGTGATTTCTTTGTTGCTTTGTATGTCCCTCCCCCAGGGTATAACACCTTCTTTCACTGTATTTGATGTTGGTATAATTTGTGGAGGGGAAAGTAAAAAACAAATTGTTTAAATAGGGATACAAGTGAACCCATTGCAACAATGAGATGTACCAGTCCTTACGTGGAAAAACGAACTTTACAACTTTGTGGGGGGAGGGCGCAGAGGTTGGGTGGGAGATGTGAAGGGGAAACAAAGGAGGAGGCTATAATGCTTGATAAGAAATGTACTCATTATCTTGCTCATGTAATTTTAACCCCTCTGTACAGTATTTTCACAATAAAAAGAAAGAAAGAAAGATGGCGAGACTTCTATGGGGAGGAGAGACTCCTGGAAACAAAAATCTCATTTCACACATCCCAATGGGATGGATCCTCTTCCTTTTTTCAATAGTAAATGATAGCTTGAGAACAGAATATTTGAACTTTGTATAGTTACTCCAGTCTGTCATTTTTCTTCTTATTGGCTTCACATTTGAACAGGTTGGAATAGCTAGGCATGCTTGTGGTGGCACATGCCTATAATCCTAGCTATTTGGAAGTGATTGAATGAGTACCACAAGTTTAGGATTAGCCCGACAAACAAGCTTTATGCCTGTAATCCCTGCTATACAGGAGGCATGGCTGAAGTGAGACTAGGCACGAAGCCAAAGACCCTATCTGACAATTAGCTAAAGGAAAAAAGGCTGGAGGTGAGGCACCAGGGATAGAATCTTCACTTTGCAAGTGCAAGGTAATGAGTTCAAAGCCCAGTACCTCACCTTCCACAAGATGAATGTGTTTATTATGTATCCTGTTCTGATTCTTATTCATCCTTATCCCCCCCATCTTCCTCAAGGGCAATACACACAAACACACAATAACAAAATACTTACATCTAACACCATGTGTCCTTTAAACAATGAAATGAAAATCGCTTAGCCTTTTCTAGAGTTCTTTTTAATTACTTATACTTTTATTGTAAAAATACTGTACAGAGAGGTTACAGTTATATGAGTAGGGTAATGAGTACATTTCCTATCGAGCATTGTTACCTCTTCCTTTGCTTTTCTCCTACCATCCCTTCCCTCCCCACCTCCCCAACTCCTCCCTCTGCCCCCCCAACTTTGTAATGTTTGTTTTCAACATAGTGTCCTGTACATCTAGTTGTCACAATGGGTCAACCTGCATCCCCATTTAAGCATTCTGCTGTATCCCTTCCCCTCCCCAAATTACAAAATGTGTATACAAGATGTAGAATACTGGAATCAAATACAGTGAAAACGGGTTATACCGTGCGGGAAGAACATACAAAAGAATCACATAGTGCATTATAAGTATATTAAAAACAATAGCAAGAAAGCAAAAGCCATTTGTGTCCTTGTCTTGGACATGTCTTAGACATTGCAGACAAGGGAAACTATGGGATCTATGTTTCTTTGGGCCTGGCTTAATTCATAATATAATTTTTCACAACTCTATTTTGATGTCATTCTTTCCGATGGAGGCGTAGAATTCCATTGTATATATACCACAATTTCTTTTTTATAATATGTTTTTATTGTAAAAATACTGTACAGAGGGTTATGGTTCCATGAGCACAAGATAGTGAGTACATTTCTTATCAAGCATTGTTGCCTCCTCCTTTCTTTGTCCTCCACCATCCCTTTCCTCCCCACCTCTACAACTACACTCCCACCATTGCTAAATTGTAAAGTTCATTTTTCAACATAATGTCTTGTACATCTCATTGTTATAATGGGTCAACCTGTATCCCTATTTAAGCATTTTGTTTATTTCCTTTCCATCCCCAAATTAGAGAAGAGTATATACAAGATGCAGGGTACCGCCATCAAATACAGTGAACACTGTGGTTATACAGTGGAGGAAGAACATACAAAGAAACAAAAAATCACGTGGTACAATATAAATACGTTAGCAACAAAAGCAAGAAAAAAACTACTGTGTCCCTATTTTGGGGTTCATTTTGCTTAGCATTATCTTTTTAAAATTATTTTTTCTTTTATTTTTTTAATTGTGAAAATACCGTACAGAGGGGTTACAATTACATGAGCATGGTAATGAGTATATTTCTTTCTTTTTTATTTTAATTTTTTTTATTTTTAAAATACCATACAGAGCCGTTACAATTACATGGGCAAGATAATGAGTACATTTTTTTAATTCTGATAATACTGTACAGAGGGGTTACAATTTCTTGGGCAAGATAGTGAGTACATTTTTTATCAAGCATTGTAGCCTCCTCCTTTGTTTCCCCTCCCCATCCCTTCTCATACTCCTCACCTCCCCACCCACCTCCGCAGTCCCCTACCCAATCCTCCCCCTGCCCACCAAAGTTTTAAATTCGTTTTTTGACATAACAACTTGTACATCTCGTTGTTGCAATGGGTCCACCTGTATCCCCATTTAAACGATTTGCTTTTTCCCCTCCCCTCCACAAGTTATACCAGCATCAAATACAGTGAAAGCAGGGTTATTCCGTGGGGGAGGAACATACAAAGCAACAAAGAAATAATCTTTTAAACATGTTAGTAACAATCTCATGAAAGAAGAAAATATTTGAATACATATCTTGGGGTTCATTTCCCTAACATCAACTTATCTGACTTTTTCTGCTGGACTCATATATACTAGTTATTGCAAATAAGGGACACCATGGGACCTATATTTCTTTGGGCCTGGGTTACTTAACTTAATAGAATTTTTTCCAAGCCTTTTCATTTCCTAACAAATGGGGCAATGTCATTCTTTCTGTTGGAGGCATAAAATTCCATTTTGTGTGTGTGTGTATATAAATATGTATATATATACATATATATATATACATATACATATATACCACATTTTGTTGATTCATTCATCTACTGAGGGGCATCTGGATTGGTTCCATATCTTAGCTATGGTAAATAATGCTGCAATAAACATAGTCGTGCTGGCCACTTTAGTGTGGTCTTCTTTGTGATCATTTTGGGTAAATGCCCAAAAGTGGGACTGCTGGGTCATAGGGGAGTTCTATGTGGAGCCTTTTCAGGAACCTCCATACTGCTTTCCAAAGTGGTTGAACAAGTTTACACTCCCACCAACAATGCAGTAAGGTTCCCTTCTGTCCACATCCCCTCCAGCATCTG
>NW_012267254.1:14537434-14543095 GCF_000151885.1 Dipodomys ordii | reverse complement strand
ACTGTACAAAAGCAAACTTTGATTGATGGTTGCCTTAAGATAGTGTTCTAGCACAAAACTGGTGCTATTTTCATCTCAAATGGGCAGAGTAAGCCGGAAAAACACAAGAACAATGGCAAATCCTCTCATTCTTTTCTAAGTGGAGCGCATGTGATTTCCCAATAGAAAGGCCAAATGACAAAGGACAAATCCCAAAATTTAGAGTGGAAGAGGACGATGGCAGCAGGGGCAGGTGGGATACTGCCAAAAGAGGAGTGTGTCATAGTGTGATGTCCCCCCAAAAGGGAGCTGGTTTGCCCTAGCTGTGGGAGTTAGTTCAGGCTGCCAGCTGCTGCTCCTCAGCCTCTCACCCTCTGGCTCATCGTGGTCCTGGGAAGAACGCATGGCAGTGGAGAGTTCCACATGTGAAACTGATTTTGACCATATTGCTGCCACACCACCTCCACTAGAACCTAGCACTGCTTGGTTTCTTCCTGCCGCTGAAGCCAAGAGCTGGAGGACCAACAGGAACCACTGTCATCACTGGTATTTGTGGGAGTTTTAGACTTTTCTCAAATGAAATGATGGAATAAAATCGCATGCATAAATAACCAACAGTAAATGTGCCATATATTCCTATATAAAAGTAAATAAAAATTATTTAACTTGACATGTTCTTTTTGTGACAGAGAGCAGCACCAGTACTGTTATTTTAAACATGAGTAAGTGACTTTTTGACAGTTTAGTATTTTTCCATCACTGCTATTACCTGCACAGAAATAATTCTTGCTCTTTGGTGGACAGTGGTCAGAATCTCTCCTTCAGAAACATACAGAAGTTAGGAATACTTTGCGTGGATTCCTTCAAATAAGTCTCAAAATCTGAAAGTTGGCAATGAAACTGCATGTGGAAAGCACTGACATTCAAATTGTAAACTGATGAAGAGAGTGGGTGAACTTTGGATTACAAAACATAAGTTACGATTTTTTAAATATACTTTAAATATAAATGAGTAACTTTTGGTCCAGTGACAGTTTGTACTTCATAGATGATTCTACAGCTGTGCTTTGAAATCTCAATATATTTCAAAATGTTATGTCAGACTACAGCTTATGTAAATTTATCAGCGAATTTATTCACTTCCCTCACCCAATGTAAGCCTGTTCCCGCACTTGGCACAAAGTGGGTGCTCACTTTGTGTGACCTGAAGAAAGGGGTGTGTTGATCTTTACAGAGTCTTTGCTGTTGTTTATGGTGTTGGGGATTTACCCTTTGGCTCTACATATACTAGCCATGGGTCCCAGCACTGAGCTACCGTTGTTCCCCAGCAAGAGATTAAAGCATTGACAGAAGAGTTACCTTGAGCAAGTTCAACTCTCAGGGCCTGATAAAGTTGCATGATAGGCTTTCTCCTTTATTGTACTCACTGCTCATTATAGTAAACCTATGATTCTTCACTCTACTTGCAGATTTGGTTTCGGAATAGGAGAGTCAAACATAGGAAAACTGTGACAAGAATGACCAGAAGCTGTGAGAAGAGTAGTGACAGTGACAACTGAGGCATGATCTTCCCCATGTGGCTGGAAGAGCCCTAGAGTACCATCTTCTCCAGGAATCAGAGGCAGATGGGTTCTTCTAGTGCCTTCTACACTTGGCCTACATGCTGACACTACAACCGTTTTATCCTCTCTACTCATAATAGCAATAAAGAGGCATATCCACAATGTGTGTGTGTGTGTGTGTGTGTGTGTGTGTGTGTGTTCTTGTGTTAGGAGGATATGGGTGTAAATTGTTATGGGAATACCATTCAAATTCATATGCCCTAGAGTCTTTAGCCTCTCTGTGGCTGCATAGCAAGCTTTCCCAGCACAGGAGCCTCCAGAATGCTTATGTGCTTCCTCTTAGGCTTCTTCCAGCAGAACAAGTTTACTACTCTGTGAAGCAGCGACTGGGATGTTGGTCCCCAGTTGAAGACCCATGCCACTGGCCTGTGTAACACTGAGCTGTGTACTCACCATTTCTGCATATGGTGCTGATATCAAGGCTGATGTTCCCAAAGCCTGTCAGAGGCACACAATGTGCTATGAGCTCCCAGAAGCTGTGTTGATAGAGCTAGAGTCATGGGCTTTTGGGAGACACTTGGTTTTAATCAGTGAAAGGAGGCTAGAAACTGCCTTGAGTATCTCTAGGTACCATTGTGATATTTTTCTTCTCTTTTTTCTTTCCTCTTCTTTCTCTTGTTCTTCTTTCCTTTGCATTGTTTTTACTGGTCCTGGGGCTTGAACTCAAGGCCTGCATCCTGTTTTACCTCAAGGTTAGTGCTCTACCACCTGAGCCACAGCTTCACTTCTAGAACTTTTGTTAATTTAGTCAAGGTAAGAGTCTCAAAGGCTTTTGTTCCTGGTGTGGCTTTGAACCACAATTCTCAGATTTCAGCCTCCTGAGTAGCTAGGATTACAGGTGTGCATTACCAGACACAGGCTTACTTTGATTTTTTGGACACATGTGTGTGTGTGTGTGTGTGTGTGTGTGTGTGTGTGTGTGTTCTGTTTCTTAGTTTTGACCTCAGGGCTCAGTTTTGCTGTCCCTTAGCTTATTTTGCTGAAACCTTGCTGTCTACCACTTGAGCCACAGGGGCACTTCTGGATTTACTAGTTAATTAGAGATAGGACTATCATGGACTTTCTTGACCAGTCTGGCTTTGAACCATAACCCTCTGATCTCAGCCTCCTGAGTAGCTAGGATTATAGACATAATCCACCAGCATGTACCTGGCTTCACAGGGGCATTTTTACATTTGGACCTGCAAAACAGGCACTCTGTGTTAAGTGCCTGCCTCAGACTCACCAAAAAATGCGTAATTTTGGATTTAGGGTTGTATCTCAGTTGTAAAGTTCTTGCTTATCATACAGAAGGGTTTGTGTTTGATCCTTAACAAGCTCAAGGAATTAACTAGATTTCAATCCTTGTTCTCTTTTATGATTGTTGTTAGCTGGTATAAATTGCCTTATGTATTGAAAACTTTGGTATTGCAGGCTGGAAAGCAATTACTAACCCCAAAGGGCAAAAGGATGTGGATGCCATATTGAAGAATGCTAATACACAATTTTCATGAAGAACCTAATATAGGTTCTTGGTAACTATCATCTCTTTTCTTACAATGATTGAAGGTAGAGGCACTTTGTTTGCTGTTGGTCCTGGGGCTTGAACATAGGGCCTGGGTGCCTGGTGCTTGAGCTTTAATTATCAGGCCTGGCAATCTACCACTAAAGCAACAGCTTTACTTTTGCCTTTTTGGTGATTAACTCTAGTTACCATTCTAACAGCCTTTGTTGCCCTGGCTGGCTTTATACTGTGAACCTCAGATCTCAGCCTCCTGAGTAGGTAAGAACCATAGGCACCCTGCTTCCAGCATTTTTATTAGCGTCATTTTCATTTCACCAGTGAGATAACCTGAGGCTCAAGGAAATTAATACTTTCTCCTGGGACCTCTATCTAATTACAGGGAAGTGAGAATACTATGTCACAAGGATGCTAGGAAATGTGGCAAGGATGGTGAGTTTGTAAGGCAGTGCCGTGTCCCTGCTTTGCTTCAGTAGATGGATCCTGGTCTGTTTCGAGAGGATAAGTATGGCTCTCCAGCTTTACAGAAGAACCCGGGTGCCCACGGCCCTGCCTCCTGATGCCTTACTGTCCCTTGGGTTGCCTGACCCCTTCCCCGTGCTCCCATTTCCCCACCCCGCTGTGCCCCCACCCATCGACATCATGTTCGCCCCCTCTTCCTGCTTCCCTTCCCAATCCCCAGGATGCCCCGCCCCTTCCAAATGCTGCCCTTCCCCTTCCCCATGGTGCTCTACCCATTCCCCGTGCTACTCTGCCCCTTTCCGGGTGCTGTCTTTCCCCAAGACGCCTCACCCCCTCATTCTGGGGCCCTTCCCACCCCTTGCTACCCTTTCCCTTTGTCATGGTGCTTCACTCACTCCATGTGCGGCCCTTCCCCCACTCCATATTTCCCTGTGCAGCTGATGCCCGCCCCTTCCTTGTGCTGCCCTCTCCCCTCCCCATGGTGCGGTTCCCACTGCCATGCGGCCTGACGCTGCACGCATTGCCCGCCCTGTGCACCCAATGCCCGACTCTCTTGGTGCTGACCTTCCTCCGCCCCTTGGTCCCCACCCCCTGTACGTGATGGATGCCCGCCCCCTGGTCGTGGTGCCTTTCCCCGTCCCCACAGTGCATCGCCTCCTCACTGTGGTGCCCACCCCCTTTACGTGCTGCCGCCCCCTTTCCCATGGTACCCTACGGGTCCACAGCACACCACTCCCCCCACGTTATTCTCGTCATAAAATCTCGTCCTGCACAGATTGTCCTTCCTGGCGAGGACTTGGCTGGCTACAGTGGCGTCTCTTCCTTAGCACTCCTCCTGAGATCCGGTGTGGAATGTAGGCCTCATGGGTGCAAGGGGAAGGGGTCTTGGTCGGGTGGGAGCGCAACCCACCTTCCCACCCGCCACAAGTCTTCAGGCTACCTAGCTAGCTACCACCGGCTGGCGCGGGCGGGGAGGGGCTTGGTGGTGGGGACTTTGCTGCCTGCACCCCCACCCGTGGCAGAGACACCACTGGTGGCCTTCATGCTAGCAGAGGGTGGGGGTAGCGGGTTTGGTGGTGCGGACTTTGCTGCCCCCCTTCCCATGCACTGGAGGTCTTCTGGGTAGCAGCGGGATGATGGGGGTTGGGGTACGCTTTGGTGGAAGGGAGAGGCGCCAACCTTCCCTCACACTTCTTCCAGGGTTCAGCCTACGGGATGGGGGAGGTGCGCTTGGTAGAAGAAGGGAGCAGAGCGGCGCCCACCTTCCCACCCACTGGAGGTCTTCAGACTAGGGTAGAGGGGATGTGGAATGGGTGGGGGAGGGGAGCGGTGCCCACCTTCCCATCCATGGCAGGACTTCAGGCTAAGGGAGAGGAGGTGGACTGGATGGGGGTGGGGAGTTCCACTCTCCTTCCTGCCACCTCGTGTGTGCAGGCTAGTGGAGGGGGCATGTGCATCGAGTGGGGGAAGGGAGCAGAACGCGCCTTTTCCCCACTGCAGGTGTTCAGGCTAGGGGGGCAGGGGGGCGGTACCCACCTTCCCCCCCCTACACTGTGGGTCTTTAAGCTAGCGGCGCTGAAAGGTGCACCTGGTGGGGGAGGGGAGTTGCACCCTCATTCTAAATATGGTTCGCTCCTTTTCACAAGAAAATAGTTTTCGCTGGGCTCTGGAGGCTCACCCCTGTAACCCTAGCTACTCAGGAGGCTGAGATGGGAGGATCACAGTTCAAAGCCAGCCCGGGCTGGAAAGTCAGTGACACTCTTACTGCCAACAAACCACCAGAAAACCGGAAGTGGGGCTGAGGCTCAAGTGGTAGACCTTAAGAGCTCAGAGCCAGAGCCCAGGGCCAGAGTTCAAGGCCCACGATCCAAAATATTGTGTTTTATTCGTTGAACAATATTTTTTTTTTTGTCGGTCGTGGGGCTTGAACTCTGGGCCTGGGCGCTGTCCCTCAGCTCTTCAGTTCAAGGCAAGCGCTCTACCACTTGAGCTACAGTGCCACGTCCTGTTTTCTGGTGGTTTATTGGAGATAGGAGTCTCACGGTCTCTCCTGCCCGGGCTGGCTTTGAACCGCGATCCTCAGATCTCAGCCTCCTG
>NW_012267254.1:14523056-14537384 GCF_000151885.1 Dipodomys ordii | reverse complement strand
TACTCATTATCTTGCCCATGTAATTGTAACCCCTCTGTACAGTATTTTCACAATAAAAAATAAATAAATAAGAGAAATAAAGCTTGAAAAGGTCAAAAAAAAGATTAGGTGGCTATAGGTCTGTGGGTTCATTTCTGGGTCTTCAGTTCTATTCCATTGGTCCTCAGGTCTGTTCTTGTGCCAGTACCAAGCTGTTTTTATTACTATGGCTTTATAGTAGAGTTTGAAATTCAGAATTGATATTCCTCCAGTGTTGTTTTTCTGCTAAGAAATTTTTTTGCTTTGGGGTCTTCTATTGTTTCATATAAATTTTTGGATTGCTTCTTCTATTTCCTTGAAGAATGAGGTGGGGATATTGATAGGTAACCCACTGAATTTATAGATAGCCTTGGGAAATATTGTCATTTTCATGATGTATATTTCCCAATCCAGGACCATGGGATGTTTACCCATTTGCTTAGTTCTCCTTTCATTTCATTTTTCAGGTCTTTAAAGTTTTTGTCATACAGGTCTTTCATCTTTTTAGTTAACTCCTAAGTATTTTATTTTTTGTGGGGCTATTACTAAAGAAGTTGCTTTTGTGATTTCAGCAGCACTCTTCCTGTAATTGGCATACAGGAAAGCCATTGATTTCTGAGGGTTAATTTTACACCCTGCTACTTCGCCAGAGTTTCTGAACAGGTTGAGAAACTTGGGAGTGGCATCCATGGGGTTCTTTAAATACAAGATCATGTCATCTGTAAAGAGGGAGAATTTTACTTCATCTTTTCCAATTTGGATCCCCTTTATGTTTTCATCTTGTCTTAATGCCCTAGCTAGGCATTCTAATACTAAGTT
Organism: Dipodomys ordii; assembly: GCF_000151885.1. Classification (NCBI taxonomy): domain Eukaryota; kingdom Metazoa; phylum Chordata; class Mammalia; order Rodentia; family Heteromyidae; genus Dipodomys; species Dipodomys ordii. The sequence continues at coordinate 14,536,547 of NW_012267254.1, read as the reverse complement.
GAAGAGGAGTGGAGAGGGTGGACATCCTTGTGTTGTTCCTGAATTTAGAGGAAATGGCTTTAACTTTTCGACATTAAGTATAATGCTGGCTGTAGGTTTGCCATACACTGCCTTTATTATATTGAGAAATGTTCCATGGATTCCTAGATTTTCCAATGCTTTCACCTTAAAGGAGAGTTGGATCTTATCAAATGCTCATTCTGCAACTACTGAGATAATCATGTAGTTCTTATCCTTGCTCTTGTTGATGTGATGAATTATATTAATTGATGTGCCTATATTGATCCAGCTTTGCATCCCTGAAATGAATTCTATTTGATTGTGGTTTATGATTTTTTGATGAGTTGTTGAATTCAATTTGCCAAAATTTTCTTGAGAAGTTTTGCATTGATGTTCTTCAAAGAAATGGGTCTATAGTTCTCTTTCTTTGATGAGTCCCTGCCTGGTTTGGGGATGAGGTTTATGATGGCTTCATAGAAAGAGTTTGGTAGTGAAGTTTCGCTTTCCATTTCATTGAAGAATTGGAGGAATATTGGTGTGAGTTCTGCTTTGAAGGCCTTGTAGAATTCAGCTGTAAATGCATTCAGTCCTGGGTTTTTCTTGGGTGGGAGTTCTCTTATTGCTGTTTCAATTTTGATGCTCGATATGGGTCTGTTAAGTTGGTTTAAATCATCTTGGTTTAGTTTGGGCATGTCAGTATTTGGTAGAAATTCATCCCTATCTTTCAGATTCTCAAACTTATTAGCATAAAGGTTTGAGACGTATCCCCTCATTATATTTTGAATCTTGTTTGTTTCTTAGTGATGTTTCTATTCTCATTGCTGAGTTGTTTATATGTGCGTGTTCTCTTTTTTGCTGATAAGATTTGCTAACGGTCTGTCAATTTTATTAATTTTTTTGAGGAACCAACTCTTTGTTTTGCTGATTCTTTCTATAGTTTATTGGACTCTTAATTCAATTCTGATTTAATTTTAATTGTTTCCATCTACTGGATTGGGGTTTAGCTTGTTGCTCTTTCTCAAGGAGTTTTAGGTGCCTCATTGAATTGCTGGCTTCAGATCTCTCAAATTTGTCAATGTAGGAACTCAGAGCTATAAACTTGCCTCTGAGTACTGCCTACGCTGTGTCCCAGAGGAACTGATAGTTTGTGTGTTCCTTTTTGTTCACTATCATGAACATTTGAATTTCCTTTCTAATCTCTTCCATGACCCAGTGGTGGGTCAAGAGTGTGTTGTTCAGCCTCCATATGTTACAGGATTTCCTTTGGTGATTTTTGGTGTTGAATTCTAATTTCATTCTCTTGTGGTCTGAGAGAATGCAGTCTGTAATTTCAAAGTTTCTGAATTTGGACAAATTTGTTTTGTGGCCAGGAATGTGTTCTGTTTTGGAGAATGTTCCATGTGCTGCTGAGAAGAAGGTGTAATCTGATGCTGCTGGGTGAAATATTCAGGAAATGTCTGTTAAGTCTATTTGATCTATGCTGATGTTAAGATCCGAGGTTTCTCTGTTCAGTTTTTGCTGGGTTGATCTATCTAGCGGGGATAGTGGTGTGTTAAAATCCCCAACAATGATTGTTTTGGGATCTATGTGTGATTTGAGGGAAAGTAGTGTTTCTTGGATAAATTTGGGTGCTCCATTATTTGGTGAGTAGATACTTAATATTGTAATATCCTCCTGAAGGAAAGATCCCTTAATTAGTGTGTAGTGACCTTCTTTATCTCTTCTCATTGATTTTAAATTGAAGTCTTATTTTATCTGATATTAGGATTGCAACTCCCTCTTGGTCATGGAGGCCATTAGCTTGGTAGATTTCATTCCAGCCTTTCACTTTCAGAATATGTTTAGTTTTGTGGGTGAGGTGTGTCTCTTGAAGACAGCAGATAGAAGGATCTTGCTTTTTGATCAAACTGGCAATCTATGTTGCTTAATTGGAGAGTTAAGTCTATTAACATAGAGAGTTAAGATTGAGAGGTGTTTGCCTATCCCTGCGTTTTTATCCATTTTTTGGGGGGTGCAGGAGCTGTGCCATGGCTGTTATTGTTGTGATAACATAGTTCTCTGTTTGTGGACCACTTCATTGCCTGTATTCTGTTCTTACTGGTTTTCTATGTGCAGAACATCTTTAAGGATTTTTGTAGAGCTGCTTTGGTAGCAATATATTGCTTCAGTTTTTCCTTGCTGTGGAAGGTTTTTATTTGTCCTTCTACTATGAATGAGAGGTTAGCTGGTAGATCATTCTTGGCTGGTAATTATTTGTCTTTAGTGCTTGGCATCCCTCCTTCCAGACCATCCTTGCTTTTATGGTGTCTGCTGAGAAGTCTGAGGTAATTCTGATGGGGTTACCTTTATATGTGATTGTTCTCTTCTCCCTGGCAACTTTCAGAATTCTTTCTTTAGTGACTTTTGATCCAGTGTGGATTATAATGTGGTGGTGGGATGACCTGTTCTGGTCTGGTCTATTTGGTGTTCTAAAAGCTTCTTGTATCTGGATGGGCCTGTCCTTTTGTATATTTGGGAAATTCTCTGCTAGGATTCTGCTGAATGTATTTGCTAATCCATTGGCTTCCCTCTCCAGGCCCTCTTGTCTACCTATTTTTCTCAAATTAGGCTTTCCGAATGTATCCTGTATTTCCTGCAGTGATCTGTCATGCTTCTTGGTTTTGTTATGAATATCTGTGTGCTCTTTCTCTATGGAGTCTAAACTGTCTTCTGCCTCCGAGATTCTTTCTTCTGCTTTCTCCATTCTGTTTTAAAGGCTTTTTACTTTGCCATGTACCTCATTTCCATCTTGTTGGTCTTTCTTAATGGTGGCCAGCTCACTATCAAGGTTTTTGTTTAAGTCTTGAATAGATTGCCTTATCTCTTGGAGTTGGTTTTTGGACTTCTCTTTCCACTCCTTTATCTGGGTTTCTATGGTTTCATTAGATTCTTTCTCCCTCTGTTGGAGTTCCTTTATCCTTTTATTTGTGGAGGCCATGAAGTCATCTAGTAGCTTCTGGTTGACCTTATCACGTTCTCTTATAGCCTTATGTAGGGTGCCCCAATTTTTTGTTCAGCAGATTTACCAGCCATGCCTTAATACTATCTTGAGCATTATCCTGTAGGTCATGCTGGGACTGTTCTGTAGCTTGTTCATGTGGAGATGGTGTTGGGGTTTGTTGATTGTCCATGTTTCTTGTGTTTCTGTGGTTAGTTCTACCCATTTGGAGACAAGAACCACACAGGTATGACAATAGGACAGTCTTTTAGGGCCGGAGCCAACCCGGTGTCATGTAGATGTATAGATCTTAGAGTTTCAGAATTATGGGTTGGTGTTTCCCTATTTAGCTCTCTTTTTCTTTGCTTGGAGAGGGATGTTGTGGCTCTGACATAGAGATTATGTATAGTTGTAACGTTTGAGACGATCTGGGTTTGTCTAATAAGTAGTCTTCTCCTTAGAGTTAACAGGTTGGGCACCTTGTACTCATTCAAAATAGAACCAACTGTAAGTTGGGTCAGATATAAGCCATTAGGGATCAATGGAATGGAGCAGATGGAGAAGAGAAGGGTTAGGATTGGAGATACATAAATTTAAGTTCAGAAGACAAATTGGGTATAATGATAGTAGAGGGGTAAGAACAGCTTAGGGGAGAAGTATATGTAGTAGTAGGAGAACAGAGACTTTGTTTCCAAGTATAAGAGACAGAAAATTCAAAGAAATGTAATTTAGGGAATAGCTTAGAGATCTAGATGAAGGAAAGAAAAGAAGTTATATAAGTGTATATAAGTATATATTTGGGAGACTTGCTGAGATTAGAAAAAGTTTTATTCAAAGAGTGAGGGAAAAAAATAAAAATTAGGAAATTCAAAAGTAGTAGAAAAAACAAGTAATAAGGAAAAATAGAAAATTTAAGTGAAATAACAAATCCTAAAAAACTACACAAAAGTAACACATCAGAATAAAAACAAACAGCAAACCATCAGACATAAAAACAAAGAAACCCCTAAAGAGTGGGTTTTTCGGGTTGTTTGTGGTAGCTTGACTCTCGATGTAGTCCTCAAGGCCAATTCCTGATAAAACCTTGTATGACTTGCAGTAGTCCATTTTCCTTGTGGCTTGGTTGGGAACAGATGGCGTTTTCATGAGGGAGGGTGACCAGTATCTAGAGTCGCACTCTCAGGCCTGGTGGCAGGGAGTTTGGGGGTTTCAGGTTTGTAGACTGCTCTCATGGGCCTGGAGCTGTGTTCCCAGGCCTTCCCAGGTAGCCACAGGATCTTTAGGAACAGAGCTTATGTCTGTGTTCTGCTCAGATGTGATCCCTCCCTTTTGGAAGGGGTTTGGGTCAGAGGGCTTAGGGATCCCACAGAGTTTCTACCCCCTGGGAGTGGACCCAACTGGGTTACTCACAGGGTCTGTAGCTGGTGGTGCACTTGACCACAGAGCCTGTGCTGTGGCGGCCATGATGGAGCTAGCTGGAGGGTCTGGGTGTTGGCAGGTACAGGTGGGGGGTGGTGTCTGCTGCAGCTGAAGGGTCTCTTCTGCAGCGTGCGGAGTCCTGGCACTGGATGGACCAGATGGAGCCTGGTTAGGTGGGCTGTTGTGGGCAGTGGGTGCTGGTCTCCAACAGAGGTGGTAGGAGGCTGGGGGGAGCCTTGGGGGCCGCTGTCTGCAGCATTGAGATGTGTCAGTGGAGGTGGCGGCAGCAGCTTGATGCTGCTGTGGCTGTACCCAGTCGTGGCAGGGAGGGAGCAGGTCCCAGTAGAGTGCCCAGTCAGCAGGTCAGTGGGACAGGGGAGCAAGGGATTGGCTGCAGCTGTGGTTTCTGGGGTTCATTTCCTGCAGGGTTGGCGAGGGCCCACAGGGATCACACTGGAGCTGCAAGGACGGGCTAACTTTGGGGGCGCACCCTGTTGTGCAGACTTCTGGCAAATGTAATGGCAGGATTGCTGGATTCACTCCTTCTCTATGGGGGGAGGCGGTGGGAGCAGGGTCTGGAGCAGAGTCCTTCTGCAGACTCCGTGGTCTTCACCAGATTCCCTCCTAACTTTCCCCACATCTGGTGTTGAGTGCTTTCTTCAGTTTTTGGGTGCTCCTCTGCTTAATGTCTGTAGAAAGTCTGGGCACAGCTGGCAGACCTGCATGGTACAGCTGCTCCGCAGAGGTCCTGCTCACTGTTTCTTTTTGCTTTCCTTGTTTGCCTGCTAGGAAAAGTAGGAAACGTCTTTAGATATTTAGAGTTTGATTGGAGTGGGTCTCTTGAGGTAAAGTGTGGCTGTGACCTTAGATTTTTTGGTCAGAGACACGTAGTGGAACTACCTGTGAGAGCGCTGCCATCTTTCCCACTTCAGTTAGAGTCTTAAACAGTACAATGAATCTAAACCTTAGCAGTTGCCAACTGCACAAAAGGTTTATGGAATAATAATAATACTGATTATTGTTGGGACATTTGCAAAGTAATACACCCAGTTTGTGTGGTGAGTGAGTCTCCTGTTCCTCTCCCGTTTTGTGAAGACATTAGAATCTACTGACAACCCACCTCATCGAGCTTGACGTACTCATGCTGACTTGTGAGTGCCTGTGTGAGTGAGTATGGAGGGGATGGTGGGCAGAGGATAAGGAGTGAAGTGATCAGATTCAGAGAAAGGAAAGGGAAGATGAACATGTACGACTTCTAGGAGCCCACAGAATGTTTGAGTACACATTGCCTGTATTCTTGGAATTCCAAGTTTGTCTGTCTGAAGTCTCCTGAATAACAAGTATATCTCAAGTCCAATCTGCAAAGTATTTATGGTGAAATAATCTTTATTCCATTGACTATCCAGATACCTCTGTGATAGAAGAACCAAATCCCCAGGAACACTTAAATCAGCCAGGAACTTGGAAGCATGTGACTACAGTACCAAAGAGTCTCTCTCCTAAGAATACCAAGGTAAATATGAACCCCTGATGTAGGGTAACCAGAGAGCATCAGAGCGATATTTTTCCAGCACTGCTCTGGTGGAAGAATAGGTGCATTTTTATGTTTCTCCTTAACATTTGGCAAAAATATCACTACTGCAGGATTTTATATGAATTTCACTTGCAAAGCATTCTTCCCTACGAGTTTAGACAGAGCAGTTTTATACTGAAATAGTAGTTTTTCCTGAGACATTCATGGAGTGATTTCTGTATCAGAATCAATCTACAGAGAATTCAGTAGGTTCCCCCCATTCAGTATGTCACAGAATCATTTCAGACTCTAGTCAGTGAGCTGTTTTAAGTTTCAATTCTTGCCGTCTTTAAGTAGTTGTACCAAGACATTTCAGTTGAACATGTATGCAGTGGCTCTTGATCAGTGTGATCTCATCCCTCACTCTCCTACCCACACCACGTATTTCCTTTAAACCTATATTTTGTCTCGCATTAAAAATTCAAACCTCACCCTAAGGTAATATGGGGTTCAACCTACCAAACATGTTGACCTGTAATCTGAAACACGATCTCAAATCCTTGAGCAAAGAAAAAAAGTTTTGTTTTTATTTAGAAAACAGTTATTTGAGAATACCATTGGTAACAATGCAGTTTAAATTTTTTTTCTCAATAGCCACTTTTCTGGTTGTAAGGCAAGAGCTTTTCTGGTTTGTTCTGTCCTCACTGTATTGAGATTGCCACCAAAGGAATTCAAGGCCACCCCAGACTGGAACTAAATGCCTGGGGAGGAAAGACACTTTGACAGTGCCTGAAAAGATGTTTTTCACTCAACATAAAGGACTGGTTACTGATGCAGTGTGTGGTTGGTCCTGTCTTTTTTATTTTCACTCAGACAGTTCTTACCAAATTCCTATTGCGATTAGGATTATGGAATCTTGTAATTTGGCAGGGAGGGAACTATGAGAGCAGTTACCAAAGCAGCCATATGAACAAGATTGATTATCCCTTGTAGGTCTCCTCCACATTTCCTTCTTTATCCTAAGCTTTATTTTCACCTTTCTTTCTTATTGTATTTTCCTTCCAAATTGGTGGGCAGATGTGATATGAAGTGATGGATGGGAACACACTCCATTTGAAGCATAGGAAAATGTTAATTCTAATTCATCCTTTTTAAATATTTGTCAAACAAGTTATATATATATATATATATATATATATATATATATATATATATATATACACACACACACACACACACACACACACACACTATCTCAAAAGTGAGAATTCACAAAATGTTGAAAATTCACAGAGGTCAAATGTTAATATGATGAAGCTCTGCAAAGATGTGAACACTAAAGTACACTTGTATTCACTAAACTTTCAATAAGCTTCAGTGAATATTCTAGGGAACACGGAGGGGAAGGCTCTTAATGAAGGCCAGGGATGGTAACTGGGGAAGGGAGCTTGGCCCTTTGAGGTTTTCTAGCAATGCAGGGGAGGAAGTTATGATACATGTAGAATTTCTGACTTTTTCTTTCTTCCTTTGTGTCTTTCTGCCCTGTGAGAGGACACAATCTTTTCTTAAGTGGTGTCAGTGACAGCTCCAGCAGCAGTGGCAGCAATCGTGTCCTGGAATTAGGAAAGAAAGAAATAGCAAGTCATGAGAGAAGTTTGAAAGGTGTAGCCAACAAAGGGCTATTTAAATTAGGTACTGCCTCTCTGGGGTGTCTCAGAAAGAATTCCTTGAACAAATGGATCATGCTTTTCAAACTGATGTTGGTTTCAAGCAGCAGTTTGTGGAAGAACAGATAAAGAACTATCCATACAGACTACCTCATGTTTAATAATTAAATATCAAACAAAGTGAAGAGTGAGTTAATGGACAGACACGATTAAATTTGAGGTATCTCCATAACCTCTGAATTTATAGGCTAAAATTGTCCCAGGGTAGCTTAAGGGAATTGTGGGAAGATTAACGAAAGGATACTTTTCAAGAAGTATCAAGAACTCAACAGAGACAGGCAGGGATAGGTCCAGGATGTCATGATTCACTGAGATAAGTAAATACAGAGACTCATCCTGTCTACAGGAGACTGTAGAAAGTCTCTCTCTCTCTCTCTCTCTCTCCATCTCTCTCTTTCCCTCTCTCACACGCACACACAAAGTTTTCCACTTTTACCATTCAAATATGTCAGCTCTATTGCAGCCAGCCATAGTCCTCACAGGGCTCTAGGGTTCCCACACCCTGAGACTGAAAAAATAGCATTTTATGATAAAAAGCCATTTAATAAAATTAGATTGTCCCCGTTATAACCACCAGCAGATTGACTTCTTCTTTTCAATTTGCCTTAGCTTAGCAGGAGATTGTTAAAATCCTTTTTCCATGTTCTGCAAAATTATCTTTAATGGGTTCTTCTTGGCCCAAACAACAGTGTCCAATTAAAATGATAGATAGTGTAATCCTGGCAATACAAAAATAAATAAATAAATAAATGTATATATATGCTGTCTATAGATTGCTAATACCTTATCTAAAATTGTTGTCAATTTTAATTCAAAGCCAAAAGCAATTTTTTGTTTATTTCCAGTACTTGGGGGCTGAACTAAGTACCTGGGAGCTGTGTCTAGTTTTTTGCTCAAGGGTGGCACTATACCTCCTGAGGCATTCCACCTCTAGATGAACAGTCAACAAGTTTTAGCCAGATGTGGTGGCAGTTTACTTAAATCCCACAATTCTAAAAGTGGAGGCAGCCTAGCTTGGAATATATTGGGAGACCAGATGTTTTCCCCACCATTCCCACCTTCCTAAAAAGAGGAAGGGAAAAGGTATCTCTGAATAGTTTGATGAAGTGTGCAGCATTCTCTGGCATATTGATTTGTTAATTTATGTCGGAACTTCAAATGTACAGGAAAGCATGGGTTTTTATGCTTATCACAGAAAGTGATTGATAAATTCAAACATGTTAATCTGTGGTTTTCATGATACTTAATTCTCCAGAAACAACCTTATCTTAGCGTCATAGCCTGGGATATTTAAAATTGAATTTTATGTCAAAATAGCAAGTGGGCATGGTGGAGCATGACTGTAACCCGAGCATGCAGTACAGTGAAGCAGGAGGATAGAGTACTTGAGACCTATCCGGGCCACATGTCAAGAATTACTCTCAAACTGAAAAAGGTTGCCCTCCCAAAACTCATACACTAAGTATCCTGGAAAATTTTCCCCTGACATTATAAGGCTGACATTTTCCCCTGACATTATAGGACTTCTATTTCCTTACAAGACTTCTAAAGTCAGAGATAACCAAAAAGTAAAATCTGACTTCCTGCATAACGACTAATGCCTTGTTTCTCTGATCCTTGTCCCACAGTAATGAAAACATTTTAAAACTGTAAGGAAATTTAGTAAAGTTGTATTAGTAAATAGTCAAACCAGCAGCTAATGCCTGATGATTTTAAACAAGTTATCTTTACGGTGAGTTCCAAGACTATGAAATGGCTTTTAAGTACAAGGAAATCATATTAAATTCTCTGGATAATGTAGGACAGAATAAATAGTATGAACTCTTTGCTGAAACATCTGAAGGGCTGAGCCAGAAGGGACTGGGTTCGTTTTCATCATTCTCTTGCTTGCATAATCAGTTTGTTTGTAAACATGGTTAAGCAAACCACACCAGAGAACAAGTTCAGGCATCGTCATAATCCATGAGGATGCTCACAATATGGAGACAGTTGTGTAGGGTATGCAGAGAAATTAATGACAGTCTTTTGTGAAATACACAGGCTATTCTTCTGAGCTGCTTTTTTGTGAGTTCAGTGGTGTGTGCTAAGTGAGCATTCTGCCTGTCAGAAACATCATTTAACAGTGTTTAATAGTAAAATAAACATGAGTGAACTAACTTACCCAGACACAGACCTAGAAGAGAAGTAATTGTGGGCTGAGAGATTCGGAAAAACCTTCAGAAAAACAAGTACCATATTTTCAGCTCAGTTGCTAAGGAAGGTGCTGCCCTTGAAGAAGTGGGCCGCAGCTTCACCTTGGGATTCCTGAAGCAGTGTTTGTGGAAGATGTAGATTCCTTCATGAAACAACCTGGGAATGAGACTGTAGATACATACAGTACTAAAGAAGCTGGATGAACCATATCAGAAGTGTGAATTTAGGAACTCAATCTTGCTGAAAAGAAAAGGAGATTGAAAAGTCAGATTCTGGAAATTAAGGAGACTTTAGAAATTCTAAAATACATGCAGATGGAAAAAGAGTCCCCCGATTCAATGGAAACCAGATTTTTATTGGCAGATAACCCGTACTGCAAAGCTTGGCTTCCTCCTACTGATAAAGTGTGTCTGTGGGTGGGGGCTAATGTAATGCTTGCATATGATACTGATGAAGCTCAGGCATTGTTGGAAAAGAATTTATCTACTGTTTATGAAGAATCTTGATTCTCTTGAGGAAGACCTTGACTTTCTTTTCTTGGGGGGGAGTCGGTTGTGGGGCCCGAACTCTGGGCCTGGGCTCTGTCCCTCAGCTTTTCAGCTCAAAGCTAGCATTCTAGCACTTGAGCCACAGCGCCACTTCCGGCTTTTTTTTTTCTGCTTATGTGGTGCTGATGAATTGAACCCAAGGCCTCAAGCATGCAAGGCAAGCGCTCTACCACTGAGCCACCTTCGCAGCCGGACCTTGACTTTCTTTGAAATCAGTTTACTACTACAGAAGTCACCCTTCAAATATAGGAGCTGTACTTTCTCTTCTCCATGCTGTAGCATGTTTAGTGCTTGAGTAAGAGAAGATATGGCCAGGGTTTATAATTGGTATGTAAAAAGAAGAAATAAAGTTGATTCTACCAAGAGAAAAGCATAATGCTGACAAGAAGTGTGAGTCAGTTTTCCAAACATGTTGTTTTAAATATATGTTTTTCATTTAACGGCTGACATTAGTTTTAATTTTAACAAGAATGATTAAAATTTAAAATATACACCCACTTTATTTATAAACAAAATATATTTCAAATAGTACACAAAATTATTTCATACTTCCTAACAAAATTAATGCTGTTTTATATATATATATATATTGGCCAGAACTGTGAAGTATGCTATGGAAGGCTGAATGCTGGGCAGTAGCAGTTTACTTTTTCTTTATTAATTGATGTTACTTTTATTTGATATGGTTAACTATTTTAGAGTTAGGAACTACAGTTGCATTATTTGTAAAACCTTTTTTTCTTTAATACTTATAGGACATTATGGTGCTTTCTGTTGTACTGTCAATTCTATAAATGGGATTTCATCAGTTACCACCTAACCAATAACAACACTTTTAACCCCACATAAGTGCGTAATGTGTTTGTGATGCCAATATAGGGGAGATCTTGGCCAATGGATGATATTACACATTTAAAATGCATAGCTGATTGTATATTTTTTTGAAAGAACAGTTCTCCAGAGCATCTTGAACAAGAATATTTGGATAAATGTAAATCTTGAATGGTTAAAACGAATTCTGAGTTTTTTCATTTATAAATCTGCATAGGAATAAAAAATCTGTGGAAAGCCTTTTGTACTGTGGCAAAAGTTTTAGATGATATCAATTCTGGTAAAAACACAAATGTGTTATTCCATCTCCATGTAATAAAAAGTATACTAGTATAATATTTTTGTACTTGTATTTCCTGTTATTAAAGCAACGGTATTGGAAAAAACAAAAGATAGGGCCTCTTCAGAACCAGGAAGCCAGTACAGCTTGTGAGAATGGGGTTCAGCAGTTCCTAGAACTCCTGAAAGGATCCTTGTAGCCACAAGAGATTTGTCATGTAAGGCAGAGTGTTCATGAACTCTCTGAAACCATGTTGAAATCAATAAAGCTGAGAGCACTTTGACGAAAGAGCTGTGCTCCAGAGTTGCGTTTGAAGCTAGACAAACAATGGGCATGGCATGAGGGTGACACAGATGCTTCTGGGTGGTGTGGTCAGAGCCAGCTTACAAAACTTGGCCAAAAAACCCAAGGGTCTAATCGCTGCCATTTCTGTGCCCCAAGCCTTGATAGCCTGTGTTGTGGTTTTTTTTTTTTATTTTTAATATCAGATGGATCAACACATTTCCTATGCCCTTTCTCTTTTCTGCCCTTAAGGTGCTGGTTTGTAAGGGATTGGAATGGTTTTCTGTAGAGGGATTTCAACTTTCTACACCTCATTTTTGAGGTTCTTCTCAAAGTGGTTAAAGTTTAAAGACTGAAAAAATGAACCCATTCAGATAGCTCACAGGGCAGGCAGTGAGTTAGTTACCCATTTTGGGATAAGGAGAGGCCTTGAAATATGAAAGATTTCCTACCTTGTTAATTGTCACAAACTCTAGCAGTTACTTTTAGAACTTCTATATCATCAGTTACGTTTAAATTAACAATCCAATTTTTCTGTTGGTTGTATTTACTCCTGTCAGTTGAGTTAGATTGACCAAGAGTAGGAAAATGCTAACTGAAAGTGGGTATCTGCTGAGTTTGCATTTCAGAGTAGAGAATGGCCAGAATGCTTTGAGTTGTATTATCAATAAAGATGACAGAATCTCTTATTTGGTGTCCCCTCTATAGTAGGACAAGTAGCAACGCAAATCAGCACACGTCAATGTTTATTTGTATTATTTTCATCATCTTCATGATCAGAGTGTAAACTCTTTAATTTGAGCAGCAAATGTTTGTTATGAATCACTTAAAATGTTTAATGTTTATGAATTATCCCAACAGGAGTTATGGAACAGCAAAGAAAACCCTGAGACAGTGCAAATAAGTGGAAGTATGTGTCATGTGTTAACTACTTTACAGGTAGGATTTATCAACTGTACTTTGAAAACTAAATGAAGCAATGGCCACAAGCACTGATACTTATGAAAACAAAGTCATTTCTTTTTTCTGGTACTAGTCCTGAAGCTGAGTTCTCTACCCATTGAGCAGCAGTTCCACTTCTGAATTTTTGGTGCTTATTCAGAGATCAGAATCTTAGAGACTTTCCTGCCTGGGCTGGCTTCACACAATAATCCTCAGCTTTCAGCCTCCTGAGTAGCTAGGATTACAGACATCTTTTCAAAATGTTTCTGCTTGAAGCAAACTACTGCTGAGTACAGAAGTTGGGGACTGATGCCAGAAAGTTGTCCCCAGATATCTGTTCTGTGCTCCATTCTTATTTTAGCAAACTGTCAAATAATTCTAAATATGATACTGATTTTAATAGCTAAAGACTGATAACTCAGTTCTTAAATTTAATTCCTATTCAACTTGTTCCACAGTACTGTGCTAAAAGGCTGCAAAGCAACGATTGCAATCCTTTGTTCACCCTTCTTTATCTCTAATCCCTCATCGTCAGACATCACTGTATGAGGGAGGCTCTTCTGTTTAGAAGTCCATGTTTCTAAGTGAGAACAGGATTTCTGTTCTTTCTTGATATCCAAGGCATTAGTTTCTCTATTGTCTTTGTTAAGGAAATCCTAGCTTGTTAAATTCCTCATCCTAACATACCTTTAGCAGAGCATTTAGTGTTACCAGGTGATAATTATAACAGTTGTGAATGCAGGCTCGATTGTGACAGAGAGCCAAAATATCTTCCTTAA
>NW_012267254.1:14521228-14523006 GCF_000151885.1 Dipodomys ordii | reverse complement strand
CATGCAATCCCATTTGTCCAACCTTTCTTTGATTTGTTGTATTTCTGGGCCTCTATTAAGAAAATGTGGGCCTGTGCCAAGGAGACCTAGGATTTCTCCTATTCCATCCTGTAATGTCTTCAGAGTGTCTGCTTTGACTCCGAGGTCTTTGATCCATTTGGAGTTGATTCTGGTGCAGAGTGATATATACGGATCTAGCTTTAGTTTTCTACAAGTAGTTAACCAATTTTGCCAGCACCATCTACTGAAGAGGATACCTTTCTTCCATTCTATTTTTTAGCTCCCTTATTGAAGATTAGATGGCTATAGGTCTGTAGGTTAATTTCTGGGTTTTCAATTCTATTCCATTGATCCTGAGGTCTGTTCTTGTGCCAGTACCAAGCTATTTTGATTACTATGGCATTGTAGTAGAGTTTGAAATTTGGTATTGGTATTCCTCCAGCACTGTTCTTTCTGTTGAGGATCGTTTTTGCTATTCGGGTTCTTTTATTGTTCCACATGAATTTTTGGATTGCCTCTTCTGTTTCCTTGAATAATGAGGATGGAATATTGATAGGTATCACATTGAACTTGTAGATAGCCTTGGGAAGTATTGCCATTTTCATGATATTGATCTTTCCAATCCAGGAGCATGGGAGGTTTTGCCACTTTCTAAGTTGTGTTTTGATTTCTTTTTTTAAAGTTTTCATCATAGAGGTCCTTCACTTCTTTGGTTAAGTTAATTCCTAGGTATTTTATTTTTTGTGGTGCTATTACGAATGTAGTTGCTTTCTTAAATTCAGCCACACTTTTCTCATTGTTGGCATACAGAAAAGCCATTGATTTTTGAGGGTTAATTTTGTACCCTGCTAGTTTGCCAAAAATTTGAATCAGCTTGAGTAATTTGGGAGTGGAGTCCGTGGGATTCTTTAAATACAAGATCATGTCATCTGCAAAGAGGGATAGTTTTACTTCTTCTTTCCCTATTCTCGTCCCCTTTATGTTTGCATCTTGTCTTAATGAGAACATTTCTTATCAAGCATTGTAGCCTCCTCCTTTGTTTCCCTTTACCATCCCTTCCCATCCCCCCGCCCCCAGCACCAAAGTTGTAAATTTGTTTTTCGTCATAACGACTTCTACATCTCATGGTTGCAATGGGTCCACCTGTATCCCTATTTAAACAATTTGTTTTTTCCCTTCCCCTCCACAAATTATACCAACATCAAATACAGTGAGAACAGGGATTATACCGTGGGAGAGCTACATACAAAACAACAAAGAAATCATCTTATAAATGTGTTAGAAACAATAGCAAGAAAAATAAAACATTTGAACCCTTATCTTAGGGTTCATTTTGCCTAACATCAACTTACCTGAACGTTTCTGCTTGTCTCAGACATATATTAGTTATTGCAAATAAGGGAATCCATGGGATCTACGGTCTTTGGGCCTGGCTTACTTCACTTATATAATTATTTCCAAGTCTTTCCATTTCCTAACAAATGGAGTGGTGTCATTTTTTCTGAGGGAGGCATAGAATTTCATTATATAAATATACCACATTTTGTTGATCCATTCATCTACTGAGGGGCATCTGGGTTGGTTCCATATCTTAGAAATAATGTTGTGATAAACATAGTTGTGCTGTTTGCTTTAGTGTGGTCTTTTTTGTCATCATTTGGGTAAATGCCCAAAAGTGGGACTGCTGGGTCATGGGGGAGCTCTATGTGGAGTCTTTTGAGGAACCTCCATACTACTTTCCAAAGTGGTTGAACAAGTTTACACTCCCACCAACAATG
>NW_012267254.1:14512493-14515509 GCF_000151885.1 Dipodomys ordii | reverse complement strand
TGGGTTCATGCTCGAAAAGTTGTCAGAGCTATGTTTCCTTTTCCTTATTTCTCATTGTCAAGATCCATAAGTTCTAAATACACTATATTTCTATTTCAATCAGCAGCATCTTTCTTAAAGGGAAAAATCTACAATGTGTGTGTATGTGTGCACGTGTATGTATGTGTGTGTGTGTGTGTGGTATGTAACCGTTTGACTCTTCTCAGTTCATCCACCAGCACTTAGGCACCTTGTTCTGTCTAGCGGGGAAATGTAGCTTGGTTTTAGACATCTTAGACCCAGCTGTTAATAGTGTTTCTATTGAAGAAGAGATGCTAAGGGACAGCTAGCGTTTTCTGCCACCAAGGTCATGTGAAACCCACATGGCAGTTTCATAGTGTCACTGCATTCTTTCCTTGCAAATGTTATGCTTCTATTATCTGAGTTAATCATTCCATCATGCTGACACTTACTATTTGTCCATATGTCCATCCTTAATTATTTTTCCAAATTCCCTGGTGATAAAAGAAAATATCTTCTAAAACTGTCAGCTATGCCAGTTGATCAGTTCTACGTTTTTTTCTTCAAGGAAGCCCTCTTCGAACTCATCATCGGCTTGTTCTAATTTAAACTAGTTTTTTGTGTGTGTCTTCACTGCTTTTGTCTTAGGAAAGTCTTTATCACAAATACAGCAATTTCTTGCTAGCTCTTTGTTCCTCTACAGGCAATCCTTATTTTCACTCTGGAAGGTTTGGGGATTTTTCTTTATATCTACTGTTATGAAAGTTCATTACAAGATTTTTTTTCTTGAACTTTGTTGTGCTAAGCATGTACTGGGTACTTTTGGTCAACAATAACATTCTTACATTCTAAGATTTGTTTAACATTTTGGGAACTTCATCTTTATTGTTTCCTTCTCTTGAAGGGGGTATAGGGTCTGATTATGCATTATCTGCATCATTCATCTGAATTTAAAAAAATCATTATGCACTTTATTAACTTCTTCTGACTTTATATTTTCAAGTGTCTACTTTGTATTTCACTTTTGCTGAAAATTGCCTTTACCTTTTCTTTACTGAAAGTTTGTTGGTGTTGTTTTGTTTTAAAAGGGATTAATAAGCGGGGTGCCAGTGGCTGAAGCTTGTGGTCTTAATTACTCAGCAAGCTGAGATCTGAGGATTTCTGCTCAAAGTTAGCCTCGTCAGGAAAGTCTGTGAGACTCATCTCCAATTAATCACCAAAATAAAGACAGTCTAGAAAAAGTATACAAGTAAAAGGAATTAATAGAATCATAATTAATTGGGATGTTTGTTTTCAAGTGTTTAAGGTATTAGACCGTACCATTAACACATCCTACACTCCCCTAAAGATTCCTGTGTCCCTGACCCTGTCCTGTCCCAGTCCACACATGGTTTACCTACACCCCTACCAATTTCCTTATAAATAGACTTCTACATTTACCAATGAAGTGGTTTAATAGCCCCCCACCACGCCTCAAACATCTAGCTCCTTTTAACAAGAAGTAGGTATCCTTCTGTGGGGGGAAGGGAAAAAACAAATTGTTTAAAAAGGGATATAGGTTGACCCATTGGAACAATGAGATGTACAAGACGTTATGTCGAAAAACAAACTTTACAACTTTGCAGGGGATAGGGGGCAGTGGGAGGGCGGGTATGGTAAGGGGAAACAAAGGAGGAGGCAACAATGCTTGATAAGAAATGTGCTCATTACCTTGCCCATGTAATTGTAACCCCTCTGTACAGTGTTTTCACAATAAAAAAAACATTAATTAAATAAAAAAAGAAGAGGAATCCTTCTAAGGTGATCATTCTCTTTGGATTTGAAGTGCCCTAAAGCACTGTGGATTTTTCTTCCATCTGTAGCCAAGACTAATTGCTCTTTCCATACGAGGGATTTTTATTAACATGCATTTTTAAATGAGCTAACATTTGTATATCACACCATAGATTGATGTAACATTTTGGAATTATTTTCTATGTATCTCCTCTGTGAGCTATTTTTGTGTCCAGTGACCAGTGATATTTATTCTAAGCATATTGTACTGTTTTGCTCCTTTGAAGGATATTATGGTCACCAATGAAAATTTCAGTATTTTGTTGGTTATTGTTTATCCATATCCTGTGTTCCTTTAATGATTTTGTTTCCCTTTACTTTTTTCTGTTTGAATTACTTTCCCAGGAACACAACAAGATGGGAATATGGTCCTTTAGTCTGAAGGAGCTGTGCAAAAACTGCAACCCAAAACAAGTCGCTGCCACGTTTAATAGCTTGTTGTTCCTCAAAAAGAAACAGGTGGTTGAGCTGAGCCAGAGTGCTCCGTATGCCGATATTACAGTTACAGTGGGACCCAGGTTCCATGATGTGTGAAGGAAATCCAGATGCTGTGGGTGGTGTGGTCAGTGGATTTCTGTAGAGGTTGTTTAGTGTGCTAACAAAGCCATGTGGAAGCAGCTGAAGGTCTGAGCCATTTCATAGTCAGGCTGATTTCCTATTCCTTCTTTCTAAATGTAGAATAATTAGAACTAGATTTGGAAGCTTGTATCTGTATAGTAGAAATACATAATTACAGCTAAGTCATTGTTTCTTAACTTAGCTATTTTGAATGTATTTCACCTACCATTTTCTTTATTTGTGGTTTGTTTAGGATATATTTCTGATATGGGTGTGTTTTTAAAGACAATTTTACATTAAAATTCTGAGTGCATTTAAAAAGTTTTTGTTGGCATATTGTTACTCTTTTCGTTGACTATTTATGTATAGGTCGAATTGAAGAGTCACACCACGAGCCTATGTTTAATCTGCTGATGCGCTGCCAGCTCTTTTATGTAGAGCTACATCATTTTACAGCTCCACCAACAGTGCGTCAGAGTTCCAACTTCACATAATCTTGCCAGTGATTCCTATTGTACTTTTTTTTTTGAGGGTGGTGCCAGGTCTGGGCTTGAATTCATGGCTTAAGTGCTGTCCCTGAGCATTTTTGCTCAAGGCTAGTGCTCTACCACTTGAGCCATAGCTC
>NW_012267254.1:14507997-14512293 GCF_000151885.1 Dipodomys ordii | reverse complement strand
ACATCTCATTGTTGCAATGGGTCCACCTGTATCCCTATTTAAACAATTTGTTTTTTCCCTTCCCCTCCACAAATTATACCAACATCAAATACAGTGAAACCAGGGATCATACCTTTGGGGAGGGAGATACAAAGCAACAAAGAAATCATCTTACAAATGTGTTAGAAACAATAGCAAGAAAGAAAAAAAATTGAGCCCTTATCTGGGGGCTCATTTCACCTAATATCACATTATCTGACCTTTTCTGTTTGTCTCAGACATATACTAATTATTGCAAATAAGGGAAACCATGGGACCTCTGTTTCTTTGGGCCTGGCTTTCTTCACTTAATACAATTTTTTTCCAAGTCTTTCCATTTCCTAACAAATGGGGTGATGTCATTCTTTCTGATGGAGGCACAGAATTCCATTGTGTATATATTCCACATTTTCTTGATCCATTCATCTACTGAGGGGCATTTGGATTGGTTCCATATCTTAGCTATGGTAAATAATGCTGCAATAAACATAGTTGTGCTGTTTGCTTTAGTCTGGTCTTTTTTGTGATCATTCGGGTAAATGCCCAAAAGTGGGATTGCTGGGTCGCAGGGGAGCTCTATGTGGAGTCTTTTGAGGAACTTCCATACTACTTTCAAAAGTGGTTGAACAAGTTTACCCTCCCACCAACAATACAGTAGTGTTCTCTTTTGTTCACATCCCCTCCAGCATCTGTTGTTATTAGGGTTCTTGATTATAGCCATTCTAACGGGGGTGAGGTGGTATCTCAATGTTGTTTTGATTTGCATTTCTTTTATGGCTAGAGAGGTTGAGCATTAATTCTTTGATTCATTTGGAATTGATTCTTGTGCAGTGTGATATTTAAGGATGTAGCTTTAATTTTCCTTTTTTTTTACTTTTTTTTACTGTTAGCTTTAATTTTCTACAGGTATTTAACCAATTTTGTAATACCATTTATTGATAAAGCTGTCTTTCTTCCATTCTATTTCTTTAGCTCCCTTGTCAAAGATTAGATGAGTATAGGTCTGTGGGTTCATTTCTGGGTCTTCAGTTCTGTTCCTTTGGTCCTCAGGTCTGCTCTTGTGCCAGTACCAAACTGTTTTGATTACTATGGCTTTGTAGTAGAGTTTGAAATTTGGAATTGATATTCCTCCAGCGCTGTTCTTTCTGCCAAGAATTTTTTTGCTATTTGGGGTATCCTATTGTTCCATATGAATTTTTGGATTGCTTCTTCTATTTCCTTTAAGAATGAAGTTCGGATATTGATAGGTAACCCACTGAATTCATAGATAGCCTTGGGAAGTATTGCCATTTTCATGATGTTAATCTCCCCAATCCAGGACAATAGGGGGTTTTTCCACTTGCTTAGTTCCACTTTAATTTCATTTTTCAGGTTTTTAAAGTTTTCGTCATAGATGTTCTTCATCTTTCTAGTTAACTCCTAAGTATTTTATTTTTTTGTGGGGCTGTACAAAAGGAGTTGCTTTGGTGATTTCAGCTGCACTCTACCTGTAATTGGCATACAGGTTAACTTTATACCCTGCTACTTTGCCAGTTTCCAATCAGGTCAAGTAACTTGGGATTGGAGTCCATGAGGTTCTTTAAATACAAGATCATGTCATCTGCAAAGAGGGAGAATTTTACTTCATCTTTCCCAATTCGGATCCCCTTTATGTTTGCATCCTGTCTTATTGCCCTAGCTAGGTATTCTAATACTAAGTTGAAGAGGAGTGGAGAGGGTGGACATCCATGTCTTGTTCCTGAATTTAGAGGAAATGGCTTTAACTTTTCGACATTAAGTATAATGCTGGCTGTAGGTTTGTAATACACTGCCTTTATTATATTGAGGAATGTTCCATGGATTCCTAGGTTTTCCAGAGCTTTCACCTTAAAGGAGAGTTGGATCTTATCAAATGCTCATTCTGCAACTACTGAGATATTCATGTAGTTTTTTTCCTTGCTCTTGTTGATGTGATGAATTATATTAATTGATGTGCCTATATTGATCCAGCTTTGCATCCCTGAAATGAGTCCTGTTTGATTGTGGTTTTTGATTTTTTTGATGAGTTGTTGAATTCAATTTGCCAAAATTTTCTTGAGAAGTTTTTCATTGATGTTCTTCAAGGAAACGGGTCCATAGTTCTCTTTCTTTGATGAGTTCCTGCCTGGTTTGGGGATGAGGTTTATGAAAGCTTCATAGAAAGAGTTTGGTAGTGAATTTTCACTTTCCATTTCATTGAAGAATTAGAGGAATATTGGTGTGAGTTCTGCTTTGAAGGCCTTGTAGAATTCAGCTGTAAATGCATCCAGTCCTGGGCTTTTCTTGGGTGGGAGGTCTCTTATTACAGTTTCTATTTTGATGCTTGCTATGGGTCTGTTAAGTTGGTTTAAATCATCTTGGTTTAGTTTGGGCATGTCAATATTTGGTAGAAATTCATCCCTATTTTTCAGATTCTCAAACTTATTAGCATAAAGGTTTAAGACGTATCCCATTATTATATTTTGAATCTTGTTTGTTTCTTAGTGATATTTCTATTCTCATCGCTGTTTGTTTATTTGTGTATGTTCTCTTTTTTTCTGATAAGATTTGCTAAGGGTCTGTCAATTTTATTAGTTTTTCTGAGGAACCAACTCTTTGTTGTGTTGATTCTTTCTATAGTTTATTGGACTCTTAAGTCATTTAATTTTGACTTAATTTTATTTGTTTCCATCTACTGGATTGAATTTAGCTTGTAGCTCTTTTTCAAGGAGTTTTAGGTGCCTCATTGAATTGTTGGCTTCAGATTTCTCAAATTTGTTAATATAGGAACTCAGAGCTATAAACTTGCCTCTGAGTACTGCCTTTGCTGTGTCTCAGAGGAGCTGATAGTTTGTGTGTTCATTTTTGTTAATTATCATGAACATTTGAGTTTCCTTTCTAATCTCTTCCATGACCCAGTGGTGGGTCAAGAGTGTGTTTTTCAGCCTCCATATGTTACAGGATTTCCTTTGGTGGTTTTTGGTGTTGAATTCTAATTTCATTCTCTTGTGGTCTGAGAGAATGCAGTCTGTAATTTCAAAGTTTCTGAATTTGGACAAATTTGTTTTGTGGCCAGGAATGTGTTCTGTTTTGGAGAATGTTCTGTGTGCTGCTGAGAAGAAGGTGTAATCTGGTGCTGTTGGGTGAAATATTTGGGAAATGTCTGTTAACTCTATTTGATCTATGCTGATGTTAAGATCCGAGGTTTCTCTGTTCAGTTTTTGCTGGGTTGATCTATCTAGCGGGGATAGTGGTATGTTAAAACCCCAACAATGATTGTTTTGGGATCTATGTGTGATTTGAGGGAAAGTAGTGTTTCTTGGATAAATTTGGGTGCTCCATTATTTGGTGAGTAGATATTTAAAATTGTAGTATCCTCCTGAAGGAGAGAAACCTCAATTAGTATGTAGTGACCTTCTTTATCTCTTCTCACTGATTTTAAATTGAAGTCTTATTTTATCTGATATTAGGATTGCAACTTCCTCTTGTTCATGGAGGCCATTAGCTTGGTAGATTTCATTTCAGCCTTTCACTTTCAGAATATGTTTAGTTTTGTGGGTGAGGTGTGTCTCTTGAAGACAGAAGATAGAAGGATCTTGCTTTTTGATCAAATTGGCAATCTATGTAGCTTAATTGGAGAGTTAAGTCCATTAACATTGAGAGTTAGGATTGAAAGGTGTTTGCCTATCCCTGCCTTTTATCCATTTTTTTGGGGGTGCTGGAGGTGTGCCACGCCTGTTCTTGTTGTGATTACATGGATCCCTGTTTGTAGACTGCTTCATTGCCTGTATTCTGTTCCTGTTGGCTTTCTTTTTTTTTTCTTTTTTTTTTTATTATTGTGAAAATACCATACAAAGGGGTTAGAATTACATGGGCAATATGAGTATATTTCTTATCAAGCATTGTAACCTCCTCCTTGTCTCCCTTTCCCATCCCATCCTGCCCCCCACCCCCCCAACCCTCTCCCCCCCACCAGAGTTGTAAAGTTCGTTTTCGACATAACGACTTGTACATCTCACTGTTGCAATGAGTCCACCAGTATCTCTATTTAAACGATTTGTTTTTTCCCTTCCCCTCCACAAATTATGCCAACAGCAAATACCGTGAAAGCAGGGGTTATGCCGTGGGGGAGAGACATACAAAACAACAAAGAAATAATCTTATAAATGCGTTAGAAACAATCGCATGAAAAAAAACATTTGAATACATATCTTAGGGTTCATTTCCCTAACATCAACTTATCTGACCTTTTCTGCTTGACTCAGACATATACTAGTTATT
>NW_012267254.1:14487485-14506557 GCF_000151885.1 Dipodomys ordii | reverse complement strand
ATGTTGATCTTTCCAATCCAGGAGCATGGGAGGTTTTTGCCACTTTCTAAGTTCTGTTTTGATTTCCTTTTTCAAGTTTTTAAAGTTTTCATTATAGAGGTCCTTCACTTCTTTTGTTAAGTTAATTCCTAGGTATTTTATTTTTTGTGGGGTATTACAAATGGAGTTGCTTTCCTAATTTCAGCCACTCTTTTCTCATTGTTGGCATACAGAAAAACCATTGATTTTTGAGGGTTAACTTTGTACCCTGCTACTTTGCCAAAGTTTTGAATCAGCTTGAGTAATTTGGGAGTAGAGTCTATGGGATTCTTTAAATACAAGATCATGTTATCTGCAAAGAGTGAGAGTTTTCCATCTTCTTTTCCTATTTGGATCCCATTTATGTTTGCATCTCATCTTATTGCTGTAGCGAGGCATTCTAATACTAGATTGAAGAGAAGTGGAGAGAGTTGACATCCTTGTCTCATTCCTGAGTTAAGAGGAAATGGCTTTAGTTTTTCACCATTAATGCTGGCTGTAGGTTTGTCATATACAGCCTTTATTGTATTGAGGAATGTCCCATGGATTCCTAATTTTTCCAGAACCTTCATCATAAAGGGGTGTTGGATCTTGTCAAATGCTTTTTCTGCATCTATGGAGATAACCATGTGGTTCTTATCCTTGCTCCTGTTGATGTGATGGATTATGTTAATTTATTTGGGTATATTGAACTAGCATTGCATCCCTGAAATGAATCCTTTTTGATTGTGGTGTATGATTTTTTTGAATGAATTGTTGAATTCGATTGGCCAAATTTTGTTGAGAAGTTTTGCATCAATGCTCATCAAAGAAATGGGTCTGTAGTTCTCTTTCTTTGATGAGTCCCTACCTGGTTTTGGGATGAGCGTTATGATGACTTCATAGAATGAGTTCGGTAGTGAACTTTCTCTTTCAGTTTCATTGAAGAGTTGGAAGAGTATTGGTGTGAGCTCTGCTTTGAAAGCCTTGTAGAATTCCGCTGTAAAACTATCTCATCCTGGGCTTTTCTTAGATGGGAGGTCTCTTATTGTTCTTTCTATTTCAATGCTTGATCTGTGCCTGTTACGATGGTTTAACTCATCTTGGTTTAGTTTCAGCATGTCAATATTTGCTAGGAAAAGGTCCATTTCTGCCAAGTTCTGAAACTTATTAGCATAAAGTTTTGAGAAGTATTCACTTATAATGTTCTGAATCTTGGTTGTTTCTGTGGTGATGTTTTCATTCTCATCTCTGAGTTTATTTATTTGGGTGTGTTCTCTTCTTTTTATGATAAGATTTGCTAAGGGTCTGTTAATTTTTTTCGAAGAACCAACTCTTTGTTTTCGTGATTCTATGTTTTTTTTGATTCTAATTAATTTCATCCTAATTTAATTTTAATATTTCTTTCCATCTACTGGATTGGGGTTTATCTTGCTGCTCTTTTTCAAGGAGGTTCAGATGCCTCATTAAATTGTTGGTTTCAGATCTCTCCAATTTGTTGATGTAGGAACTCAGAGCTATAAACTTGCCCCTGAGTACTGCCTTTTCTGTGTCGCAGAGGAGCTGGTATTTTGTATGTTCATTTTTATTGAATATCATGAATATTTGAATTTCCTTTGTAATCTCTTCCATGACCCACTCGTGATTCAGCAGTGTGTTGTTCAGCCTCCATGTGTTACAGGATTTTCTTTGGTGGTTTTGGTGTTGAGTTCTAATTTTATTCTCTTGTGGTCTGAGAGAATGCAAGGTATAACTTCAATGTTTCTGAATTTAGACAAGTTTGCTATGTGGCCTAAAATGTGTTCTATTTTGGAAAATGTTCCATGAGCTGCTGAGAAAAGCATATATTCTGATGCTGCTGTGTGAAATATTTGGTAGATGCCTGTTAACTCTATTTGATCTATTCTGATGTTAAGATCTGAGGTTTCTCTGTTGAGTTTTTGCCTAGTTGATCTATCTAGTGGGGAAAGTGATGTGTTAAAATCCCAACAATTAATGTCTTTGGATCTATGTGTGATTTGAGGGAAAGTAGTGTTTCTTGGATAAATTTGGGTACTCCGTTATTTGGTGAATAGATATTTAGGATTGTATATCTTCTGAAGGAGAGATCCCTTAATTAGTATGTAGCAACCTTCTTTATCTCTTCTCACTAATTTTAATTTGAAGTCTATTTTATCTGATATTAGGATTACAACTCCCGCCTGTTTATGGGGGCCATTTGCTTGGTAGATTTTGTTCCACCCTTTCACATTGAAAATGTGTTTGTTTTTATGGGCAAGATGTGACTCCTGAAGGCAGCAGATAGAAGGATCTTGCTTTTTAATCCGAGCAGACAGTCTATGTCGTTTAATTGGAGAGTTAAATCCGTTAATGTTGAGAGATAGGACTGAGAGGTATTTGGAAGTTACTGCCATTTTATCCACCTTCTTGGGGGCTGCGGTAACTGGGTTCTTCCTATGGTTCTTAGTTTCTCAGTTTTGGTGCGGTTTCTTGGCCTTTATCGTGGTCTTGTTGGTTTTCTCTGTGTAGGACATCTTTAACAATCTTTTGTAGGTCTGGTTTGGTGGAGATATATTGTTTCAATTTTTCTTTGCCATGGAAGGTTTTTATTTGACCTTTGGTTATGAAGGGGAGTTTAGCTGGGTACAGACTTCTTGGTTGATAGTTGTTTGTCTTCAGGGCATTGCATACATCATTCCAGGCTCTTCTTGCTTTGATTTTCTCTGCTGAGAAATCTGAGGTGATTCTAATTGGTTTCCCTTTATAGGTGATTGATATTTTCTCCTTGACAGTTTTAAGGATATTTTCCTTGGTCTGAATTGATCCTGTGTGGATTATAATGTGACTGTGGGATGTCCTATTCTGGTCTGGTCTATTTGGAGTTCTAAAAGCTTCTTGTATCTGAAACAGCCTCTTTTTGCATGTTTGGGAAGTTCTCTGCTAGGATGCTGTTAAAGAAATTTCCTAGACCATTAACTTCTGTCTCTAGGTGGTCCTCTACACCCATTATCCTCATGTTAGGCCTTCTGATGGTGTCTTCCAAGTGTTGAATAGATCTGTCATATTTTGTGGATTTGTCTTGGATGGTTGTAGGCTGTCTTCAAGCCCCGAAATTCGATATTCTGCATGGTCTAACCTACTATCAAGACTTCTACTTTGTTTTTTATTTCTTTCCCTTTTACCTGGTCAGCTTTGATGGCTTCAAATTCTTTTTTGGAGATTTGTTTTAGATCTTGTATAAACTTCTTTACTTCCTTAATTTGGTGTTCAGTGTTTATTCTCAAATCACTTAGTTGATTGGTTATGGTTTCCTTGGACTCCCATTCCTCCTGTTGGGTTCCATTCAGCATTCCCTTTGTGGTCTCCCTGACTTCTTTCAGCTCTCTGGTTATGGATTCCATGAATGCCTTTAGTGATCTTTCTGTATTCGCATCCTGCTGTCTCAATTCCTGTATTACTCTTTGATTAGCTTCTTCACGTTCACGCAGTTCCTGTAGTTCTCTTTGAGCGTTCTCAGCCTGCTCACACCATTCCTGACTTTCTCTTTGACTGATCTCAGCCTGCTCACGCCATTCCTTTATTTCTCTTTGAGTATTCTCAAGCTGCTCACGCAATTCCTGTATCAATCTTTGAGTAGCTTCCTCAGGCTCATGATATTCCTGTACTAACATTTGTTTTGCCTCCTCTCTCTCACTATCACGCTCATACATAGTCCTTTGCAGGTTTTCAATCTTTTCATTTACCATGTTTACCAGTAGGGTTTGTAGAGCTTTTTGGGAACTCTCCTCTGGATTATTCATTATATTTTCTGTGCCCTGATTATCATGAGTGGGATTTGAGATACCGAGACTTGCCATTTTTCTTGTGTTTTTCCGGGTTGCTCTGCCCATTTGGGATGAAAGTAACACCAGTTTTGTGCTAGCACACTATCTTAAAGCAAGCATCAACCAAATTCTGTAGTTGCACAGTCAAAAGTCTGCAGATACAGGGGCTGGGAAGGTGGCTCAGTGGTAGAGAGCTTGCCTTGCATGCCCGAGGCCCTGGGTTCGATTCGTCAGAACCACATAAGCAAAAAGAAAAAGGCCAGAAGTGGCGCTGTGGCTCAAGTGGTAGAGCGCTAGCCTTGAGCTGAAGAGCTGAGGGACAGCGCTCAGGCCCTGAGTTCAGGCCCACAACCAGACCCCTCAAAAAAAAAGTCTGCAGATACAATCTAGTTCAACAGATATATCTATTCAACATCAATCAACTGTGTGTTGATGGGCTACGAACTGCAAAGAAGAATTTGGCAAACAGAAATTATTAGGTTTAGGGAGAGATGTGGGTAAAAGTAGGCATAGAGGGATGTGGAAAGGCAGTGGGAGAGTTAACTAAATCCTAATCTCAAAGCAGAAAATAGGTTGGATAGAATGATAGTAGAAAGAGAAAAAAGGACAGAAAAAAAGACAAGAAAAAATAGAAAAACAAAAATTAAAAAGTGCAACACTTAAAAATTATGCAAATTGAAAATGTAATTTTCAGAGAAGAACTTGGATAGAATAAGAGAAGGGGAGGGATAGAAACGAGATGTGAATAACTTAAAAATGCTTAAAATATATAGGGGAGGATTGGGAGGGGGGCGGGGGGAGGCTGGGAAGGGATGGGAAGGGTAAACAAAGGAGGAGGCTACAATGCTTGATTATACTCATTATCTTGCCCATGTAATTGTAACCCCTCTGTGCAGTATTTTCACAATAAAATACATTAAAAAGTAAGAAAACACCAACAAAATATTGCAAAAAATATTATAAAGGTATAAAGAGGTAGTACTTCTATTAAGGAATTTAAGTCTAAGAGGTTTTAAATTGAGTAATAAATTTCTGGATTAAATGTGTACACAAATGGGGGCTAAGCCCAAAAATCAATGGCTTTTCTGTGTGCCAACAATAAGAAAAGTGTGGCTGAAATTAGGAAAGCAACTCCATTTGTAATAGTCCCTCAAAAAATAAAATACCTAGGAATTAACAAAAGAAGTGAAGGACCTCTATGATGAAAACTTTAAAATCTTGAAAAAGGAAATCAACACAGAATTTAGAAAATCGCAAAACCTCTCATGCTCCTGGATTGGAAAGATTAACATCGTGAAAATGGCAATACTTCCCAAGGCTATCTACAAATTCAACGCAATACCTATCAAAATTCCAACCTAATCCAAAAATTCATATGGAACAATAAAAGACCCCGAATAGCAAAAACGCTCCTCAACGGAAAGAACAGTGCTGGAGGAATATCAATATCAAATTTCAAACTCTACTATAAAGCAATAGTAATCAAAACAGCTTGGTACTGGCATAAGAACAGACCTCAGAACCAATGGAATAGAATTGAAAACCCAGAAATGAACCTACAGACCTATAGCCATCTAATCTTTGATAAGGGAGCTTAAAAAATAGAATGGAAGAAAGACATCCTCTTCAGTAAATGGTGCTGGCAAAATTGGTTAATCACTTGTTGAAAACTAAAGCTAGATCCTTATATATCACCCTGCACCAGAATCAACTCCAAATGGATCAAAGACCTCCAAGTCAAAGCAGACACTCTGAAAACATTACAGGATAGAACAGGAGAAACCCTAGGTCTCCTTGGCACAGGCCAACATTTTCTTAATAGAGACCCAAAAACACAACAAATCAAAGAAAGGTTAGACAAATGGGATTGCATGAAGTTGCAGAGCTTCTGCATGGCAAAGGACATAGCTAGCAAGATCAATAGAAAGCCCACTGATTAGGAGAAGATCTTCACTAGCCACACAACGGACAAAGGTCTCATATCTAAAATATACCTAGAACTCAAAAAATTAAATCCCCCAACAACAAATCCTCAAAGAAACAACTGCCCAATGAATAAGTGGGCTAAAGACTTAAAGAGACACTTCTCTGAAGAAGAAAGAAGGATGGCCAATAGACACATGAAGAAATGCTCAACCTCTCTAGCCATAAAAGAAATGCAAATCAAAACAATATTGAGATACCACCTCACCCCAGTTAGAATGGCAAAAATCAAGAACTCTAACAACAGATGTTGGAGGAGATGTGGACAGAAGGGAACCTTACTTCATTGTTGGTGGGAGTGTAAACTTGTTCACCCACTTTGGAAAGCAGTATGGAGGTTCCTCAAAAGACTTCACATAGAGCTCTACTATGACCCAGCAATCCCACTTTTGGGCATTTACCCAAATGTTTACAGACAAGACCATACTAAAGCTAACAGCACAACTATGTTTATTGCAGCATTATTTACCATAGTTAAGATATGGAACCAATCCAGATGCCCCTCAGTAGGTGAATGGATCAAGAAAATGTGGTATATATACACAATGGAATTCTATGCATCCATCAGAAAGAATGACATTGCCCCATTTGTTAAGAAATGGAAAGGCTTGGAAAAAATTATATTAAGTGAAGTAAGCCTAGCCCAAAGGAACATAGGTCCCATGGTTTTCCTTATTTGCAATATCTAGTATATGTATGAGTCAAGCAGAAAAGGTCAGATAAGTTGATGTTAGGAAAATGAACTCTTAGATATGTATTTAAATGTTTTTATTTCTTTCATGCATTTGTTTCTAACGTATTTATAAGATTTTTTCTTTGTTGCTTTGTATGTCCCTCCCTGACAGTATAACCCCTGCTTTCACTATATTTGATGTCGGTATAACTTGTGGAGGAGATGGGGGAAAACAATTCGTTTAAGGATACAGGTGGACCCGTTGCGACAATGAGAAGTACAAGTTGTCATGTTGAAAAGGAACTTTACAACTTTGGTGGGGGGAGGTGGCTGGGAAGGGATTATCTTGCCCATGTAATTGTAACCCCTCTGTACAGTATGTTCACAAAAAAAAGAAATAAAACAACAAATGGGGGCTAAGGTCTAATAATGGACTACGGGTATATCTGAGGATGAGCAGAACAGCAATTAAGTCACGCAAAGAAGAATGAAAGAGAAGAAAAAGTGAAAAGAATGAGAAGGAAAGAAAAAAAAGGGTCAAATGGTCAGTAGAGCTAAACAAAAAAAATTTTTTAAAAAGGAAAAAGAAAAAAAGTAAAAAAAGCACACACACATATACCCCTAAAATAAAAATTATAAGAGGAAGAAAAAAGTTAATAGAAAACAAAAAATTTTTTAAAATTAAAAGTATTTTAGAAAAATTTTTTTTTATAAAAGGTGCAAAAAATATAGTTCTTTGATTTTTTTTGGGGGGGGGATGGGAAGATCCTGTAACTCCCTTGTGTCCATAACCAGTCTCTTGGAGTTTTGTCTACTTGTGGTGTTTGATTTTCCTGTGGCTTGGATGGTTTCTTAAGTCAGTTTGTTTGAGCAGGTAGAAAAATACTCTGCTTTTACCCAGGATTTTGTGATCCTCCTCCCAAGGTAGTTCAATGGGAGGGAGATCTGCTTTGACTATCACAAAAGAGGGATATGGCTCTTTCCTTGAGTTTGGAGATGCTGTGAGGAGGCTAGGTTCTGGGTAGAGTTGAGGCCTTTCAGCAAACAGCAGCTTTTCCCTGAACAGCTAGCTGCTGAGAAACTCACAGAGCCCAGCCTAGAGCCATTCTTAGGGTTTATGTTTACTGAATTTCAATTGATTGTCAAGGCTGCTGCAGGGAGGGGCAGCCTCTTGCTCTGTTTACCCAGTGAAGAAAGCCACTCCTGGGACTGGTGGCCAGAGCTGGGTGACTTTTCCCTGGGGGAGCTGAGCCTAGCAGGTCAGATCAGGTTCCTGTGACCTGCTAAATGACTATTGTTTTCTTCCAAGGCCTGTGTTGGAGCTAGCTGCTCAGCCAGGCCTTTGTCAGTATCAAAGATGGAGATCTCCGGTAGTGGGGGGGGGAGGGGTGGCCTTCCCTCCTCTGCTCCCTGAGAAGGAGTGGGGATGTCAGGCTTCTACTCACGCTGGAGTCTTGGTTCCTGGGTCCTCTCTGGTCTGCGAACTGCAGGATGAAGATGTCTGCTCCTTGTCAGTTCTTGCTGGTGTTGAGTAGAATCTGCTCGCCTGCCGGGTCTGGCACCTTTGTCCCAGACTCTCTGTGTTGCAGGTATGGAGGCTATAGCCGCCGCCACAGCGGCAGCTGGCAAATGCTCAGATCTGTCTCCTTGCCTGAATTTTCCTTCTCTGGCCTAACTCTCTGTCCTGTGATGGCACACTTGGTGTTATTCTCTGGCTTAGGACTGTTCACTGGAACACTAAAACTGCTTTCTATGTGATAGCTTGTTTAGCCTCCAGCTTCTCTTCCTCCATCTTCCCGGAATTCCTCTTGTTGGCTTTCTGTGTGCAGAACATCTTTGAGGATTTTTTTGTAGAACTGGTTTGGTAGCAATATATTGCTTCAGTTTTTCCTTGCTGTGGAAGGTTTTTATTTGTCCTGCTATGAATGAGAGGTTAGCTGGTAGATCATTCTTGGTTGGTAGTTATTTGTCTTTAGTGCTTGTCATACCTCCTTCCAGGCCATCCTTGCTTTTATGGTATCTGCTGAGAAGTCTGAGGTAATTCTGATTGGGTTACCATTATATTTGAGTGTTCTCTTCTCCCTGGCAGATTTCAGAATTCTTTCTTTAGAGGCTATTTATCCAGTATGGATTATAATGTGGCGGTGGGATGACCTGTTCTGGTCTGGTCTATTTGGGGTTCTAAAGGCTTCTTGTTTCTGGATGGGGCTGACCTTGTGTATATTTGGGAAGTTCTCCACTAGGATTCTGCTGAATGTATTTGCTATTCCATTGGCTTCCCTCTCCAGGCCCTTTTGTCTTCCTGTTTTTCTCAAATTAGGCTTTCTGAATGTATCCTGTACTTCCTGCAGTGATCTGTCATGCTTCTTGGTTTTGTTGTGAATATCTGTGTGCTCTTTCTCTATGGAGTCTAAACTCTGTTCTGCCTCTGAAATTCTTTCTTCTGGCTCTGAGATTCTTCTTTCAAGGCCTTTTACTTTGCCGTGTCCTTCATTTCCTTCTTCCTGGTCTTTCTTAATGGTGGCCAGCTCATTACCAAGGATTCCTTTTACGTCTTGAATAGATTGCCTTATCTCTTGGAGTAGTTTTTTTGACTTCTCTTTCCACTCCTTTATCTTGGTTTCTATCTTTTCATTAGATTCTTTCTCCCTCTGTTGGATTTCCTTTATCCTTTTATTTGTGGAGGCCATGAAGTCATCTAGTAGCTTCTGGTTGACCTTATCAGGTTCTCTTATAGCCTTACTTTCTTCATAGAAGAAGACAGACATAGGAGGCCTTTCTTTCTTCATAGAAGTAGACAGAGTAACTCTGATGTAGTAGTAGTATAATGTGGAGAGAAACGAAAAGGGGAGAGTGAGACGAAAAAAAATAAAAATCAGGAAATTGAAAAGTAATAGAAAAAATAATGAAAAATAGATTTAAGTGAAATAACAAATCCTAAAAAAATACACAAAAGTAACACATCAGAATAAAAACAAACAGCAAACCATCAGACATAAAAACAAACAAAACCACTAAAGAGTGGCTTTTTCGGGTTGTTTGAGGTAGCTTGACTCTCGATGTAGTCCTCAAGGCCAGTTCCTGATAAAACCTTGTATGCCTTGTGGTAGTCCATTTTCCTTTTGGCTTGGTTGGGAACAGATGGCGTTTTCATGAGGGAGGGTGACCAGTATCTAGAGTCCCACTCTCGGGCCTGGTGGTAGGGAGTTTGGGGGTTTCGGGTTTGTAGACTGCTCTCATGGGCCTGGATCTGTGTTCCCAGGCCTTCCCAGGTAGCCACAGGATCTTTAAGAACAGAGCTTATGTCTGTGTTCTGATTTGATGTGATCCTTCCCTTTTGGATGGAGTTTGGGTCAGAGGGCTTTGGGATCCCACAGAGTTTCCACCCCCAGGGAGTGGACCCAGGTGGGTTACTTACAGAGTCTGTAGCTGGTGGTGCACTTGACCACAGAACCTGTGCTGTGGCAGCCATGATGGAGCTGGTGGGTTATCAGTCACAGGGTCTGGGTGTTGGCAGGTACAGGTGTGGGGTGGTGTCTGCTGCAGCTTAAGGGTCTCCTCAGCAGCATGGGGAGTCTGGGCAATGGGAGGACTGGGTGGAACCTGGTTAAGTGGGATGATATGGGCAGTGGGCGCCATGCTGTTCTGCAGCAGAGGTGGTGGGAGGCTGCAGGCAGCCTTGGAGGCAGTGGCCTGCAGCTGGGAGCTGTGTCAGTGATTGTGCCTGCAGCAGGATGATGCTGCAGTGGATGTGAGAGCCCAAGGTCTGTGCCCAGTGGTGGCAGGGAGGGAGCAGGTCCCAGCAGAGTGCCCAGTCAGCAGGTCAGTAGGCCAGTGGAGCAAGGGATTGGCTGCATCTGTGGTTTCCTGGGGGCCCACAGGGATCCTGCCAGAGACAGAAGCATGGGATAACTTTGGGGACTTACCACATTGTGCCTATTTCTGGCAATTGTAATGGCAGGATTGCTGGATTCATTCCTTCTCCATGGGGGTAGGGGGTTGGAGTGGGGTCTGGAGCAGGGTTCTAGAGCTGCAAGGTGCAGCTGCTCTGCAGGGGTCCTGCTCACTGTTTATGGTTTTGCTTTCCTTGTTTGCCTGCTAGGAAAAGTAGGAAAAGTCTTTAGATATTTAGAGTTTGATTGGAGTGAGGTAAAGTGTGGCTTTGACCTTAGATCTTTTCATCAGAGACACATAGTGGGACTACCTGTGAGAGCACTGCCATCTTCCTCACTTCAGTTAGCGTCTTAAACAGTACAATGAATCTAAACTTTAGCAGTTGCCAACCACACAAAAGGTTTATTGAATAATAATGATACTGATCATTGTTGGGACATTTGCAAAGTAATACACCCAGTTTGTGTGGTGAGTGAGTCTCCTATTCCTATCATATTTTGTGAAGTCATTAGAATCTACTGACAACACACCTCATTGAGCTTAATGTACCCATGCTGTCCTGTGAGTACGTGTGTGAGTGAGTATGGAGGGGATGGTGGGCAGAGGATAAGGAGTGAAGTGATAAGAGTCAGAGAAAGGAAAGGGAAGATGAACATGTAAGACTTCTAGGATCCCACAGAACGTTTAAGCACACATTGCCTGTATTCTTGGATTCCAAGTTTGTCTGTCAGAAGTCTCCTGAATAACAAGCATATCTCAAGTCCAATCTGCAAAGTATTTATGGTGAAATAATCTTTACTCCCTTGACTATTCAGCTACCCCTGTGATGGAAGAACCAAATCCCCAGGAACACTTAAATCAGCCAGGAACTTGGAAGCATGTGACTACAGTACCAAAGAGTCTCTCTCCTAAGAATACCAAGGTAAATATGAACCCCTGATGTAGGGTAACCAGAGAGCATCAGAGCGATATTTTTCCAGCACTGCTCTGGTGGAAGAATAGGTGCATTTTTATGTTTCTCCTTAACATTTGACAAAAATATCACTACTGCAGGATTTTATATGAATTTCACTTGCAAAGCATTCTTCCCTAGGAGTTTAGACAGAGCAGTTTTATACTGAAATAGTAGTTTTTCCTGAGACATTCATGGAGTGATTTCTGTATCAGAATCAATCTACAGAGAATTCAGTAGGTTCCCCCCATTCAGTATGTCACAGAATTATTTCAGACTCTAGTCAGTGAGCTGTTTTAAGTTTTATTTCTTGCTGTCTTTAAGTAGTTGTACCAATGCATTTAAATTGAACATGTATGCAGTGGCTCTTGATCAGTGTGATCTCATCCCTCACTCGCCTACCCACACTACCTATTTCCTTAAACCTATATTTTGTCTCTCATTACAAATTCATACCTCACCCTAAGGTAATATGGGGTTCAACCTACCAAACATGTTGACCTGTAATCTGAAACACGATCTCAAATCCTTGAGCAAAGAAAAAAAGTTTTGTTTTTATTTAGAAAACAGTTATTTGAGAATACCATTGGTAACAATGCAGTTTAAATTTTTTTTCTCAATAGCCACTTTTCTGGTTGTAAGGCAAGAGCTTTTCTGGTTTGTTCTGTCCTCACTGTATTGAGATTGCCACCAAAGGAATTCAAGGCCACCCCAGACTGGAACTAAATGCCTGGGGAGGAAAGACACTTTGACAGTGCCTAAAAAGATGTTTTTCACTCAACATAAAGGACTGGTTACTGATGCAGTGTGTGGTTGGTCCTGTCTTTTTTATTTTCACTCAGACAGTTCTTACCAAATTTCTATTGCGATTAGGATTATGGAATCTTGTAATTTGGCAGGGAGGGAACTATGAGAGCAGTTACCAAAGCAGCCATATGAACAAGATTGATTATCCCTTGTAGGTCTCCTCCACATTTCCTCCTTTATCCTAAGCTTTATTTTCACCTTTCTTTCCATTTGTATTTTCCTTCCAAATTGGTGGGCAGATGTGATATGCAGTGATGGATGGGAACACACTCTGTTTGAAATCAGGAAAATTTTAATTCTGATTCATCTTTTTGAAATATTTGTCAAGCAGAAGTTTTATATATATATATATATATATATATATATACACTATCTCAAAAGTGAGAATTCACAAAATGTTGAAAATTCACAGAGGTCAAATGTTAATATGATGAAGCTCTGCAAAGATGTGAACACTAAAGTACACTTGTATTCACTAAACTTTCAATAAGCTTCAGTGAATATTCTAGGGAACATGGAGGGGAAGGCTCTTAATGAAGGCCAGGGATGGTAACTGGGGAAGGGAGCTTGGCCCTTTTAGGCTTTCTAGCAATGCAGGGGAGGAAGTTATGATACACGTAGAATTTCTGACTTTCTATTTTTCTTTCTTCCTTTGTGTCTTTTCACCCTGTGAGAGGACACAATATTTTCTTAACTGGTGTCAGTGACAACTCCAGCAGCAGTGGCAGCAATCATGTCATCGAATTAGGAAGGAAAGGGATAGCAAGTCATGAGGGAAGTTTGACACTTGTGAAAGGCATAGCTAACAAAAGGCTATTTAAATCAGGTACTGCCTCTCTGGGGTGTCTCAGAAAGAATTCCTTGAACAAATGGATCATACGTTTCACTGATGCTGCTTTCAAGTAGCAGTTTCTGGGAGAACAGATAAAGAACTATCCATACAGACTACCTCATGTTTAATAATTAAATATCAAACAAAGTGAAGAGTGAGTTAATGGACAGACACGATTAAATTTGAGGTATCTCCATAACCTCTGAATTTATAGGCTAAAATTGTCCCAGGGTAGCTTAAGGGAATTGTGGGAAGATTAACGAAAGGATACTTTTCAAGAAGTATCAAGAACTCAACAGAGACAGGCAGGGATAGGTCCAGGATGTCATGATTCACTGAGATAAGTAAATACAGAGACTCATCCTGTCTACAGGAGACTGTAGAAAGTCTCTCTCTCTCTCTCTCTCTCTCCATCTCTCTCTTTCCCTCTCTCACACGCACACACAAAGTTTTCCACTTTTACCATTCAAATATGTCAGCTCTATTGCAGCCAGCCATAGTCCTCACAGGGCTCTAGGGTTCCCACACCCTGAGACTGAAAAAATAGCATTTTATGATAAAAAGCCATTTAATAAAATTAGATTGTCCCCGTTATAACCACCAGCAGATTGACTTCTTCTTTTCAATTTGCCTTAGCTTAGCAGGAGATTGTTAAAATCCTTTTTCCATGTTCTGCAAAATTATCTTTAATGGGTTCTTCTTGGCCCAAACAACAGTGTCCAATTAAAATGATAGATAGTGTAATCCTGGCAATATAATATATATATATGTATATGTGTATATATATATATATATGCTGTCTGTAGATTGCTAATACCTTATCTAAAATTGTTGTCAATTTTAATTCAAAGCCAAAAGCAATTTTTTGTTTATTTCCAGTACTTGGGGGCTGAACTAAGTACCTGGGAGCTGTGTCTAGTTTTTTGCTCAAGGGTGGCACTATACCTCCTGAGGCATTCCACCTCTAGATGAACAGTCAACAAGTTTTAGCCAGATGTGGTGGCAGTTTATTTAAATCCCACAATTCTAAAAGTGGAGGCAGCCTAGCTTGGAATACATTGGGAGACCAGATGTTTTCCCCACCATTCCCACCTTCCTAAAAAGAGGAAGGGAAAAGGTATCTCTGAATAGTTTGATGAAATGTGCAGCATTCTCTGGCATATTGATTTGTTAATTTATGTCGGAACTTCAAATGTACAGGAAAGCATGGGTTTTTATGCTTATCACAGAAAGTGATTGATAAATTCAAACATGTTGATCTGTGGTTTTCATGATACTTAATTCTCCAGAAACAACGCTATCTTAGGGTCATAGCCTGGGATATTTAAAATTGAATTTTATGTCAAAATAGGAAGTGGGCATGGTGGAACATGACTGTAACCTGAGCATGCAATACAATAAAGCAGGAGGATAGAGTACTTGAGACCTATCTGGACCACATGTCAAGAATTACTCTCAAACTGAAAAAGGTCACCCCCCCCAAACTTAAGTATCCTGGTAATTTTTTATTAAGTATCCTGGTAATTTTTCCCCTGACAGTATAAGGCTGAAGTCCTATTTCCTTACAAGACTTCTGAAATCAGAGAGAGAATGGATTGCTTGCAGAGATCAAGGTTGATAACCAAAAAGTAAAATCTGACTTCCTGCATAACGACTAATGCCTTGTTTCTCTGATCCTTGTCCCACAGTAATGAAAACATTTAGAAGCTGTAAGGAAATTTAGTAAAGTAGTATTAGTAAATAGTCAAACCAGCAGCTAATGCCTGATGATTTTAAACAAGTTATCTTTACGGTGAGTTCCAAGACTATGAAATGGCTTTTAAGTACAAGGAAATCATATTAAATTCTCTGGATAATGTAGGACAGAATAAATAGTATGAACTCTTTGCTGAAACATCTGAAGGGCTGAGCCAGAAGGGACTGCGTTCGTTTTCATCATTCTCTTGCTTGCATAATCAGTTTGTTTGTAAACATGGTTAAGCAAACCACACCAGAGAACAAGTTCAGGCATCGTCATAATCCATGAGGATGCTCACAATACGGAGACAGTTGTGTAGGGTATGCAGAGAAATTAATCGACAGTCTTTTGTGAAATACACAGGCTATTCTTCTGAGCTGCTTTTTTGTGAGTTCAATGGTGTGTGCTAAGTGAGCATTCTGCCTGTCAGAAACATCATTTAACAGTGTTTAACAGTAAAATAAACATGACTAAGTGAGTGAACTAACTTACCCAGACACAGACCTAGAAGAGAAGAAAAGTAAAATTGTGGGCTGAGAGATTTGGAAAAGCCTTCAGAAAAACAAGTACCATATTTTCAGCTCAGTGTAGTTGGGGAGTAAGCAAAGATAGGGGGCAGTCTGTTGGGAGCTGGCTTTCTCAAGCTGGTGGTTGCTAAGGAAGGTGCTGCCCTTGAAGAAGTGGGGTCAGGGACTGGGCTGCGGCTTCATCTTGGGATTCCTGAAGCAGTGTTTGTGGAAGATGTAGATTCTTTCATGAAACAACCTGGGAATGAGACTGCAGATACAGTACTAAGGAAGCTGGATGAACCATATCAGACGTGTGAATTTATGGATCTCAACCTTGTTCAAAAGAAAAGGAGAGGGCTGGAAAGGTGGCTCAGTGGTAAGAGTGCTTGCCTTGCATTCATGAGGCCCTGGGTTCAATTCCTCAGCACCACTTAAGTAAAAAAAGCTGGAAGTGGCACTGTGGCTCAAGTGGTAGAGCGCTAGCCTTGAGCTCAAGAACTGAGGGACAGTGCCCAGGCCTAGAGTCCAAGCCCCATGACCAAGAAAAAAAAAAGGAAAAAGAAAAGGAGACAGAAAAGTCAGAATCCTGAAATTAAGCAGACTTTAGAAATTCTAAAATACATGCAGAAGGAAAAAGATTCCCCCGATTCAATGGAGACCAGATTTTTATTGGCAGATAACTCATACTGCAAAGCTTTGCTTCCTCCTACTGATAAAGTGTGTCTGTGGATGGGGGCTAATGTAATGCTTGAATATGATACTGATGAAGCTCAGGCATTGTTGGAAAAGAATTTATCTACTGTTTAGGAAGAATCTTGATTCTCTTGAGGAAGACCTTGACTTTCTTTGACATCAGTTTACTACTACCGAAGTCACCCTTCAAATATAGGAGCTGTACTTTTTCTTCTCCCTGCTTTCGCATGGTTAGTGCTTGAGTGAGGGAAGATATAGCCAGGGTTAATAATTGGGGTG
This sequence comes from Dipodomys ordii, assembly GCF_000151885.1. Lineage (NCBI taxonomy): Eukaryota > Metazoa > Chordata > Mammalia > Rodentia > Heteromyidae > Dipodomys > Dipodomys ordii. The sequence continues at coordinate 14,490,376 of NW_012267254.1, read as the reverse complement.
TAAAAAGAAGGAACAAAGATGATTCTAGCAAGAGAAAAGCATAATGCTGACAAGGAATGTGATTCAGTTTTCTAAACATATTGTTTTAAATACACATGTTTTTCATTTAATGGTTGAGATTAGTTTTATTTTTAACAAGAATGATTAAAATTTAAGATAAACACCTATTTTATTTTATTCATTTACAAACAAAATATATTTCAAATAGTATAGAAAATTATTTCATACTTCCCAACAAAATTAATTCAGCTTTGTGTATCAAACAACAACTCAACCGAAATGGCCGGAACTGTGAAATATGCTATGGAAGGCTGAATGCTGCGCACTAGCAGTTTATTTTTCTTTATTAATTGACGTTACTCTTATTTCATATGGCCAACTATTTTAGAGTTAGGAACTACAGTTTCATTATTTGTAAACTTGTTTGTCTTTAATACTTATAGGATATTATGTTGCTCTCTGTTATATTGTCAATTTTATAAATGGGATTTCATGAGTTACCACTTAACCAATAACAACACTTTTTTTTTTTTTGGTCGGTCGTGGGGCCTGAACTCTGGGCCTGGGCGCTGTCCCTCAGCTCTTCAGCTCAAGGCGAGCGCTCTACCACTTGAGCTACAGCGCCACTTCCAACAACACTTTTTTTAACTGTTTTTTAAAAAAATTCTTTATTGTGATTGTGATTACATAATTTACAAAATTTCACAGTATTGTGGGATAATGATACTTAAAAGTCATAAACACATTCAAACTTGCATGGGGCAAATTGTCTATCATCGTCTATAACGTTTATGAGTTCTATGAGCTTTACAATACAGTTATGTCTTCCACATTGAGTGATACGTACATTTCTTTCGTTTTGCATAGAATCAGCAGTTCCCTCCTTCCCACTTGTTTTCTCCCTCCCATCGCTGCCATTGTGTTGCTTAGTTCATTTTGATCAATGTCCAGTGCAGCTGATGGGTCCCAGTGTTGTATGTTTTTCCCTGATTCCTTCTAGATCTGTGTTGTCTTCCAGGTTTCCCTCCGGTGTGCTCATATATAGCACATATGTGATCAGCGGCATGGGATTATTTAGTAGTGAGATGAGTGGAAGTCCTTTGTTTCTTAAGTCTTGTTAATTTTGTTGTATCACCTTACATTTTGGATTTAACATCCACTTATCAGGGAGACCATGTGCCGTTTGTCTCTTTGCTCTTGGCTTACCTCGCTCAACATGATTTCTGCTAGCTCTATCCATTTCCCTACAAATGGCATTTATTATTTTGTACTTTTCTTTTTTCTTTCTTTATTTTGGGGGGGGGGGTCCGGTCGTGGGGCCTGAACTCTGGGCCTGGGTGCTGCCCCTCAGCTCTTGAACTCAAGGCTAGCGCTCTACCACTTGAGACACAGTGCCACTTCTGGCTTTTTCCTTTTTGCTTATGTGGTGCTGAGGAATTGAACCCAGGGCCTCAGGCATGCAAGGCAAGCGCTCTACAACTGAGCCACCTTCCCAGCCCTATTTTGTACTTTTCAATGGCTGCATAATATTCTATTCTGTGTAGATACCACAATTTTTGGATCCATTCATCTGTGGTAGGACATCTGGGTTGTTTCCATATCCTGGCTATTGTGAACAGTGCTGCAATAAATATGGAGGTTCATGTGTCCTTGTATACTGGTTCCTGTTGTTCAGGGTAGATGCCTAGAAGTGGTATGGCTGGGTCATAGGGGAGGTCTATATTTAGATTTCTGATGTACCTCCAGACGGCTTTCCAAAGTGGTTGTGTTAGTGTACATTCCCACCAGCAGTGTAATAGGGTTCCTTTTTCTCTGCATCCCCTCCAGCATTTGTCATTGGCTGACTTTAGGATGTGGGCCATTCTGACTGGGGTAAGGTGGTATCTCAGGGTTGTCTTTATTTTCATTTCCTTCACAACCAGGGATGGTGAACATTTCTTTGCTCAGTTTGGGCAATTTGTATTTCTCTAAAAATGCATCCATTTCTGCTAGGTTTTCTTTTTTTAGAGAGTGTAACTTTTGAAAATAGTTCTTTATAATTGTTTGGATATCTTGGGTATTTGCTGTGATTTTTCCGGTGGCATCCCTGATCTTGTTAATTTGGGTTTCCTCTCTTCTTTTCTTAATTTATCTTGCCAAGGTCTATCAATTTTATTTATTTTTTCAAAGAACCAGCTTTTTGTTTTATTAATTTTAGTTATAATTTTCCTATTCTCTAGTTCATTAATTTTCACTCTTAATTTGATTATCTGGCTCCGTCTAGTAACTTTAGGTTCCATTTTTTCATGTTTTTCTAGCTGTTTTAATTGCAACATGAGATTATTTACTTGGTCTGTCTCTATTTTCTTGATGTGGGCACTGAGGGTGATAAATTTGCCCCTCAGGACTGCTTTTGTTGTGTCCCACAAGTTTCTTTCTGATGTGTCTTCATTTTCATTGAATTGTAGGAACTTTTTAATTTCTTCTCTAATTTCTTCTGTTACCCAGGTGTTGCTTAGAATGTGCTGTTCAATTTCCCAGTATTTGAGTAATTTCTGCGGTATGCTTTATTATTGAGAACTAGCTTCATTCCACTGTGGTCGGATTGGATACAGGGGATTATGTCAATCCCCTTGTATTTGCTTAAGTTCCTTGCATGAACTATGATATGGTCTGTTTTGGAGAGAGTTCCATGAGCTGCTGAGAAGAACGTGTACCGTAAATGGTGCTAGCAAAATTGGTTAATTACTTGTAGAAAACTAAAGCTAGATCCTTATATATCACCCTGCACCAGAATCAACTCCAAATGGATCAAAGACCTCGAAGTCAAAGCAGACACTCTGAAAACATTACAGGATGGAATAGGAGAAACCCTAGGTCTCCTTGGCTCAGGCCGAAATTTTCTGAATAGA
>NW_012267254.1:14456090-14486370 GCF_000151885.1 Dipodomys ordii | reverse complement strand
AAGGGATGTGAAGTGTAAACAAAGGAGGAGGCTGCAATGCTTGATTAGAAATGTACGCATTATCCTGCCCATGTAATTGTAACCCCTCTGTACAGTATATTCACACAAAAAAGAACGTTTACTGTGTTGTTTTAGGGTGAAATACTCGGTAGATGTCAGTTAGTTCTGCTTGAAGTATGTCCTCCCTTAATTCGGTAGTTTCTTTGCCAATCCTCTGGTTGGTAGACCTGTCCTTTGGTGAGAGTGGGGTATTAATGTCTCCTAGTATTATCGTATTGGGATCTATTTTATTCTGTAAGTTTGAGAGTATTTGCTTACCATATTTATGTGCTCCAATGTTTGGGGAGTATAAGTTGATAATGGCACTGTCTTACTCTTGGACTTTTACCTGCATTAATATGTAGTGTCCTTCCTTGTCTTTTTTTTTATTGATTTTAATGAAAAGTTTATTTTGTCAGGTATCAGGATAGCTACTTCTGCTTTCTTTCTGGGGGCATTTGATTGGTAGATCGTTTTCCAACCCTTCACTCTGAGTTTGTTTGTATGTTTGGCTGAGAGGTGGGTCTCCTGAAGGCAACAAATGAATGGGTCGTGTTTTCTGATCCAATCTGCAGTTCTTTTTCTTTTGATTGGTGAATTAAGCCCCTTAATGTTTAAGGTTATTATAGAGAGATGCATTGTGGTCCCTGTCATTCCCTGTTTTCCTAAGTTTTTCTTCTTTCCTTTCCTCCTGTGCTTAATAAGTTAGACTTCTATTAATACCTGTCTGGTGCGGGTCCCCATTCCTTGTTGCTTTCTTCATGTTGTGTTCCCCCTCTTAGTATTCTTTGTAATGCTGGCTTATTGTTTATGAATTCATTTAGTTTTTCTTTACTATTAAAAATGTTCGTTTCTCCATCGAATGTGAATGCTAGCTTTGCCTGGTATATCAGTCTGGGCTGGCAGTTATTTGTTCTCAGTGCTCGGATGGTACTTTCCCAGGCCTTTCTTGCATTCAGTGTCTGTGTGAAGAGATTTGCAATGATTCTAATTTTTTCCCATTTTAGTATAGCTCCTTTGTTTTTGCTGCATGCAAGATTGTTTCCTTATTATTCAGATCTATCATTTTTACTATAATGTGCCTAGAAGTGTTTATCCTGAGATCCTGCTTGTTAGGTGTTCTATATGCTTCTGTTGTGTAGGTAAGATATTATCTTTTAAGATGGGGGAAATTTTCATTGATAATCTTCTTGAATAAGTCTTGCATTCCCTTGCTTTGATATTCCTTGCCTTTGTCCACTCCAATTATATGAAGGTCAAATTTCTTGACACTATCCACTTGCTCTTGGGTTTCCCTTTGGCATAATTTAAGCGGTTTTTCCATATCTGTGACTTTTTGGTCCAATTGGTGTATTCTGTCTTCTGTATCTGACACTCTAAATTCCATTTCGTTCACTCTGTTAACTATGGCTTCCATTGTGGTTTGCATGGAGGAAATGGACTAATTTATGGATTTGATGTTGGTTCTCAAAGTACTAATCTCACCTCTTAGTGAGGTGTGTACTACCTCTATTTTTGCATGCACCTCCTGTTTGAGACCCTGCATCTCTTTCGATAGTTTATCCCTGTGTTCTTTAAATTTCTGGTCTATTTCTGGCTTTAATTCTTGAGTCATTGCCTCCAGCATCTCTTGGATGTAGCTTTTGTCTTCCATTCTTGCTTTGCTCCTACTGGGGCTCTCTCCTGGGCGGCTGATCGCTTTTGGGGATAGCTTGCTATCCTGGGTGTTGGTAAACCTTGTAATTTTTCTCTGTGATTTTCACATGGGGATTCAGGGATTATTGGAGACTAAAATGAAATTTTGTTTTGGTCAATAGGTGTCTGTCTCTGCTTGGCTCCAGTTTCTGGGCTGGTGGAGAGAGTCTGTACCTGGTCTCGGTTCTGTTGGGGGCTGCCGTTCAGCTGCTGGTCTGACCCCACGTAGGGCTCTCGGCTCTCTGCTGTAGACACTGGCAGTTCCCGCCTTTAGAAGGACTGAGCAGCCTAGACTGCTCTTGTTTACTCCTAAAGGTGCTCTTGGTGAGATCGTGTGTGCTAGATGTATTCTCCCAGTTGCTGTAATCTGCAATGGGCTCCTGATTTTTTTTGGCTAGTTGTGGGCCTGAATTCTGGGCCTGGGAGCTGTCCCTCAGCACTTCAGCTCAAGGCTGGCGCCCTACCATTTGAGCCACAGTGTCACTTCTGGCCCTTTCTGCTTATGTGATGCTGAGGAATCAGATCCAGGGCCTCGTGCACAGAAGGCAAGCACTCTACTGCTGAGCCACCTTACCAGCCTGAGCTCCTGACTGTTATCAGGTGCTGGTGGCCTGAGTTGTCCAATTCCTGGCCTGGGATATATGGATCGGGTTCTGGTTGGGTTTGGGTTTCTAGTTCTCTTGCCCTGGACACCCAGGTCTTGCTGTCATGGGTGTGATTCCCAGAGGGTGCAGTTTTCTGTTTTCTCCCCTCTGCTGAAGCGTATGCTCAGCTTCTGACTTCAATCAGGATGAGTTGATTGTGTTGCTCAGATCCCCAGGCCTAGTCCTGGCTCCCAGTCCCGAACCTGGGGCATGCCAGGTGGACCTGTGGTGCTGTGTATCCCACCTGGGTTATGCAGCCTGGAGTACACAGTTCAAGTTTCTTCCACTCTTGGTTGTTGTGACCCACAGGTGCTGTTCCTGGCTTGGGTGTTTCAGCTGCCTTCGCAGGGGCACTCAATCTTACCTGGCTGGCTGGATGTGCTCCACGGGCTGGTGGAGCTCTCAGTTCCCAGTTTTCATGGGTCCTGTAGTCCAGGTGTTGGGGTAGGGGTCTGGGTCAAGTCTGGAGGTTCCTACCATCTCTGGTCTCCTTTGAGGAGGGATACACTGTCCCCTGCGGGGTGTTCACCCTGGAGCTAGTTGTTGTTTCTGTGTGATGTAGGTTGCTGGTTGCCGCTGCAATCAGAGTTCAGTTGAGATACTTGTGGCTGGGCTGGGCAGTGGTGAGTCTGCGTGTTTCTCCTCTGTCTCTGCCTCTGTTGATGCTGTTTGGGTTGAGCTGGATGGGCCTCGGCCTCTGGCCAAGGGGTGGGGGAGGGGTCTTCGTGCAGGTTCTGAGTACTGGGGTTTGTCTCTGTTTGCCCTCTCTGGATCAGCACCAGTACCTTGCAGGACTTCTGCTTTGGTGTTCTGTGAGCGACCCATGTAGTTCTGGGGTTCCTGCCATGGGGCCAAGTGGCTTTGGCAGGATGGAGCCCGTCGGCTCAGAGAGTGAGGGGTGGGGGTGGGATCTTTGTGCAGGCTCCAGGCTCGAAGCCTTCTCTGTTCGTCATGATCAGCGGATCCGACACTGGTACCTCAGGCATCTTCTGCGCAGGTGATCTGCACACGATGCCCTATGTCTCTGGGGACTCCAGCAGTCCATGCCGCCAGGCTGGGCTGGCTGCAGCTTGGTGTGCTGCCACAAAGCCAGTAAAGGTTGGGGGGAGGGGTCTTCACGCTTCTCTGTTCTGAAATTCTTCCCTTTCCTTCTTTTATGTATTTTTCCACCTCCTGTTTTTCTCTGGGTGTTCATCTTTTTGTTGTTGTTGGTCTCTTGGGGGAAATTAAGTGATGGAACTCTTTTTGGTTGGAGAGAGCTGTGGTGTTTCCCTAGTGTCCCGTGGCCACCTTGGTCCCCAATAACAACACTTTTAACCCCAAATGAGTGTGTAATGTCTTTGTGATGCCAATATAAGGGAGATCTTGGTTAATGGGAGAGACTACATATATGAAATGCATAGCTGATTCTATATTAAGAAAAACAGTTTTCCAAAGCATCTTGAACAGGAATATGTGGATAAATGTAAATCTTAAATGGTGAAAAAGAATTCTGAGATTTTTCATTTATAAATCTGCATAGTTATAAAAAATCTGTGGAGAGCCATAAAGTCATAAAAGTTTTGGATGATATCAATTTTGTTAAAAACACAAATGTGTTATTCCATCTCCATGTAATAAAAAGTATACTAGTATAATATTTTTGTACTTGTATTTCCTGTTATTAAAGCAACGGTATTGGAAAAAACAAAAGATAGGGCCTCTTCAGAACCAGGAAGCCAGTACAGCTTGTGAGAATGGGGTTCAGCAGTTCCTAGAACTCCTGAAAGGATCCTTGTAGCCACAAGAGATTTCTCATGTAAGGCAGAGTGTTCATGAACTCTCTGAAACCATGTTGAAATCAATAAAGCTGAGAGCACTTTGACGAAAGAGCTGTGCTCCAGAGTTGCGTTTGAAGCTAGACAAACAATAGGCATGGCATGAGGGTGACACAGATGCTTCTGGGTGGTGTGGTCAGAGCCAGCTTACAAAACTTGGCCAAAAAACCCAAGGGTCTAATCGCTGCCATTTCTGTGCCCCAAGCCTTGATAGCCTGTGTTGTGGTTTTTTTTTTTTATTTTTAATATCAGATGGATCAACACATTTCCTATGCCCTCTCCCTTTTCTGCTCTTAAGGTGCTGGTTTGTAAGGGATTGGAATGGTTTTCTGTAGAGGGATTTCAACTTTCTACACCTCATTTTTGAGGTTCTTCTCAAAGTGGTTAAAGTTTAAAGACTGAAAAAAATGAACCCATTCAGATAGCTCACAGGGCAGGCAGTGAGTTAGTTACCCATTTTGGGATAAGGAGAGGCCTTGAGATATGAAAGATTTCCTACCTTGGTAATTGTCACAAACTCTAGCAGTTACTTTTAGAACTTCTATATCATCAGTTACGTTTAAATTAACAATCCAATTTTTCTGTTGGTTGTATTTACTCCTGTCAGTTGAGTTAGATTGACCAAGAGTAGGAAAATGCTAACTGAAAGTGGGTATCTGCTGAGTTTGCATTTCAGAGTAGAGAATGGCCAGAATGCTTTGAGTTGTATTATCAATAAAGATGACAGAATCTCTTATTTGGTGTCCCCTCTATAGTAGGACAAGTAGCAACGCAAATCAGCACACGTCAATGTTTATTTGTATTATTTTCATCATCTTCATGATCAGAGTGTAAACTCTTTAATTTGAGCAGCAAATGTTTGTTATGAATCACTTAAAATGTTTAATGTTTATGAATTATCCCAACAGGAGTTATGGAACAGCAAAGAAAACCTGAGACAGTGCAAAGGAGTGGGTGTGTGTGTCATGTGTGAACTACTTTACAGGTAGGATTTATCAACTGTACTTTGAAAACTAAATGAAGCAATGGCCACAAGCACTGATATTTATGAAAACAAAGTCATTTCTTTTTTCTGGTACTAGTCCTGAAGCTGAGTTCTCTACCCATTGAGCAGCAGTTCCACTTCTGAATTTTTGGTGCTTATTCAGAGATCAGAATCTTAGAGACTTTCCTGCCTGGGCTGGCTTCACACAATAATCCTCAGCTTTCAGCCTCCTGAGTAGCTAGGATTACAGACATCTTTTCAAAATGTTTCTGCTTGAAGCAAACTACTGTTGAGTACAGAAGTTGGGGACTGATGCCAGAAAGTTGTCCCCAGATATCTATTCTGTGCTCCATTCTTATTTTAGCAAACTGTCAAATAATTCTAAATATGACACTGATTTTAGTAGCTAAAGACTGATACCTCAGTTCTTAAGTTTAATTCCTATTCAACATGTTCCACAGTACTGTGCTAAAAGGCTGCAAAGCAACGATTGCAATCCTTTGTTCACCCTTCTTTATCTCTAATCCCTCATCGTCAGACATCACTGTATGAGGGAGGCTCTTCTGTTTAGAAGTCCATGTTTCTAAGTGAGAACAGGATTTCTGTTCTTTCTTGATATCCAAGGCATTAGTTTCTCTATTGTCTTTGTTAAGGAAATCCTAGCTTGTTAAATTCCTCATCCTAACATACCTTTAGCAGAGCATTTAGTGTTACCAGGTGATAATTATAACAGTTGTGAATGCAGGCTCGATTGTGACAGAGAGCCAAAATATCTTCCTTAAAGAAGACAGCAGGAAGTGTATTTCTCTCTCAGCTAATCATGCAATCTGGCATGGGTTCATGCTCAAAAAGTTGTCAGAGCTGTGTTTTCCTTTTCCTTATTTCTCATTGTCAAGATCCATAAGCTCTAAATACACTATGTTTCTATTTCAATCAGCAGCATCTTTCTTAAAGGGAAAAATTCACAATGTGTGTGTGTGTGTGTGTGTGGTATGTAACGATTTGACTCTTCGCAGTTCATCAACCAGTACTTAGGCACCTTGCTCTGTCGGGCTGGGAAATGTAGCTTGGTTTTAGACACCTTAGACCCAGCTGTTAATAGTGTTTCTATTGAAGAAGAGATGCTAAGGAACAGCTAGCAGCTTCTGCCACCAAGGTCATGTGAAACCTACATGGCAGTTTCATAGTGTCACTGCATTCTTTCCTTGCAAATGTTATGCTTCTATTACTTGAGTTGTTAATTCCAGCATGTTGACACTTACTGAGTATTTGTCCATTTACCCATCCTTAATTATTTTTCCAAATTCCCTGGTGATAAAACAAAATGTCTTCTAAATATATACTGTGAGCTATGCCAGTTGATCAGTTCTACATTTTTTCTTCAAGGAAATCCTCTTGGAGCTCATCATCAGCTGTGTTCTAATTTAAACTAGTTTTTTTTTGTGTGTCTTCTCCACTGTTTTGTCTTAGGAAAGTCTTTATCACAAATACAGCAATTTCTTGCTAGCTCTTTGTTCCTCTGCAGGCAATCCTTATTTTCACTCTGGAAGGTTTGGGGATTTTTCTTTATACCCGCTGCCATGACAATTCATTACAAGATTTTTTTTCTTGAATTCTGTTGTGCTAAGCAAGTACTGGGTACTTTTGGTCAAAAATAACATTCTTACATTCTAAGATTTGTTTAATATTTTGGGAACTTCATCTTTATTGTTTCCTTCTCTTACTTGAAGGGCGTGTAGGGTCTGATTATGGATTATCTGCATCATTACTTGGATTTTTGAAAAACCATTTTGCACTATATTAACTTCTTCTGACTTTATATTTTCAAGTGTCTACTTTGTATTTCACTTTTGATGAAAATAGCAGTTCTGCCTTTACCTTTTCTTTACTGAAAGTTTGTTGGTATTGTTTTGTTCTGTTTTGTTTTAAAAGAGATAAATAAGCTGGGTGCCAGTGGCTGAAGCTTGTAATCCTGATTACATAGCAGGCTGAGATCTGAGCAGGAAAATCTGTGAGACTCATCTCCAATTAACCACCAAAATAAAGCCAGTCTAACAAAAGTATATAAGTAAAAGGGATTAATAGAATCATAAATAATTGGGATGCTTTTCAAGTGTTTGGGGTACATTAGACTGTACCATTAACACATCCTATGCCCCCTAAAGATTTCCTGTTTCCTGGACCCTGTCCCAGTCCTCACATGGTTTACCCACACCCCTACCACTTTCCTTAGACTTCTACATTTACCAATGTAGTGGTTTTACACCCGCCCAACACACCCCAAACATCTAGCTCCTTTTAAGGAGAGGAATCCTGGTAAGGTGGTAATTCTCTTTGGATTTGAAGTGCCCTAAAGCACTGTAGATTTTTCTTCCATATGTAGTCAAGACTAATTGCTCTTTCCATACGAGTCATTTTTATTAACATGCATTTTAAATGAGCTAACATTTGTGTATCACACCATACATTGATGTAACATTTTGGAATTATTTCCTCTGTGAGCTATTTTTGTGTCCCAGTGACCAGTGATATTTATTCTAAGCATATTGTACTGTTTTGCTCCTTTGAAGGATATCACCAATGAAAATTTCAGTGTTTTGTTGGTTATTGTTTATCCATATCCTGTGTTTCTTTAATGATTTTGTTTCCCTTTACTTTTCTCTGTTTGAATTACTTTCCCAGGAACACAACAAAATGGGAATATGGTCCTTTAGTCTGAAGGAGCTGTGCAAAAACTGCAACCCAAAACAAGTCGCTGCCACATTTAATAGCTTGTTGTTCCTCAAGAAACAGGTGGTTGAGCTGAGCCAGAGTGCTCCGTATGCCGATATTACAGTTACAGTGGGATCCAGGTTCCATGATGTGTGAAGGAAATCCAGATGCTGTGGGTGGTGTGGCCAGTGGCTTTCTGTAGAGGTTGTTTAGTGTGCTAACAAAGCCATGTGGAAGCAGCTGAAGGTCTGAGCCATTTCATAGTCAGGCTGATTTCCTATTCCTTCTTTGTAAATGTAGAATAATCAGACCTAGAATTGGAAACTTGTATCTGTATAGTAGAAATACATAATTACAGCTAAGTCATTGTTTCTTAACTTAGCCATTTTGAATGTATTTCACCTACCATTTTTCTTATTTGGGTGTTGCATTTATGGTTTGTTTAAGATATATTTCTGACATGGGTGTTTTTTGTCTGTGTGTGAAAATACCGTACTGAGGGGTTACAATTACATGGGCAAGATAATGAGTACATTTTTATCAAGTATTGTAGCCTCCTCCTTTGTTTCCCCTTCCCATCTTCCTCCCATCCCCCACCCACTCCTCCTTCCCTCCCCCCTCCCTCACCCCCCCTCGCACCAAAGTTGTAAAGTTCGTTTTCGACATAATGACTTGTACATCTCATTGTTGCAATGGGTCCACCTGTATCCCTATTTAAACGATATGTTTTTCCCTTCCCCTCCACAAATTATACCAACATCAATACAGTGAAAGCAGGGGTTATACTGTCAGGGAGGGACATACAAAGCAACAAAGAAATAATCTTATAAATGTGTTAGAAACATTGAATACATATCTTAGGGTTCATTTCCCTAACTTCACCTTATCTGACCTTTTCTGCTTGACTCAGACATATACTAGATATTGCAAATAAGGGAAACCCTGGGACCTATGTTTCTTTGGGCCTGGCTTACTTCACTTAACATAATTTTTTCCAAGCCTTTCCATTTCCTAACAAATCCCCCAACAACCAATCTTCAAAGAAACAACTGCCCAATAAATAAGTGGGCTAAAGACTTAAAGAGAAACTTCTCTGAAGAGGAAAGAAGGATGGCCAATAGACACATGAAGAAATGCTCAACCTCCCTAGCAATAAAAGACATGCAAATCAAAACAACATTGAGATACCACCTCACTCCAGTTACAATGGCTAAAATCAAGAACTCTAATAACAACAGATGCTGGAGGGGATGTGGACAGAAGGGAACCTTACTGCATTGTTGGTGGGAGTGTAAACTTGTTCAACCACTTTGGAAAGCAGTATGGAGGTTCCTCAAAAGACTACACATAGAACTCCCCTATGACCCAGCAATCCCACTTTTGGGCATTTACCCAAATGTTTACAAACAAGACCACACTAAAGCTACCAGCACAACTATGTTTATTGCAGCATTATTTACCATAGCTAAGATATGGAACCAACCCAGATGCCCCTCAGTAGATGAATGGATCAAGAAAATATGGTATATATACACAATGGAATTCTCTGCCTCCATCAGAAAGAATGAGTACATTTCTTATCAAGCATTGTAGCCTCCTTCTTTGTTTCCCCTTCCCATCCCTTCCCAGCTTCCCCACCCCTCCACCCAGTCCTCCCCCCCACCAAAGTTGAAAAGTTCCTTTTCGACATGACAGCTTGTACTTCTTGTTGTTGCAACAGGTCCACCTGTATCCTTATTTAAACCACTTGTTTTTCCCCTTCCCCTCCACAAATTATACCGACATCAAATACAGTGAAAGCATGGGTTATACTGTGGGGGAGGGATATACAAAGCAACAAAGAAATAATCTTATAAATGCGTTAGAAACAAATGCATGAAAGAATAAAAACATTTAAATACATATCTTAGGGTTCATTTTCCTAACATCACCTTATCTGACCTTTTCTCCTTGACTCATACATATACTAATTGTTGCAAATAAGGGAAACCGCATGGGTGTGTTTTTAAAGACAGTTCTACATTAAAATTCTGAGTGCATTTAAAAAGTTTTTGTTGGCATATTGTTACTCTTTTCGTTGACTATTTATGTATAGGTCGAATTGAAGAGTCACACCACGAGCCTATGTTTAATCTTCTGATGCGCTGCCAGCTCTTTTCTGTAGAGCTACATCATTTTACAGCTCCACCAACAGTGCGTCAGAGTTCCAACTTCACATAATCTTGCCAGCGATTCCTATTGTACTTTTTTTTTGAGGGTGGTGCCAGGTCTGGGCTTGAATTCCTGGCTTAAGTGCTGTCCCTGAGCATTTTTGCTCAAGGCTAGTGCTCTACCACTTGAGCCATAGCTCCACTTTCAGTTTCCTGGTGGTTAATTGGAGATAAGGGTTTCACTGAATTCCTGCTTGGACTGGCTCCAAACCATAATCCTTAGATCTGAGTTGCTATGATTATTGGTGTAAGCCACCAGTACCCTGCTGGTCACTCCTTTTATTTTTTGAAACTAGTGCCATCCTAGTGAGAATGAAGTGTTATCTCAAGTTTCTCTTTGGCATTGCCCTCCTGATAAGGAAATGAGTATGTGTTCATGTTAATTTAATAGTGGTATGGTAAAGGCCCTATTTAACAGGAAATATTAGTCCTTGGTTTCCTTGTACTTGGTAATTTTCTAGCTTTCTCTTAGTATATTTTAGCTTTTGAATTAGAGTTGATAAAAGAACTTGGGAAATATTTCCCATTCTAGTTCTCTAGAAAAGTCTGTATATGTTCCTGTGAAATTAGTTTAAATTCATATCATATAACCCTCTCATAGGAGACATAATTTGGAGGGATTTACAGTGTGAAATTTTTTCACTATGAAACAAATTTTAAAAATCGTAAGATGATCAACTTTGTCCATTGTATTTTGGGCAAGTTTGGTTGTTTCTCAAGTCAGGGAATCTGTTTTGTCTATAGTTGAGTTTATGTGTGCAGAATTGTTTCAGGGTTTGCTTAGTGTGACTTAACATTGGTAAAATCCAGAAAAACACCCTTATTTCATTTCCATTATAATAAAAAAATTTCTTCAGTTTTTCTAGGAGCTAGAAATTTTATTGCTGCATTCAAAGAACCATACTGGTATTACTGGCTTTCTTGTGTGTTTTCCTACTTTCAATTTCATCAATCTCTGATCCTATATTAATTTCCTTTGTCTTGCTTGAGTGATCATGCTCTTAACTCTCTGGTTTTACTAACAGGGATGCACGCTTAGATCATTGACTTGTGATCGTTCTCTTTTCCTAGTCTAAGTACAATGTCACTTATTTCTCTTCATGTGCTGCCATAGGAATATGACACCTTTATATGCTGTTTATCCTTCCTGTGACTTATCTTAAATATCTTCATCCATCCATCAGTTGCTCTGTGCAACTTCATTACAGCCCCTCATAAATCAGCAGATATGTACTGATGACCAAGTTTACTTGGGTCAAATTAAATCCTGTAACAATTTGAAAGCAGTTAACTAAATTCTGTTGTCAACTATTATCCTTTCCAAACTATACTTGAACTGTCAAAAGTTTTCACTGTATTTGATGTTGGTATACTTTGTGAAGGGGAAGGGAAAAAACAAATTGTTTAAATAGAGATACAGGTGGACCTATTGCAACAATGAGATGTACAAGATGTTATATCAAAAAATGAACTTTACAACTTTGGGCCAGGGGAGAGGTGGTGGTGGTGGGGGGTGAGTGAGGTCTGGGGAAGCGGGGTGGGGGAGGGGAGATGGGAAGGTATGGAAGAGGAAACTAAGGAGGAGGCAACAATGCTTGGTAAGAATGCTTGCCCATGTAATTGTAACCCCTCTGTACGGTATTTTCACAATAAAAAACAAAAAGTTTAAGAAAACCTCCTCTTCCAATAGCCCTAAAAGAGATTGTAACATTATTTTTACTTTCTTTGAAATGGTTAAATTAATTTCATTTGAGAGTGAGTTCATAAATACTAGAGGCTTATTTGTAGTGCTGGTTCAGGCACTAATTTGGTTGCGTGCCCTTGAGCAAATTACTAACCTCTCAGAATGTCAGGTTTTTTTTAAACTGTAAAACAGATTGGCCAAATTAAGAAATTTTAAAACATCATTCTGAGTATTTGACCTGCCTTTTCCACAGGATCTTTAAGATCTCCAACTCATAAGGTAAAATACATATTACATGTATATATTGGGGTTATTTCAGATTTAACCCATCCACTTTTAAAAATTAGCATATACTAATGGCATAAAATATTTAGTTGAGCTATTCTCCTTTATGTCTAATGTGTATTTTGTTCAGATTCACCCCCTTTACTATGCTTTGACTTTGTCTCCACTCTCCCCTGGTTTGTTTTTACATTTTTAATAGGTTTTGTTAGGACATTTTCACTCATACATATAGTTTCCTTTGATTATATTCACCATAACACCATTTACTCCTTTCCCTCTCCCACCATTTCTCTATGCAGACAATCATCCTTATGTGTTCATGTACATTTTTTGGTTTTAAATTTTTAGCTTAATTCTGCAAGCATGATTATTACTTTTTTTTGGGGGGGGGTCCGGTCGTGGGGCCTGAACTCTGGGCCTGGGCGCTGTCCCTCAGCTCTTCAGCTCAAGGCTAGCGTTCTACCACTTGAGCCACAGCGCCACTTCTGGCTTTTTTCTTTTTGCTTATGTGGTGCTGAGGAATCAAACCCAGGGCCTCAGGCATGCAAGGCAAGCACTCTACCACTGAGCCACCTTCCCAGCCCCTGATTATTACTTTTATTACGTGTGTGTGTGTGTGTGTGTGTGTGTGTGTGTATGTGTGTGTGTGTGTTGGTCCTGGAGCTTGAACTTAAGGTTTAAGCAGTGTCACTGTGCTCTTTTGTTCAAGGTTAGTGCTCCATAAATTGAGCTGCCCTTCTGATTTTCTTGCAGTCAACTGGAGGTAAGGGTCTCATGCATTTTCCTGTTGTGGCTGACTTAGAAAATCAAGAAAATCAATCCTCAGTTATAATCCTCTTGAGTGGGTAGGATTACCAGCATATGTTAGCAGTGCCTAACTAGGAGTATTAAGAATTTCTCAAGGGTGTCCACGAGGCATTCCTCCTGTGAAAAATCATGGGAGTTAGGTGGTTCTTTAAGGAAAGCTCAGTCACATATACTCCCCTCCCCAGATTGTAACTTCTCCAGTTGTAAATGGGGAGTTTCTCACCCCATATATACTCCTTTCATATTTCAGCCTATGGAATTTGGAAAGATTTGACAAAACTTTCCAAATGAACACTTCTTCCAGGCCTGTAGCTCCATTTCATGTCCTTATGCACTATTGAGCAAAGCTACTAAGCTTACCCCTATTTTGGTGTTGGTTTTGTTAAAGGAGAATTTCTTAATACAAATGATGCCTTACATGGCCTCCTGTAGTATCCTTATGATTCCATGTACTAGTCAGTTTTCACTCCCAGAAGCAATGAAAAGGTATTCTAAATTAATACCGGTAATGACCTGAGAGGCCTGAAAGCCTTAATGACCTCCATCAAACAAACAACTCACACTTTACAAATAATGTTGTGAACAAATCAAAGAAAGGTTGGATAAATGGGATTGCATGAAACTGCAGCTTCTGCATGGCAAAGGACATAGTAGCAAGATCAGTAGAAAGCCCATGGACTAGGAGATCTTCACTAGCCATACAATAGACAAGGCTTTCATATCTAAACTATACTTATATAAAATAGAATTCTATGCCTCCATCAGAAAGAATGACCCTGCCCCATTTGTTAGGAAATGGAAAAACTTGGAAAAAATTATATTAAGTCAAGTAAACCAGACCCGAAGAAACATAGGCTTCATGGTTTCCCTTGTCTTCAATAACTAGTATATGTATAGGACAAGCAGAAGAGGCCAAAAGCTGTGTATATATGACCGTATAACCTGATGCTAAGTGAAATGATCCCCAAGATATGGACATAAGAGGTTTTATCTTTGTTGCTGTTCTTTTTAATGTATTTATAATGTACTATGTGCTTTTTCTTGCTTATTTGTATGTTCTTCCTCCATGGTAAAACCCCTGTTGTCACTGTATTTGATTCTGGTGTCCTGCATCTTGTATGTAGTTTTCTAATTTGGGGAGAGGAAGGGAAATAACAAAATGCTGAAATAAGGATACAGGATGACCCATTGTAACAATGAGACAATGAGATGTACAAGTCAGTATGTTGAAAACAAATTTTATAACTTTGCAGGCAGGTGTGGTATGGTGGAAAAGGGGAGGGAGGAGTTGGGGAGGTGGGGAGGAAAGGGATGATGGTAGGGGAGAAATAAAGGAGGGTGTAATAATGCTCCATTGGAAATGGACTCCCTTACCTTGCTCATGTAACTGTAACCCCTCTGTACAGTATCTTTACAATAAAAAATATATATTAAAAAAAGAACACCCCCCCAACCCAAATATAGTGAACAATGCTGAATGTTGAGATTCCTGAAGTCCAAATTCACTTACAAAGTCCAATTAATGACATATGCTCAAGGTGCATATGCAACATGAATACAATTTCTCTTTAAATTTGTCATTAACATGCAAAATTTTCCAGAAAGGTGTTCTGCTTTCTTCGCAATTTAAGCAATTTTCCAGTTTGCAAGCATTTTTCTCACCCTCCATGATAATCAGAATACTTTAGCAATGGATTTTAGGCTCACACATTAAACACATGAATTCAATGAAAATATTAGGGTGCTACTTTTCATATTCCTTTACTCCTGACTAAAAACAATAGCAGGAGAATCAACCCCCCTCCAGTGTTTGCATAACCAAGTACCCATTAATCAGTCATATAGCAAGTTTTCAGTGTGTATGTGTGTGATTATATCCCAATGTTCAGACACTCATAAATTTACTCATTTAGCTAAAGGTCTATACCCAGGATATAGGTTTGATGAAATATCAGTTGAACCCTCTCATCACCTATCTCCTTGGTCCATTCATTTGCATCCTTCCCAAGTTAGATAGACGCTCACCTGAACCACACAGATACTGAGTTTTCTAAAAATACTGCTGTTAAAGTGTTGAACATTATTTCATTTTATAGAAGAAAATGGAGGCTATATGGTTGTTTATTTTTTATTTTTTTCATTATTAAGTGATGTTCTTGTTGGTAACAGAAACTTCTGCAGGCTGGGGGTTTACTATTTCTCACAGCAAAAAGACCATCACTCAAAACATATTCCTCAAATATGAAAAAGACAAAAACAAATAAGCCTACATATGAAGCCTACATTGAAGTCCTGAAGCCCGTTTTAGGATGGCTGCCCAGGAAGATCACTGTTTTTCAGGTTTCTGGCACTCAGCGTCAGTGGTACTTGGGGGCACTGACAGATCCTCCCTGAAGGGAGAAAATAGCAAATGGTTCATAGTTAGAATTGCAGATGATATGAAATGTATGGACATACATCTAATGTTCACTGGAAAAATCCTTCCTTCTATTTAACCTACAGTGTTTTGTGCAATAACCCCAGTCCAGGCTTACTTTACAGTTTTTCTTCTGTGTAATAATGAGGGAGACACTAAGTTTGGTACTCAATAAGTTGCCAGTGGATCACACCTGTAATCCTAGATACTCAGAAGGCTGAGATCTGAGGATCCTGGTTCAAAGCCAACCCAGGAAGGAAAGTCTTACTGCCAATGAACTACTCAGAAAAAGGTGGAAGTAGCTCTATGACTCCAGTGGTAGAGTGCTAGTCTTGAACAGGGAGAGGGCTATGGACAGTGCCCAGGCCATGAGTTAAAGACCCAGGGCTAGCAAAAAAAAAATACCTGAAACTCAAGACTAACTATGTTTAAATTAAATATTTTAAAAATCAACACCAGTGGAGATACTTTACAGTGACAAAATAATTTGAAATTTATTTTCATGGTTTTGTTTTCTTGTCATCCTGTGGTGTTGGGGATTAAATGCAGGGCATTGCCCATATAAGCCCTCTGTCGCACAGTTATTTGCCACTTCTACTCCCTTCATCCTCAGTTTTAAAGAAAAATCTGTCTCTTTCTCAATATGAATTCTGAGTCCAATAACATGTTGTTTACAAAAGTAGGAGTTTAAAGTTTGCTAACGTTTTCATTCTTGTATTACATGAAAATATTTATTCTGATGCCCACTTGCTATCGCTGTCACCCTGGAATGTGCCCCCAACATAGCTTTTAGTAAAAAGGGTGAGGGAATGAGACAGGGGAACTGAGGGTCTGTAGAGGAAGCCACTTACCTAGCTAACATTTCAGGATATTGAGTGCGTTGGAAAATGCGCTCCACATCGTGCAGTCGCAACTCACTGACAGTGCGGCATAGGGTGATGTGATCCATATCTGGAGGCTGAGAGCCCTCGGCCTCACCCTGGGACAGCTCCACTTCAGGCTCCTCCCACTCCGGCTGCCCAGGTTTCTCCTCAGTGCCGCCATCGTCTTTCATGGCCGCCAGAGAGCCCGAGCCCGAGCTTGCGCCTGCGCCCTCACCCGTGCCTGCGCCCGGGCAAGGGCCTTCTCCGGCCGCTCCCTGCTCATCTTCGCGCTTTATTTTCTCCCCGGCCTCGTCTCCTTCCCCTCCAGTCACTGAAGTCACTGTGGGCTTCACGCCTGCGAAGGAGAGACGCCGAGTGAGAGGGCGAGAGCTAGAGAGAGCAGCGGTGATGGAGGCTTTGCCGCGAGGTGAGGGCCGCACGCAGCAATGGCGGCGAAGGAGCCGCTCCCCCCACTCGACCCACACCAGCTTTGTATCTGCGAATTCACCCCAAATCATCTGTGTACCTACCCTGCACCTCTTCCTGGCGCCCAGGGGCTTCCAGGCTCTGGCAGCTGCTCTCTTTCGGAACATCCATGATGAAATGTTTTCCAAACTCACCTCACCTCCACACTTCTGCTGCCCTTCCGTTGTCTGATCTCGGCTTTGTTGACTGGAGCAGTGTGTTAAAACTCCAAGGTTCTCGCGAGATTTAGTTGTGCTAAGACGTGAACTGACTGCAGTTCTGGAGCGCATGCGCCTCTCAAGCCTCTAAGGCTTGTCCACAGAGTAGAAGGCGTGTTGCACATAAAGATTCGAGTCCCTGGGAGTGGCAAAGCACTGAGACCTCTTACTGTCCCCCGTGGCATCCAGAGACATAATTGAAGAATGTTTTTCAGACTAACCCTCTACTCAGACTAACTAGCTTCATCAGTGTTTTACCTATCCAAGAGCTAGATAAGCAAAAAGGGAGGAGCAAAATCTCGTACTACATGTACCAAGAGTCCCTGGAGGAGTGGTTGGAAGACATCCCTCTCTTCAGTCCTCCATACCAGCTGCCTTTCATACTCAACACCTAGACAGGCACAAATAGAGCTAGAGAAAGCCCTGATCTACTATGCTGACAGGCAATGAGCCTTGTGAGAAAGGAACTTAGCACTACTCCTCCTCCATCATACCAATTTTCCCATTCTATTCCTAAGTATCCAAATAGAAATAATAATCAAGATGAAATGCTGAGGTAGCAGAGTACATATATCTTTCTAGCTGGGTAAAGAACGCAGAAGGTGCTATACTCTCTCAGGGTTCTAGGGAGCAGAAACATGAAACTGAGTATGGAGAGCACTGCTAATGTGCAAGGTGGGGAAGATGAGCACTTCCCTTGAGAAAGTTTCAAGTACCCCAAGTTGTTGCTCAACCATTAAAACATTCCCTATCTTCCCACAACCATTAAAACATTCACTATCTTCCCATGACATAGTGTCCCATCCTCTTTTTTAAATTCGACCGTACACCATACAATACCTAATAATTTATGTTCCCCTGCTGCATATCTAAATATAAGTGCCTTGTGAAAGCTCAATTGATTTCCATACTGCTGCTGCTTAGAATTGTGTTATTATTGACATTCTCATCTGCCTCCACTTTCTTTTATCTTCCCCACCTCTCAGACAGGCTACAGGCATATAAAATTTGAACATATGTGGAGTGTTGTTGGACTTAAAATTTTATTTGTGTCTGAGCTCACTCCCCAGCACTTCAAAAAATAATGGTATACTGAAATCTGTTATAACATGTATAAGCCACGAAGATTTCTTGCTGAGACATAAGCCAGCTATAAAATGTTAAATACAGTATGACTGGATTTATTCGTGGTACACATAGCACTCAAATTTACAGAGATAGAAGTAGGTGTCATTTTCTTGGCACTGGAGGAGGAACCATTAGGGAATTATTTTTGTATGGAGTTTCATTTTGGAAGTTGAAATAATTCTAGATTGTATATTTAAATTGATAAACATAAGGGATATGAAGGGTAAACAAAGGAGGAGGCTGCAATGCTTGATAAGAAATGTACACATTAACCTGCTCATATAATTGTAACCCCTCTGTACAGTATGTTCACAAAAATAAAAAAAAACATAAAATGTTATGCCAGATATAGTTTACCACAGAAAAACGGTATTAGTTGTAATTGTTGCAAGAGGAATAATTTTATACTGTGGACACGTAGGTCCATATAGTTAGGTAGACTTATTTAGAATAAGTAGTTGAATTTAGGAAATGACATGCAGGTTCTTTTCAATGCCAAGGTCACTGAGTTTGTGAATGCACTGAGGTACTGAATTTCTTGGAAAACATTTTGTTTGTGGAGTTGCCACAGAATGATCCTGTAATGGATGTGTGACTCCCTATTAAGAGGTTTTAGAACTGTAACAGCCAACTTACTTGGCTCCTGGTGCTGTAGCTGTCCAGTCTCATGGTACTTTCTATGGCCCTTGTGGTTGCTTCCACTGCCACTGTACTTAACTTGCCTACTTTTTTCATGACATCCCTTGCTTCCAGGCATCTATGAAACTCAGGTTATGTGTCTGTGTGTCTGTGTGTGTCTGTGTCTGTCTGTGTGTGCTCATCCTGTGGCTTGAACTCAGAGCCTGGGCATTATCACTGAGCTTTTGCACTCAAGGCCAGTGTTGTGCCACTTTGAGCCATAGCTCCACTTCTGACTTTTTGGTAGTTAATTGGAGATGAGTCTCACAGATTTTCCTGCCTGGGATGGATTCAAATTGTGATACTATCTCAGCCCCTAGAATTACAGGCTGGAGGCACTGCCCCCCCCCACATTGCCATATAGACCCCTAGGTGGTGGTAGTTATAGTTGTATTAGGAGTAGTGCCATGCTATGCCTGGAACTCTGCAGATGAGATCTGGTCTCCAGAAATTCTGTATGGCTTTCGACAAGAAGTACCTCAGGGCAGATCTTGATCTGTTTCTCTACCCTGGTCATCTGCCTGGTAATACACACACTTCATGATCCCTCTGAAACCCTTTTGGTTATGTGCTTCAGAGTTTTGGTAATGAATTCTAGTCATTGTCCAAATCTTATCAAACCTGAGACCACTGACAATACATGGGGTCTTCACCTGTCTGTGTTGTAAAGAAGAAGAACTTCAATTAGAATGTTTTAGAAAAATACTTTGGTCTTTCTCACATGCACAACTACTTAAGTCCATAGTGAGGGATGTGAAACCTCTATGGCCTGGGGGGAGAGTGGCCCTGATTTCCAATCAGGTTCTGAACAGGAAAAATAAATACAAATTCTCATTTTGGTTGCTGAGTGAACAGAGTTCTAACCATCCTGTGAGTGCTATGCTGGTAGTTGGGAGATGCTTCATGTCCTAAGAGAAGATGGGGTTGTGAAGGGTATTTTCAAAATTGCAGGCGTGGCCCAAGCACTGTCCTACCATTGCATCATGCTTCTTCTTGTGCAGCTGGCATGAAGAAGTAAGGTCATATAACAGTGAGGCAGTGGGATTACTGTAAGGACAGTCCCCTCACACCTACCCATATCTGTACTTGTAACCTTGTGTGCACTCATATCTACTGAATATGTACCTGTATTTGAAAATAGAGGCTTCTACACTGACCTATAACTGTACTAATATTCTGAGTGGGTTGACAAGCCAACCAATGAGGCTAGGTACAAGCCTAACCTGAAGTTAGGCAGGTGCCATGATAGCAGGAAAGTTCCTGCACTGTTACATCATTGGGTTATCCAATGCTTAAGCCTGGTCTAGACCCACATTTTGGAGTGTAGAGATGAAGAATGAGTGCAAAGATGCTCTCCCCTCAGGTGTATGCTACTGGCACCTGGTTATACAGAAAACTTATTAACTGCAGTGTTCCCATAAATTTTGTCTGTAATTTTTCTGTTTCTGTTTTAGCTGAGCTTTGGAGATGTGATGTTTTACCACCTGGAGAATTACAGGCTTTTGTTCTTAGACTACTGTATCATTCTTCAGTTTGTAGAATGAATCACTTTGACAGATGCATGGGCCTCATGCCTGTAATGCTAGCTACTCAAGAAGCTGAGATCAGAGGATCTGAGTTCTTAGCCAACCTGGGCATGAAAGCTCATGAGACTCTTATCTCCAGTGAGCCACCAAAAAGCCAGTAATGGGGCTGTGTCTCAACTGGTAAGAGCCAACCATAAGCAAATAAAAAAAAAGAAAAAAAGAGAAGAAAAGTAAAAGAAAAATCCAAAGGACACTGCCTAGGCCCTGAGTTCAACCCCAGTACTGTTACCAAAAAAAATAGAGATAAGAAAAGATGGTGTAGTTTTAAAAGAACAATTGCTTGTCTACAACTTCCATGTCCTAGATTTCACTTAGATTCCTCTGTGCCTTGGTCATACCCTCCATTTACGCCTCACTTGTTGCTTGTGTCCTGTACAATACAGCTAGGAGACAGCCAATAATACCCCTTAAAAAAACAACAAATAAATGAAAACATGGGCATGGAACTTGCTAGATAAAAGAAAAAAAAGGTTCCAAACCTTAAGAACCAAGACCTTCTTGGCTCATGAGTTCCAGTTCTCCCTACCATACAACATCTGTGGAGGCTATGTTTCTAGATAACTTCCTGTAGCGTTTGTGGGGGCTATGCTTTCAGGCAATAAACAGTAGCATTTGCAGAGGCTATGCTTTGGGGCCATTTCCTGTCATCATATAGTAGTTATCCTACTAGCACCTCAACTACTACAGCTCAGAGAATCTACACAGTAATGTGTAAGCCAAAGGCATATACCACTTCCAAGAAGGAGCTGTGTTCCTCAAGGAAGACCAGCTTACAACTGACTGGAATGAAGGAGATACTGCTAAGATAGAAATAATTATGTTAGACAACAAATGGTGAAATGGTGATGGTAGCAGTCATGAGGGCTGTGAGGAATACCAGGGGGCTGACGAGCTGCAGCTTTAAGAGCTGGAGCTATTGGCTGTAGCAGCTCTAGTATTCATAAGCTTGTATTCAATATAAGCTTATGTCTAGACAGCTGTATGAAGAGAAGTGTTTTCCAAGAAACTGGGTACCTAAATGTACTCATAAGGTCAGTGGTTGCTCCTGGTTCATTTTCTGTGGTACTCTTTTGTCTTTTCCCCTGTCCTCTTCACATCCAAATCTTTTCTGTTTTAATATTTTATTGTAAAAATACCGCACAGAGGGGTTACAATTACATGGGCAAGGTAATGAGTACATTTCTTATCAAGCATTGTTGCCTCCTCCTTTGTTTCCCCTTCCCATCCCTTCCCATCTCCCCCCCCCCAAATCTTTAGTGGTCTTGGTATGGGAGGATACCTTGTGCGGTCAGGTTAAAGTGTGTGTGTGTGTGTGTGTGTGTGTGTTTGTAGGTATGTGTGTTGGTATTAGGGTTTAAAATCAGAGAATAGGTGCTGACCTTTAGCTTTTGTGCTAAACTATTTTTTTTATTGTGAAAATACCGTACGGAGAGGTTACAATTACATGAGTAAGGTAATGAGTACATTTCTTATCAAGCATTGTTGCCTCCTCATTTGTTTCCCCTTATCATTCCTTCTCATCTTCCCACTCCTCTTCTCCCATCCTCCCCTGCCAAAGTTGTAAAGTTCATTTTTCGACATAATGCCTTGTACATCTCATTGTTGCAATGGGTCCACCTGTATCCCTATTTAAACAATTTGTTTTTTCCCTTCCCCTCCACAAATTATAACATCAAATACAGTGGAATCAGGGGTTATACCATGGCGGAGGGACATACAAAGCAACAAAGAAATATCTTATAAATATATTAGAAACAATAGCAAGAAAGGAAAAACATTTGAGTCCTTATCTTGGGGTTCATTTCACCTAACATCACCTTATCTGACTGTTTCTGCTTGTCTCAGACATATACTGGTTATTGCAAATAAGGGAAACCATGGGACCTATGTTTCTTTGGAAAAAATTATATTTTGTGCTAAACTATTGTGCTCTACCATGTGAGCCACAGTTCAGTCTTTGAACTTTTTGGTGGTTCATTAGAGGTAAGTCTTACAGACTTCTTTTGGTTCTCTTCAGTTTATGAGTACAATGCTTTTTAAAAAATATTTTTATTTTCTTTAAGTGGTTACATAAAGGAGTTTCCATTGAACAAAGCAGTTTATGAATACAATGCCTCTTGATCAATGTCACATCTTTCAACATCCTCATCCACCCTGCCCACCCCAGCCCTTCCCTCACTTTACTTTTTAGGTTATGTATCGAATTTTTGCCATTTAACAAAGCAATTTATGTATGTAAAGCTTCTTGATTTGTATCATCCTTTAACATCTTCACCCCCCTTGACTCACCCCTTCCCTTATTTTTCTCAATTCTGTAATATATACAGTGCATTAACTGTGCATTCTTTTAGCACCCCCTCCCCCATTGCAAATACCCATTTCCTAGTACTTATTTTGTTGGGCTTTAACTTAGTCCTTCTAAAGAATTATACTATTGCACTCTCCATAGAGTCTGTTATAATTTAGTCAATTAATTTATAACTATTTGGATACTACCCAATGTGTTTACTTATAGGTTTATAGGTGTATTTGGTTACCATAAATGAAGGAAAACATGCAACCTGTATTTCTCTGAGTATGGCTTACTTCACTTATATAATTTTTCCAAGTCTTTCCATTTCCTTTTGAATGGTACAATATCATTCATTCTGATAGATATGTAGAATTCTATTGTATATATATACCATATTTCTGTGCCCAATTTGCCAATGAGGGGCATCTGGGTTGATTCCATATCTTGGCTATGGTAAGTAGTGCCACAACAACCATGATTGTTTTCTGGTGGTTTTGGTGTATACTTGTTTGTGCTTTATTGGATAAAGACCCAGGAGTGGAATTGCTGGGTCATAGGGGAGTTCTCTGTTTTTCTGAGGCTGAAATCAGAAGAGCAACCCCATTTCCAATTGCATCAAAAAAATAAAATGCCTGGGAATTAACTTAACCAAAAGTATGAAAGACCTTTATAATGAAAACTTTAAAAGTTTGAAAAAGAAAATTGAAGAAGATTTAAAGAACTGAAAGACCTTCCGTGCTCCTGTATTGGAAGAATTAACATTGTGAAAATGGCAATACTGCCCAAAGCAATTTACAGATTCAATGTAATGCCCATTAAAACCCCAGCAACATTCTTTAGTGTGATAGAGAAAGTAATCCAAAAATTCATATGGAATAGCAAAAGACCCCAAATAGCAAGAGCAATCATTAGCAGGAAGAACAGTGTTGAAGGAATAACAATATCATACTTCAAACTCTACTACAGAATAATGAAAACAGCTTGGTACTGGAACAAAAATCTGCCCAAGGACTAAGTAGCTTAGATTAAGGCAAATCCTACTAGAGTCCTGCTTTTTCATTATTAATAGTGGTGTTATTGCCATTCCTGAGGTTTGTACCCATTCCTGGGTTCTGTTCCTGAGTTTTTTCACTCAAATTTAACACTTTATCTTTTTTTGTGTGTGAAAATACTGTACAGAGGGGTTACAATTACATGGGCAAGATAATGAGTACATTTCTTATCAAGCATTGTAGCCTCCTCCTTTGTTTCCCCTTCCCATCCCTTCCCATCCTCCCCCCCCCCCCGTCTACCCAATCCTCCCTGCCCTCGCCCCCCCCCCCAGCACCAAAGTTGTAAAGTTCGTTTTCAACATAATGTCTTGTACATCTCATTGTTGCAATGGGTCCACCTGTATCCCTATTTAAACGATTTGTTTTTTCCTTCCCCTCCACAATTTATACTGACATCAAATACAGTGAAAGCAGGGGTTATACTGTGGGGGAGGGACATACAAAGCAACAAAGAAATAATCTTATAAATCCCTTATTTGCAATATCTAGTATATGTCTGAGTCAAGCAGAAAAGGTCAGATAAGGTGATGTTAGGGAAATGAACCTTAAGATATGTATTCAAATGTGTTTTTCCTTTCATGCGATTGTTTCTAACGCATTTATTAGATTAACACTTTATCTTTTGAGCCCCCAACTGAAGCTTCCAGCTTTTTGGTGCTTAATTGGAGCTAAGAGTTGGTCGTGTGTGTGTGTGTGTGTGTGTGTGTGTGTGTGTGTGTGTGTGCGTGCGTGCGTGTGTGTATGTGTGTGTGTGCTAGTATTGGGGTTTGATATTAGGAACTCAGTGCTGTCCCTTAGGTGTTTTTCTGGATTTTGGTTTTTTTTTTTTTTTTGCTTAAGACTGAATATTTCTTTACCATTTCACCTTTTGCTTCACTTCTTTTTGCCAATTAATTGAAGATAAAAGGTTCTGTCAGATTAACCTGCTCAGACTGGCTTTGAACCCCAATCCCCAGATCTCAGGCTCCTGAATAGCTAGGATCACAGGCAGTGGCCACCAGCTCCCAGTGCAGATTGTTTGTGTGTGTGTGTGTGTGTGTGTGTGTGTGTGTGTGTCTGTCTGTCTGTCTGTCTGTCTGTCTCTATGTCTCTGTGTCTTTACCAGTTGTGGGGGTTGAACCCAGGGCCTGGATATTGTCCTTAAGCATTTGTCTCAAGCTTAGTGCTCTACAATTTGAGCCACAGCTCTACTTCCAGCTTTTTGGTAGTTAATTGAAAAATCTCACTGGACTTTCCTGACTAGACTCGCTTTTTTAGTATATATTTTTATTGTAAAGATACTGTACAGAGGGGTTACAGTTACATGTGTAAGGTAATGAGTACATTTCCTATCCATGGTTCCCCTTATTTGCAATAAATAGTATATGCCTAGGACAAGCAGAAAAGGTCAAAAGCTATGTACATATGACCATATAAACTGATGCTAAGCAAAATGAACCCCAAGATAGAGACATGAGATTTTATCTTTCTTGCTGTTGTTTTTAATGCATTTATAATGTACTATGTGATTTTTTTGTTTCTTTTGTATGTTCTTCCCCTATGATATAACCCCTGTTTTCACTGTATTTGATTCTGGTGCCCCGCATCTTATATATACATTTTTCTAATTTGGGGAGGGGAAGGGAAATAACAAAATGCTGAAATAAAGATACAGGTTGAGATGTACTACGATGGCTTTGAACTGTGATCCTCAGATCGCAGCTTACTGAACAGCTAAGTTTACAGATGTGAGCCATCAGCACCCAGCCATAGTCTGCTTTTATATATTAATTTTCTTGAATCAGGATTAGGAGAAGGAGATACTATCACAAAACCATATGCTGTAGCATTCTTTTTTTCTTTTTTCCTTTTTTTTTTTGTCTGTGGTGAGGCTTGAACTCTAGGCCTGGGCATTGTCCCTCAGCTCTTCAGCTCAAGGCTAGCACTCTACTACTAGAGCCACAGCATCACGTCCTACTTTTATTGAGTAGTTTTGAGTAGTTTATTGGAGATAATAAACATTGTCAATGTTCAATAAGAAATGTAGTCGTTACCTTACTTATGTAACATAACCCTTCTGTACAGCATCTTTACAATGAAATAACATGAAATTTAAAAAAGAATAATAATAAAAATCACTTTCCTCTTAAATCACTTGGAGTCCAGAAGCAAATTTCAGTTGAGTAGATATGAGAATAAAACCTTGGATTCACAGATTTTTTTTAATGTGGGGCCAGTTTCTGATGATTCTCTCTATGTGTATTCTTTATATTTTATATGAATATATGTGTGTATTCATCATATATATGTATATATTCTTCATTTTTGAGAATATATCTAAAAGATAGTAAATAACCGAGGTTAGCCTTAAATTTATGATCCTCCTACCTCAGCCTCTCAAGTACTGATTCTTATGGTCATCAAAATCTGAGATACAATGCCATAATTGTCACCTTTAAGAGATTTTTTTAAATCAGGTGATAGATTTTTAAGAGACATATATTAAATTTTCCTCACATGAAAAAAAAGAGTCTCATGGAGTTTCCTGCTCAGGCTGGCTTTGAACCATGATTATCAGCTCTCAAGCTCCCAAGTAGCTAGAATTATAGGTGTGAGCCACCAGTGCCTTGCTCAACTTTTCCTTTCTTTAATTTTTTTGTTTAATTTTAATTTTTTTGTGCTGGTACTATGGCTTGAACACAGGGCCTGGACATGGCACCTTAGCTGTTTTTCTCAAAGCTAGCACTCTAACCTTTAGCCACAGCTGCCTTTTTAGCTTTTTTGCTTGGTAATTAGAGGTAAGAGTCTCATGAATTTTCCTTCCTTGGCTGGCTTTTAATCAAGATCCTCAGAATTCAGCCTCCTGAGGTGTGATTCATTGGAACCTTGCTAGACTTCAACATCATTGTTGAGGGAATGTGATTTCCTAATAGAAAAAGCCAAAACAACAAGTTGCTTCTCTTAGTCAGTGTGCAATATGTGTGTATACAGATATAAACATGTATATATGTATATATGCTAGGTATAATAAATGCATGTATATATGTATATATGCTAGGTATAATAAATACTTGTATGCTACACACATATATATCTAATAATTAAATTCTAATATAGGTATGCTTATGGAATACTTTTATGTGGGGTTATGTTTGGGCTCAGTGTGTTCATGAAACTATTGAAATCACTAAAGAGATGAGCAACTTTGGAGGAGACAGTGATACCTAATAGATTGTAGAATCAAATGATTTTAACCAAAGAAAAGTGGTGTTGAAAACCAACAAAAAATAAAAGGAAAGAAAGATCAGGGTAACAATACCAAACAAAACCGGAAAGAATGATCAGGCTAATTTCATGGCTTACTTTGTTCAGTGTGTATATGAGTGCAAGAATGGAACAAGGCTGTGGATCTGGTGATTGAGCATCTACAACCACCTCTACTAAGGCAGGCCATCGGATGGTGGTATGATAATGCCACGCGCTGTGATCCACAGTCAGGCCCAGCTCAGAAGTTGGAAGGAGAGCGGGTACTTTTCTATGCTGAAAGGTAAAGTCAGAGAATAAAGAAAAGTGAAGAATTGTTGAGCTGCTTTTTCCCATCATTGTATATACCTGTGTCATTGAAAATGTGAAGAGAACATGAACTACAGGAAGAAAATGAGGGAATAAGCTTCCACATTGCCTTTTCTTTCCACACTCTGCACCAGGATTTAACCAAGAACCTTACTGCAGGAATTCTGCTCTCTTTTTTGAAAATAAGGGATTGTTTTAAGGACACAATCTTATTGTGTTGGGAAAACAAACCTCATATCAGCCCACTGCAGTTAGCCACTGGGTATTGTGCTTATGCATATGGAGATATCAATAATGGTAGGTTTGAATAGCCCTCCATAAGTGCTCAAGTCCACTGACCTCTGCACTACATATTCATGTAACAGAAGGAGGTGGCAGGCATGGACAGAAGGTACTTTGTGTATCCCTTATAATGTGCAGTTTGGGAACTTCCAAAAGCACTGAACAGAAACTAGGAGAGCCTGAGGCTGTTGAGAGGACAGTGACATCTGACAGGTAATTTTCGGTTTGCATTTTCGTGGGATAGCACATATTTAGGGAGGATCCTGCTTTATTACCATCCTCTCCCACAATTGTTCTAACCATCTTCCTAAAATGCCAAAAAGGTATAGTAAGTAAGGCTTAAGGTTCTCTAGATTCTGGGAAAGCAGCACTGAGCCAGAATCCTAGCATATCAGTTGAAACAGAGTGAACTGTCAGGAGCCCATAAAGTTTTTGAAGGGTGTGGTAGAATGGAGAGTCAAGATTTGCCATTGGCTGGGCAAACATTAGGGGGAATTTTAGTTCACTTAGGCTGAATTAATCTCAAATTTCACTAACACTTCAGGCTACAGTGTCAAAGCAGTATCTTGGCCTCCCTATCCTTTGTTTAGAGGGCTTTCAGAGGATCCATGATAACTTAGATACCCTTCAAGGCAGCTTTCTCAATAAAAATTATACTTTCTCTTTCTTCTTTTTGTGTCAGTTGTGGGGCTTGAACTCAGGACCTGGTGCTGTCCCTGAGCCCCTTTTGCTCAAGACTAGTGCTTTACCACTTTAAGCCATACCACCAGTTCTGGTTTTCTGGAGGTTACATTGGAGATAAGAGTCTCACAGACTTTCCTGCCCCAGCTAGGTTTGAGCCCTATTTCTCAGATCCACCTCCTGAGTAGCTAAGATTACAGCCACCAGCACCCAGATTGCCATTTCTTATTGACTATTGACTCCACACTGAAGATAAGCTTTAAAACTAAGAGCTATTCCCATACACACGACTTTAAAGAGGGTCATTTGTTGTGATGTCGAATGTACTCCAGAAACAAAGTGATAGGATCCCTACGGAGTAAGGTCTAGGAGGCAACTGACCATCTGACATTCATCTCTCAGGATGAAGACTATCTTGTTACCAGGCATTGAGTTTAACATCATTTGCTGGGCTGGTTCATAAGGTAGATCTACATCCAATAATTGGAAGAAACCATGAAAGAATAAATTTAGAGTAACTCATGAAAGATAGATAAATGTAGATGACAGAGATAAAGAACAAGACATATTCTAGAGTTTGACACATACCTTGTGCTCACTGAGGTTGACCTGAAGGTGAAGTATGGTGTTAGTTTTCCTATAGTATAGTCGTCATTCTTGCACACATTCTAGATATGTGTGCTCCATTGCTGATTAATTATTTTAGTCCCCCAAAGGTTTTAAGCAATTATAAAAGCTGCATCTGAGTAATTATATGATGTGGTATAATACTAAACTAATCCTTTTTCATTTGATTGTAGCCATGGTTTATGAAGAGGAGAGTACAGGAAAAATTGGAATCTACCACCTAATGACTCTCAACATGATTCTTGACATGAATTTTTCCTTATGATTTTGGAGAGGCCCTAGATGGCGATCTCTCTCTAAGAACTACCTGCATACCAATTTTTCTCATGGCACTTAAGCCCACGCTGCTCTTGTCACCCTTAGGGACAATATTTGTTATGTGTATCTTTTGGACTTTTTTATTTTTTATTTTTTGTCGGTCGTGGGGCTTGAACTCTGGGCCTGGGCACTGTCCCTCAGCTCTTCAGCTCAAGGCGAGCGCTCTACCACTTGAGCTACAGTGCCACTTCCTCTTTTGGACTTTGAAGAATACAGATGAGAATTTTTCTGGAAATGACATTTAAACAGAACGTAAAGGAAGCATGCTTTAATGAAGTGATCTCCTAAGTTAGCATCAATAGGCTCTGCATTTCATGAAAGCTTCACAGGTGCTGTAGTGGTTAGCATCGATTCATACATTATTTTCTGACCTAGTTTGTAGATAATCCCAGTGGGTAGTTATGTCAGCATGTTTCCACA
This sequence comes from Dipodomys ordii, assembly GCF_000151885.1. Classification (NCBI taxonomy): domain Eukaryota; kingdom Metazoa; phylum Chordata; class Mammalia; order Rodentia; family Heteromyidae; genus Dipodomys; species Dipodomys ordii. The sequence continues at coordinate 14,456,913 of NW_012267254.1, read as the reverse complement.
CAAGGCTGAGTCCCATACAGGCTATTGAGTTCAATGCAGCCCTGGAGTATGAGAGAATCTCCTGAAAAGCCTACTCACAGGATACATGTGAAGGAGGCAGATGAAAATTCTTCTAGCCCGCTCCAAATTCTGTTCCCTATCATCCCTTTCTTGGGAGCACACAGGACACCAAAATTGTTTACTACAGTAACATGAGAATGCCTGTTAATGCCTGTTCTGGCATTCTGATGTTATTATGATACTTTATGAAATTAGAATTACCAAGAATGTATAGAAGGGGTTGTATTTCATAGAAATGCCAGTTTCATGGAACTTTCAAAATATTCAGATTATATGCAGAAGCTAGATGTAAAATTCCCAGGGACATGATAAATTATACAGTACTCTTGGCATTCACACAGAGTGAAATCAAAGGAGGTTACTCTTAGGGGAGGAATGAAAAGGCGCCTTGCCTATGTGCATCTGATCACATAAAGTGAAAACAAGAGGTTTTTGTCTTTGGTTTTTTGTTTTATCTTTTTATCTTTTTTCTTTTTATTTATTTTATTTTATTATTTATTTTTATTTTAATTTTTATTGTGAAAATACTGTACAGAGGGGTTACAATTACATGGGTACAATAATGAGTACATTTCTTATCAAGCATTGTAGCCTCCTCCTTTGTTTACCCTTCCCATCCCTTCCCATCCTCCTTCCCCACCACCCAATCCTCCCCCCCCCAAGTTGTAAAGTTCGTTTTCCACATGACAACTTGTACTTCTCATTGTTGCAACAGGTCCACCTGTATCCTTATTTAAACGACTTGTTTTTCCCCTTCCCCTCC
>NW_012267254.1:14432374-14454960 GCF_000151885.1 Dipodomys ordii | reverse complement strand
TGATATATAAGGATCTAGCTTTAGTTTTCTACAAGTGATTAACCAATTTTGCCAGCACCATTTACTGAAGAGGCTGTCTTTCTTCCATTCTATTATTTTAGCTCCCTTATCAAAGATTAGATGGCTATAGGTCTGTAGGTTCCTTTCTGGGTTTTCAATTCTATTCCATTGGTCCTTGTGCCAGTACCAAGCTGTTCTGATTACTACGGCTTTGTAGTAGAGTTTGAAATTTGTTATTGATATTCCTCCAGCACTGTTCTTTCTGTTGTGGATCGTTTTAGCTATTCGTGGTCTTTTATTGTTCCATATGATTTTTTGGATTTCCTCTTCTATTTCTTTGAAGAATGAGGATGGTATCTTTTTTCTTGCTTGTATGTTTATCTGTCTTAGGAGGGGCACAGAAATGGAGGGATAAAGTGTGAACAAATGCAGCAGTGGTACTCACTGGGTACTATGTTGAAAATGAACTATACAACTTGTGGGTGGGGAAAGGAGGGAAAAAGTGGAAGAAAGGCAGGAAAGGGGTGACATTGTTCACAAAGATGTATGTACTCTTGCTGGACACTGGTGGCTCACACCCATAATCCTAACTACTCGGAAGGCTGATATCTGAGGAGATTGCAGTCCAAACCAGCCTGGGCAGAAAAATCTCTCTGAGACTCTTATCTCCAATTAACCACTCAAAAACCAGATGTGGAACTGTAGCTCAAAATGGTAGAGTGCTAGCCTTGAGCAAAAAAGCTCAGGGACATCGGCCATGCCCCTGAAATCAAGCCCCATAACTGACAAAAAAAATGGAGGAAAGGTACTCTTTACCTGACTTACATAATTGTAACCCTTTCTGTGCATCACCTTTATAATAACAATTTTAAAAGTAAAAAATGAAAGCAGGAGGGACTGAAGAACCTCAGTGTCTGAGTTCTGATCCTAGAGTGTCCTACATGACTTTGGGTGTGACTGGAAGACAGAACGGCATGTTTCTGTGTAGTTGAAGGATCCTGATGTTGTCCTGGTCTGTGGGTCATCCTGCACCATGTCTTCCCCTCTGTGAGTTTCTCCCTAGTAGTTCAGACACCACCACTACCTTCTTGACTCCATATTTCAATTTATGGTGTCAGTATATCTAGTCTGGCCCCCTACTGGCAATACAGAATTTATCTTAAAATTTTTTTTGGGGGGGTCCAGTCATGGGGCCTGAACTCTGTGCCTGGGCACTGTCCCTCAGCTCTTCAGTTCAAGGCTAGTACTCTACCACTTGAGACACAGCGCCACTTCTGACTTTTTTTCTTTTTGCTTATGTGGTGCTGAGGAATCGAACCCAGGGCCTCATGCATGCAAGGCAAGCACTCTACCACTGAGCCACCTTCCCAGCCCCTCTTAAATTTTTTATATCAATTAATTGTCCAAGGGAGGGAGTTTCATTTGAACTAGTTTATATGTACAATGATTTATCAAAATCACCCCCACATCATTCTTCCTCTCTCCTTCTCCTTTCCCAAACCAGTATCATCTAGTTGCCTGGTTCCATTTTCAAACATGTATATAATATATTTATTTTGTCTATATTCACCCTGTTTCCTTCACCATTTGTCTGCCCTCTCCTACTAATGCCTGAACCCAGAGAATGTTTAAACTTTCTAACAATATTTTTCTTATCAATGTGCACCTTAATTGTTTGAAGGGGTTTCTCCATGATGTCTTATCTGTAGACAGCAGACATTACTAAGGCAGACATGAAATGTAAGACATGATCCAATACAATTAGATCATGGAACATTACAACTTTCCAGATCAGTGGCCATGATGCTTATAGTAGTGCCACATGACTGTGTTCTATAAACATGCACCTTAATATCCTGTGTTTTGTACTATTCTTATTAAAAAGAAGAAAAATGTACAATTATAATTGTATATGCTGCATTGTAGAGAAGCAAATCCTCTGCTTAAATTTAACATGTTCAGTGGTTGTAAGAATTTTCCATAGACTAGCTTCTGGTGCTGTATATTTTAAGTATGATTTGTTATCCATATGTACATAACTCCTGTTGTTGGCCTCTAACTGAATTTATGGCCCTATTCCTTCAGATACATGGAGGGTGTCATCCTAGTGGATGATGGGTGTGTTTCTGGAAGCCATTCCTACACTGAGATGGATAACAAAGATTTTACCACAGATGCAAGTGACCATGCACTATGTAAACAGAGCAACCTACACCTAAGTTAAACACACATTGCTGTGTGCCTTAGCTGAGCTCCCAGGTACTGCATTGCCACTAACATGATGTGATGCAGAGGTGGGGTGGAAAAAAGCTTCATTCTTTATTTTTAATAAGTTTTTTATTGTGAAAATACCATACAGAGGGGTTATAGTTACATCAGTAAGGTAATGAGTACATTTGTTATCAAGCTTTGTTGCCTCCTCCTTTGTTTTTCCCCTACCATCCCTTCCTTCCCATCCCCATGACTACACTCCCCCCTCCAAGTTGTAAAGTTCGTTTTTCGACATAGCATCTTGTACATCTCATTGTTGCAATGGGTCAACAGGTATCCCTATTTAAACAATTTGTTTTTTCCTTTCCCCTCCCCAAATTATACCAACATCAAATACAGTGAAAACAGAGGTTATACCGTGGGGAGAGACATACAAAGCAACAAAAAAAATCACCTTATAAATATGTTAGAAACAATAGCAAGAAAGAAAAAAACCACTTGTGTCCTTATCTTGTGGTTCATTTCGCCTAACATCATCTTATCTGAACTTTTCTGCTTGTCTCAGACATTACTAGTTATTGCAAATAAAGGAAACCATGGGACCTGTTTCTTTGTGCCTGGCTTAAAGAAGTTTCATTCTTAAATGATTACAGTTAATATCATTTCAGTAAGGTTTAAAGAAACACCTGTCCACAATTCCCATGGTGACACCAAAGTTTTCCAGCCCTTTACTTGAGTGGTTGCTGTGATGTCCCATGTGGTGGGGAAAGGGAGTTAAACTCCAGTTCAAATTCTGCCTCTGCCATTGAAAACTATGTGACCTTGAACAGGCTTTTCTTTTCTTGACCATTTCCTTATCACACAAGTGGGAAAACTAATAACTACCTTCTGAGACTGTTTAAGAAACAAGCAAGGACTCATGAAAATATCAGGCAAAGAGTCTGAGCCTTATGAGGATATTATTGCAGTTCCAAGATTTATTAGTATTTACTTTGAAGGTTAAGGGAACAAATCAGTTGGGTTTTTTTCCCTTTTTTTTCTTTGTTGTTGGTTGTGGGGTTTGAACTCAGGGCCTAGGTGTTGTCTCTGAGTTTTTGAGCTTAACTCTAGCATTTTACCACTTTGAGCCACTTGTGGTTTTTGAGTAGTTAATTGGAGATCAGAGTCTCATGGGGACTTTTCTCCCCACGTTGGCTGTAATCCATAATCCTGTGTTGGCCTCCTGAGGATGTTGTTGCAGTTCCAAGATTTATTATTATTTACTTTGAAGTTTAAGGGAACAAGTCAGTTTTGAATCCTTATGCTCTGGTATGATTTTTCTCAGACTCTAGCAATTGGATTCAGCTAGTAAATGCTGTGCTATTTCAGGCTGGAAACTATTTCCTGTCCCCAAAGCACAAGTTAATGTGAATGGCTCGTTTAATAATGATAACAGTATCCAATCTTTATGCAGACCCTGTTGCAGGCTGCTTCAATACATCACAGTGTTTTTTCTTAAGATATTCTGTGATGCAGATACTATTTTTATGATTTCTATTTTACAGATGAGAAAATCTGCTTTAAAAAGGATTCAGTGATTTCTGTAGAGACTTTTAGCTCGTAAATTGAAGCTACTGGACTACTTCCACAAGGCTGTTTGAAGATGCAGAAGAAAGGATGACGTTTTATGGGAAGAATATAGGGCCAGTACCCTGCCCCTGATGTGTCCTTGAACAGGTATCAGAAGTCTCTATGGCTCCTGAGACTGAGCAGTAGAACAAAGGTGGCTGATCCTATCCCAAGTCCCACATACCAGGCCTCCTTCTTACACCACGCCCCTACTCCTCATGTCCTCAACTGGCACATTTCCATGCGTCCAAGCTCCCATGCTGCAGTTCAACACAGGTCCACGCATGCACACCCCGCTCCTCAAATATCTGTAGACCCTGTCTGAATGCCCCCACAGGTCCACATGGGCATGTCTCACGTCTCCCCGTCCGCATAACCCCAAGCCCCCATTGTACATCGTACTTGGGTCTCCACTTGTGACCGCCCACAGTACTGCATCCTCGTGACCCACGCCCTTAGGTCTATATGACCCCGAGTCCTCATGTTTGCATTTCTTCACACCCGCATGAACCCATCTACCCCATCTTATGTCTTTAAACCACACGTGCCCATGTTTACATATTTTCCTGTCCCCACTCTCCCATAACCACATGCCTCTATGACACTATGCCCCACATCTGCATGCCCAACCCATGTGCACGACCCACGTCCCATCACTTAGGTCCACATAACCCCCATGTTCCCACATCTCCATGTCCGCAAGTCCCATGTCTGAATACCACATCCCACGTCCACGCGACCCAATGTCCTCATGCCCTTAGGTTCGTATGACCTCACATTCCACTTTGTCATGGCAACGCATGTTCTAAGCCCTCACCTCCTCACGCCCCGTGCTGCCACGTGTCTCTGCCTCCTCAACCTACGTGTGCACACCCTACTCACAGCCTCTCACTTGGCGTCCCATATATCGCACCTCTCATCTAAGTTGTGCCTAGCCAGGCTCCTACTGTCTCAGATTTAGGTCTCCGTAGTCAACATTACCTACACATAGTTGCGTTCCCACTGGGCACTATACTTAGACCCTGCTGAAAGTAGGCCGCAGCCTGGGAATGTGTGGGCTGGGCGGAGGGCGGTAGGTGGGTTTAGTGGTGGGAGGAGCGGCTGCCAGTCAGCGGCACAGACTCCTCCGCCCCCACTGCTGCTGCGGGTTTTCAGGACTAGCGAAGGGACTCAGGTGGGTTTGATGATGGGAACTTTGCTGCATACGCTTCCACTCGTGGTGTGGGTCTGGCTCGAGAAAGACACGCAACACCATTGCCTCCACCTTTGCTGCTGTTGACCAGGGGTGAGACGCACCACCCAGGCGACCTGCCGCGCACGAGGCGGACAGGACGCGAGGGCAATGCAGCCACTGCTCTGCCTGTCCTCCGTTTCCCTCTCTGGGTAGACAAGTGTGGCAGGAGCCCTAGGAAGCTCTCACCACTTTCCTTTCCTTTCCTTACCCTGGGGCCCCTGTACCCTGTATTTGAGGAACTTGCCGCCCGCCAGCCGCCATCTTCGGCTCTCGCTCCCACCCCACCCCTGAGAAGCACCCCCAAGGCCTATGAATTTGGCACCTGGGGCATAATAGGAAAAAACCAATGCCTCAGTAATAATTAATCCTAAGGCGTTTCTGGTTTTTGTTTGATTTTTTTGTTTCAGATTTTGTAAGTCTCTCTGAGAACAGTTTGTTTTTATAGTGGTTTTTTCCTCCGTTTTTTTTTTTTTAATGGCGGGGCCGGGGGAGGGGGGCTTGGCTTTAAGTTTTTGACTTGAGGCCTAGAGCTTGTAGACCATTCTTCCTCACAACTGACACTGTTACCATTCAGCCATCCCTCTAGCCTGACTTCTTGCTGTCTGTATTGGAAAGGGACTCTCATGGAATTTCCTGCAAGGGATGGCTTGGAACCATAATCCTCCAAATCTCACCTTCCTGAGTACTTAGGGATATAGGCACACGTCACTTACGCCTACCTTCTGAGAATAGTTTTTAAAGATAAATTGGGATTCATTCTAAGGTACTAAAACATACCCAGTGGAAAGAAAGAAACTGCAGTCAACATAATACACAGACCTTAAATATGAAAATTTCTACCTGCCTCATGAAAAAATGAGGTTTCTGGGTTGCAAAATCATTAGGTTTTAATTTAATGATTTGATTCTTCACATAGAAATAGACACTGAAACAAGTTCACCTAACATTAATTTATTTGAAAGTCTGCTAAGTGTTTGATACTGGTCTTACTTTTATACTGATTAAATTTTTTAATCTTCACAAGCCTAAACCTAAATTCCATAAAGCGTAGTTCTTGTTAGGAATTTGTGTATTGGTCAAATTTATATTTTAACTTTTACAGCATTACTAAGTAGCTGGTAGCTGTATTACTTTAGGCAAACCACTTATTATACTGGAGCCTCTTTTTCTTTTGTAAATACACATCATCAAAATTAAATAAATAAATAGTAAAAGTCCATTGGATACTTCCCAGCACTAAATAATTATATAAATGTATAATTGTAGCCATTTTTATTAAACTGAGGTTCAAGAAGCTAAAGCAACTCAGCCTCAGCAACTGAGCCAAAACTTGAACCTACAGTACCTAACTTGAATTTATATTATTACAATTATATTAAAAATAGCATACAACTGATTACCTTTCTTGAATAAGCCAAAGAATGTTAATTATTTTACAACTTGACGTAAGAGCTAAGTGGTTTACTTTAAGACTTCAAAAATAATTTTTGAGGGGAAGAAGTTCTTATGATTTCAGAACAAGACTTAGGAACCTATTTTTTGTGAAGATTGTAGTGAAGCATTTGTTAAAATGAAGAGGACACATGACCATGGTAAATATGCAGTGTTAATTTGTCTTACTCTTCCTAGTTCCTTTTCCATTTTGTAGAGACTATGTTCTTTTAACAGACAGTAAGCTTCGTTTTGACTGAATCTCAATTTCCATGGTTAAAGACAAATTATATTCTCTCCCTTGTTCTTTCCTACTTGTACAGGTTATATTATCCAAAACTTGTAATATTGTTGTCTATTTATGTAAGAACTATATTTAAGCCTACAACATTTGTGTAAGGACTGGGGATTTTTGTTTGTTTGTTTTGCTTGAACTCAGAGCTTGTAAACTGTCCCTGAGCTGTCTTTTGCTTGATGCTAGTGTTCTACCACTTGAGCCACACCTCCACTTTCAGCTTTTTGGTTAGTTGAAGATAGTCTCACAGACTAGCTTTGAACCAGGTATACCCAATTGGTGCCCAGCAGGTATTCTACTTTTATGGTTCCTTTAGTTTGTAGTTTGTTTATGCCTTTATGGAGATGTTGGAAAAAGTGTGATTGACAGAGTATAAATTGTAATAAAATCGTCATTGTTTTAAGATTCTTAATATTCTGTTAGTTTTATTTCGTTTTGTATTTTCAAAATCCTCAAGTCTTCCAAAATGCTAGAGACGTATGTGTCTTATATAGTGCCCTCAAATTTTAATGTAACTAGCATCTGTTCCTCTTTGAAAACACTGTTTTCCTTCTTGTATCATGGTTACATACAAGTCCTTCCTCCATCACCACATTTCAAGCTTCTCAAAAAAAACTATCTTTGTCATAGTTTTCTGAATCTTATTATTATTGTTGGTAGTACTAGGATTGGAAATTAGGGCCAGACACTTGCTAGGTCTCCACTGGTCCTTAATAGGCTTGTAGAACTCGAGGTCTAGGTTAGAAAGTTTGATTTAATTTACCTGTAAGGGGGGCGTTGCTAAATCATGTTAAACATAGTGTTATGCTGGTTGATTTATAGAGAATGAACTGCAGAAGGCCAGAAGGGCATACAGGGAAAATAGTTAAAGAGAGCAAACAATTGCATAGTGAGAAATAATAATGTCTTATTTTATACAGCATCTTTTTCTATTGAATGTGCATTTTTTATACCTTTCAGAATGGCATGATTTCTCACAAGAGAATTTTGAAGCATCTTGCAGTACTATCAGATTTAAAGGAGAATTTCATGATTCTGACATCGATAAAATAAAGTAAATCATTTTATTTTCTCTCTGTTTATCTTTCCTGATATTCTGATACTTTTGTCTTCAGATTTCATGAAGGTAACTGGAATGTAGATAGTAAGAATACATATAGGTGACAGTTATTAAACATTACTGTGGAATTCCAAAGTCCAACCACAAAGTATATCACTGTATAGTTGGCAATATTGATAATATATTTACCAGTTCATTAAGTGTTAATTTTGTGCTTCTCCTATGCCAGGCATTATTCCAGGCATTAAAGAGATATCCATGAATAAAATACCACTTTTTACCTCATGGATTTTACATTTTAATTGGAAAGGTCTGGAATAAACCAAAAACAAGCAGGTACAAGTACACTATTACAGGAGATGATCAGATATTTAATATGAAGAAAAGTAAGTAAATACCAGTGAGACTGAGTGGAGGGCATGAAGGCCAAATGGTAGAGAAATCTGGTCAGAGGAGTATCAGGAGTGTAGTAAGGAGATATAGGGCATTACAGGATACAATGGGACTTTTCTTTTTCTCAGAGAGCTAACACAGGCAGGTTTTGAAAAGAGATGTGACCAAATCTGACTTGAATTCACCATACTCCTTCTGGCTGATTACTGTAAGAGGTAAACTGGCTGGAAAAAGATAGTATCTCTGATCAATTCTTGGCCTTCACCTTAGGAAGGTTGTAGCAGTTGAATTATGGGCAAGTGTAAAAGGCAGAGCCCTCAGAATTTGCTGACACATTGGAAATGGCTCTCAGAGAAAGAAGTAAACTCTGACTCCGGACATGAAAGAGTAGTTAATACCCATTAAAATTAGTACACTTAGGGAATTATTTTAAAAAGTGGAAGGAAGAGAGTTATATTTAGGATAACATATGGTTTGATCTTGAGTGTTTGTGTTCCCCTAAATTCAGATGTTGAATCCTAATCCTAAGTCAATGGTATTAAAATATGAGATTTGAGAAATGAATAGATTGTAAAGGCTGTTATGGGTGGAATCAATTTCGTTGTAAAAGAGGCCTGAAGTAGTTTTCTTCCACATTCCACCACTTACAAGTAAGAAGGCTCCTCTATGAGGATCAGGCTCTCCTTGGACACTGAATCTGCTGGTACCTTGAACTGTGAGCTCAAGAAATTTCTGTTGTTTATAAATGAGCTAGTGAAATATATTTTGTTACAGCATCCTCAGGATCTGGAAAGACAAAGATAAACATGCCAGCAATTCTGTATCTGCTGAGGATGCCAGTAATTCAGTGTTTGTTGATGATGTACTGACTCATAGAGGGCAGTCTTCTCCCAGTGTCCTGGAAAGCTGAAGGTATCAAGACAGGACCTGGTGCCTCACAAGGGCACTAATGCCCTTATGCCCTTATGAAGGCAAAGCCCTGATAACCTAGTCAGCTTTCAAAGGCTAGTATCATTACCTTGGTGATTATGTTTAAGGTATGCTCTTAGGGGGACACAGAGTCAGGCCATAGAAAGTATGAACATCTCCTCTAAATACTGTTGATGGACACAAGTGGATAAGAACTGAGGACTAGCACTGGGTTTTACAGCCTGGAAGTGACTTGTGCACATCATGCATTAAAACTTCATGTTTATAAATAATACTGTTGATAAAATTACTGTTCTGAGTTGTTATTTAAAAAGGTCATGTTAAAGTTATTTATGCATTCTGTAAAATCATAGGGTTCTTTTTCTATCTTCCTGTAAACTTACATTTCTTGTTAGTGCCGTTAATGTTTAAGAATGCTTTACTCTGTACCAAAGCAGATCAGAAGAAATGACATTTAGAAAAGATGATGGCAATGATCTACTTTTTCAGGCCAAAAACACTGGTAAGAATATTTAAGAAATCACAATTCAAAGTCAAATGATTTTTATTTGTATTTTTTACTGAAACAATGCCAGCACAAGCACCAATAGAATGGAGTTTCCATGCAAGTGAAAATGTATGAAATTCCCTAAAATTTTTTTTGAAAGATGTCAATTCTAAGACTCAGTCTTAAGGTCTACATCCTTTCCGTGTATAACCCTTTATTGAATTTCTGCTATATGTCACAAACAGGTGCAGTACCAATCTAAACAAGCAGTTCCTTTGGTCAAAGAAGTTTAGCCTGGAAGCTAGACAAATAGATGCTATACTTGACATATATACGTATGTGTGTATACATATATATACACATGTATACATATATACACACATACATATATACATACATACATACATACACACATATGCTGTCATATGCTACGTAAAATGGCTCAAAACAACCAGGTGCTGGTGGCTCATGCCCGTAATCCTAGCAACTCAGGAGTCCAAACCATGAGGATTAGCGTTCAAAGTCAGCCCAGGCGGGAAAGTCTGAGAGACTCTGCTGTTTTTTTTTCTCTGTGTGTGTGAGAGAGGGGGGCAGGGGAGAGGGAGGGAGGGAGGGAGGGAAAGAGAGAGGGAAGGAGGGAAGAAGACAGAGTGTCATGAGGCTTGAACTCAGGGCCCAGGCACTGTCCCTGAGCTTTTTTGCTCAAGGTTAGTACTCTACCATTTTGAGGCAAGCTCCACTTCCAGTTTTCTGGTGGTTAATTAGAGGTGAGTCCATGGACTTTCTTACCCAGGCTGGCTTTGAAGGGCAATCCTCAGATCTCAGCCTTCTGAGTAGCTAGGATTACAGGCGTGAGCCACCAGTGCCTGGCTATGTGAGACTATTATCTCCAATTAAGCACCAAAAAAGCAGAAAGTGGATCTGTGGCTCATTAGTGGATCTGTGGTAATTAGCCTTGAGTGAAAGAAGGTCAGGGACAGCACTAGACCCTGAGTTCAAGGCCCAGGACCAGTACACAGAAAAAGGCTTAAAATATAATAATATGAATATTACTTTAGCTTTTGTTTATCCTAGAAGGTCTTTATTTCTCCATTAGTTATGAAGGATAACTTTGCTGGATAGGTAATATAGGTTAACTACACTCAGCATAAATATGAAGTGAAAGGAGATGTTTTTAAAGAGATTTTAAAGAGAATAATAATAGGATGTATTGGGAATCAATACCTGATGATACCAGAGAAAATGATGGGGGAGAAACAAAACAGAAGATCAAATGAAAGAATGCCTGTGCTGGAATGTAGCAATTATACCTATGCAATTACAAGGTTCTATCCATTTCACAAAAAATCATCACTCACCAAATAACTGAACAGTAACAAAAAGAAACAGATTTGTATACAAAAAATGTGAATTGTCTGTTGTTCTTGTCTTATATATATTTATATTATTTATATATTTATATATGCACATCTCTGTTGGCCAGAAGAGACTGCTTTAGTTCTGAAACGTGAAAGCTTTGCTTTCCTCAGAAGAAGTCACATGGGAAAGGTCTTTAGCATTCAAGCTGATCCCTGATGCCTGTATTGGTTGACCTAACAGGCAGTCACTCCAAAGGCTGCTTTGCTGCCAGATTTCTGGATAGGCTGCATGTATTTAATATTGGGATGTGGTGGGCTTTTCGTAGCTCCTGTGATTTGGTAGAGAGTAACACAGGCGCACTCTATTTTTGGGATCCTTGTCTCTGCAGGGGTCCCTATATCCTTTGCCTCAGTGCTCCTGCCATCTGGATCATTGGGAACCCACAATCACCCTTCTCTCTGTACTGTCCATTGGGCTTCTGCAGTCTCTGACTTGCTAGGTGAGGGATAGCTCCCACAGCAAGAACATTTTTTACTAGTTCCTGCCAACCTCTCTGCTGCACCTCACATATCTCTATAACTGATACTCAAGTGATATGGCCAAGTGTCCTGTGGGTTAACTTGAGATTGCAATCATTTGATCTCTGTAAGAGCAGGAACATTGAAGATCTTAGTTCCCCCAGGCCAGTGGCTCTTATTAGGTTAATTCCTGCATCCCTGTTTCCTGTGCTAGTAATAACACCTGTGGGTGGTATTTATTTTTCTTGCAGCTGAATTTGGCAATTTTTCCTGGGGACAAACTGATTTTTTTCCTGGTGGTTTTTTTTTTTGGGGGGGGGTTCCTTGCTCTCAGCCTGGTGCAGCTGGGCATGACATCCAAACTTGACCCTTTCTGCTGTGATTCTCTCTTTGTAATTTCCTGAGTATCCATGAACACTTTGTACTTTCTGCTTCCACTCTCTTCCTACTTCAATCCACCACCTTGCCTAGAAATGAAATCTGTATTTCAATCAATTTTTTTTGCAAAGTAAACCACCAGGAAGCAGATACTCAAAAGGGGTGGGGTGGATTCAAGGGGAATTATTTAAAGATAATAGAAGAAAATGCAGTCAGGAATCCAATGTATATCCTGCAAAATTAAGAAGAATGGGGGAAAGGATGGGTAGAGGAGGAATAGGTCAGAATGCTGAAAGTGGTGACATTGATCAAGATATATTTTATAAACTGCTTTGTATAATGGCAACTCCTTTGTACAACTATTTAAAGATGATAAAAGAAAAACTTTTGCAACACATTAGTAGATTCACTACAGAAAAATAAACCAGATAAGTTTCCATGTCATAAAGATCAGTTTTTTACACAATTAAAAAAGGCAATGTGGCCAGGGCACCAGTGACTCAAGCCTGTAATCCTAGCTACTCAGGAGGCTGAGATCTGAGGAACACAGTTCAAAGCCAACTGGGGCAGCAAAGTCTGTGAGACTCCAATTTGTCACCAAAAGAGTGGAAGTGGTGCTGTGGCTCAAAGTAGTAGAATATTAGCCTTGAATGAAAAAGCTCAGGGACAGTGTCCAGGCCCTGAGTTCAAAGCTCACATCTGACAAAGAAAAAAAAAGGCAATGGTATATTTAGGTCTAAGTAAATAGTATAACATTTAAACACACTTTGAATAGAGGTTGTGAACTACTGCCTGTTTTTATTTTTGCAAATTCCTTTTGTTGGAGTATGATTAGTATGTTCCTCACAAAACGTTATATACTAAGAATCACAATCTTTTTTTTCACAATCTTTTTTAACACAAATTATGGAATATCTACACAAAATGATCTTCCTAGCATTTTCTAGTTTTGTTATTATAGTATAACATCACAGAAATAAGATACACAAAATCTGAGAAAATTGGGCTGGGAAGGTGGCTCAGTGGTAGAGCGCTTGCCTTGTATGCATGAGGCCCTGGGTTCGATTCCTCAGCACCACATAAGCAAAAAGAAGAGAAAAAAGCCGGAAGTGGCACTGTGGCTCAAGTGGTAGAGCACTAGCCTTGAGCTGAAGAGCTGAGGGACAGCACCCAGGCCCTGAGTTCAGGCCCCACGACCGGACCCAAAAAAAAAATCTGAGAAAATTAAGTGCACATATTTTTAAAGATAGTTTGCATGCTGCTCATATCAAATGTACTTTTAGAATTTTCCAGTTTATACTAAAATCTGCTTTCACAAAGCTTTGTGTAATGTTAATAAATATCACCAACAATTAGTTTGAAATATTTGACGACATTATTTGCACTGTTTTAAAGATAATCTGATGATGGAAGATGATGATGATATTCTCTTGGGAGCCACACATTTGAACAGAGACATTCCATTTCCTCCTGATTCTCCCAGTAGTATGATGGGTAAGAAAGTATATAGAAAGTGGAAAGTAAGAAACGTATGGAAAGTGGAAAAATACTGACATTGAAGTTAAATCTCAGAACTTCTGAGATTTATTATAGTAGCACTATAAGATAGGGGAAAAATTGTAAAGACGAATGTCCTTCACACTCTCTTCGTCTTCTTCTAAAGGTTATAGATTAGGATGATAGTGCTGAGAAAGATCAGCTGAAGGGTAATAAGCCAGGATTATGATTAGTATGAGTACACATGTAAATACTCAGGCCAAATAGTATGCTTCCAAGTGCTAAAAATAATGTGTGTTACCTGATAATGTAACAGTCACAGTATAATTTGTTAATATTTATAAAAGTAAAGATAAATTGCAAATGTGAGAATATTTTTTCAGTTTGAAATTCTTAGGAAAATACTTCAAATGACGTGAGGACCTTCAGGTTGATTTTTCTTCAAAGTGAGAAATACAATTATCCCATTGTGATTCTTCACAATTTTTGATGTTTTATTTTCTTCCTAATGCAATAATATAAATAGATAATGTAAGAAGAGTTACATTTAGTTACGGATAATTATGTGTCAGTTGGTAAGTGACTCAACATATTTTAATATATTTTTTCAAGGAGACATATCAAGATTATGCCTGTCATTTATTGGAATTGCTACCACTATTTTCACTGTTGTTATGACTGTGGTTAGGCCTTAGACTTCACATGTGCAAAAGAGGGAGCTAGAATTGACTTACCCAAATACTATGGCTCCCAGACTGTATAATTGAACCTCATTACCTCTCTTAAACAGAAGATTGTAAGCATTCAAATAAGGCCTTAGTTAAAAATGTAAACCTTACATTAATTTTCACTTTAATATACATATATTCTTCTACCTTTCAACATAACTTTATGTTTTCCTGTTTACATTTGTGATGACATTAACTAGTAGAACCAGAGGACCCAGATAATATATCTGTACCTTCAAATGAAGAAATATCTGGAACAACATCAAGTGAAGAGGAAGGGTTTCCTCTTGAACCAACTGATATATCAGGTCAGAATAATTCATGTTTTATTTTTGTCTGTGGTATATTAATACCTTATTCATCTTGAGATACGTGAACAATCCAGGAAACATTGATTGTATTCAATGTAGTAATAGTAGTCATAATGCAGTGGGAGAAAAATCTGAAGAAAGTTCGAAATGATTCTTTCACTAGATTCAGTCCTGTTCAAATCATAGGTCCAGTTTGGGAACTGAAAAGATACAAAAGATATAAAACTCAGCTCAAGAAGTTATTGAAGCCAGATACTTTTAATTAACAACTGAAATCATAACTAGGAGTCTGAGATCTGGAGGTTTATGGTTTGAGGTAAGTTTGTGCAGAAAAGTTCACTGGACCTCCTTTCCAAAGTAACCAACAATAAGCAGGGCTTGAGGGGTAGCGCAGCTGGTTTGTTGACAGCTCAGCAAGTATGAGACCTTGATTTTAAACACTGGTACTTCAAAAATAAAGTTACCAAAGCATTGTTCTGTGTCAGACAGAGGAATAAAGGAGATGTGGTTCCTGTTATTTTATGAATTTTTGATCTATGATAAACTGCTGGTACATGATTGTAATCCTACCACTTTCTGAGATTAAAGCACTAGTATCATGATATAAAACCAGCGTGGACTACTATGAATTTAGGGCCAGCCTTAGATGTATAGGGATTCTCTACTTTCAAAAGCCAAAACAAAATTCAATCTGATAAAGATAATAACTATGTAGTGAGTGTAATCTATGATAGAATAAAAGCATCAGAAGAAAGGTGCTGTCCTTGCTACCATCAAACATATTTTCTTGCATAAAGAATGAATATTAATCTAATATGTAACTGTGTTTTAGGGATATTCTTGTTTTAAGTAGTATAATTTGTATGAGTGTTTATACATAAACTCAGACATGCAAGGAATAAGGCTCTCAATTTTTTTCTTTATAGCCAGGTGCCATGTCTGTAATCCTAACTACTCAGGAGGCTGAGATCTGAGGATCACAGTCCAAAGCCAACCCAGGCAGGAAAGCCCAGGACTCCTTTTTCTCCAATTAACTACTAAAAGCCTGGGAATGAAGCTGTGACTCAAGGGGCAGAGTGCCAGCCTTGAGCAAAAAACGTCAAGGATAGTGCCCAGACCCTGAGTTCAAGCCCCAGGACAAGCACAATTCTTTTTTTCTTTATTGAATTCAAGACTGAGCTTCCTATTCCACAGAGCTGAGAGAAAATTCAGTCCTCAGAGCTTTCTTTCTGCCTTAACTGTAGTACTAAAGTTTGCTGTATGTGTTAGGAACTGGAAGCTAACCACTGGTCATTAGCCACAGCAGTTTGTAGTTGTGCTAACTGTCCTGTCTATGCAGCTATTATTCCTTGAAGACCTTATCATATTCCAAGGACTTTACCAAACATGTCAACAAGGTTTCTTTTTCTCCTGGTTGTGCTCAATCTCAGGTCTTCATCTGGGAGATCTAGTCCTCTTTCTCTATTTTCAGCTTTACTGAAGAAAGGAATGACTCCTGCCTTCTCTTGACAAAATTCTTTAAAGAAATTAAATCCCATGCACCTATCTAGCTATTTTGAATTTATATATGAATTTCAGTAGAGGGAGGAAAATTATGCTGGACAAATATATAATAATGTTTCAAAAAGTTATCTTCCAGATAGGTTAATTTCCCTGTCAATCTAACTTCTTTCAATGATTGTAGGTATCCACCTAGTAGATGAACAATGTCCCTTCTAAGCACTTTCAACCACCATCTTTAAAAATGTATCAGCAGTTAGGTCTTTACACATTGTATAATAACTTTACAGAACCTGTTTTTAGACACAAAGAAAAGGATTTTCTTCTGAATGCAACTCTGCAGATGTGTTGTAGTACCTGTTTCTTCCATATTCTTTTTAAATAAGTTTTTTATTGTGAAAATACTGTGATGGGTTATAGCTACATGAACAAGGTAATGAGTGCATCTCTTATCAAATGTTCTTGCCTCCTCCTTTGTTTTCCCCTACCATCCCTTCTCTCCCACAACTACAACTACAGTCCTCCACTACACTCCTGCCCCTGCCTAAATTGTAAAGTTCGTTGTTCAACAGTGCCTTGTACATGTCATCGTTACAATGGGTCAACATGTGTAGTGTGTAGAATGTCATTTGCCAAGGCTGTGCAACCAATCACACTTACCCCTGCTTCTTATATTTAGGCATTGATGGGAAAAGGAAAAGGAAAAGGAGGCGATTGTTCATAGATCCAGTCAAGGAGATTAGTGGCCAGAATATGCATGAACAGCTTACTTCCTTAGATGACACACTTGGGAGTTTAGAACTTGCACCTAGTAGAGAAAGACTGAAAGTGATGAAGGAGTCAGGAGAAGCTAGTACACTTCTATCAACTCCTACCCAGAGTATGATTCATGATGGACTGAAAAAGGTAACAGTTTCCATTTTTTGATGTAAGTGTGATATGTGCTTATCAATCAAACAATCAACATTTACAACAGAACTAGACCTTGTATGACAACAACCTTCATTTTGCATTAATTTGTTGAATATGTGTATATGAATTACAGATTTTTACCTTTGCTTGTATATGTTTGTGTTATATCATATTGCTTTACAAGTTCAGAGAGATTATGTAAATTGTGTTTTTTCAGTTGTTTTCAAAGTGCCAGCCATCCTCTGATTTTAAGCCTGGAATATCAGTGCAGAAGGAGCCAGGAAGGGAAGAAGAGGGAACCTGCAATGTAGTAGGTGAGACTTCATAACACTGTGGATGGAGGGTGGGGTAGGAGGAGAAACCTCTGGAAACAAAAATCTCATTTTATACTTCCCAATGAAAGTGGGATCCAGTTCCTTGTTTTCAGTAGTAAATAATAGCACTTGAAGAATATATTAACTTACAATAAATATTTTATTTTGCCTGCTTTTTAGATTAAGTTTCACCTCACACATATCATTAGAAAGTTGAACTTGCTAGATATGTGGCTCATACGTGTAATCCTAGCTATTTGGGAGGTGAAAGCTGAAAAAATCATGGTTTGAGGCCAACCGAGGCAAAAGTTAGTGAGACACCTGAACAAGCAATCTGAGTGTTGTGATTTACACTGCAATCCCAGCTTAGGTAGGAAAATTATTGTCCGTGGCTAGTACAGACAGGAAACAGGAGGTTGTGTGTGAGAAATAAAGAAAGGGCTAGAAGTGTGGCTGAAGTGATAGAGTACTTATCTAGCAAGTGCAAGGTCCTGAGTTCAAACCACAGTACAGCCTCCTCAAAAAGCACGATATATATAGAGATATAGATATAGATATGTTTTTACTTTTGATCTTTCTCAACTCCATCTTCCATAAAATCAGTATTCACAAACCTCAGAAAAAGAAATGTTTCTATATATTGTTTACTTTGAAACAATTAACACGGAAAATCAGATAGGTTAAGTACAATACTTAGGCAATACAAGGAACTTGAAACATAACAATTGCTAACCACTCAGAGGGTTTATCGAATATTAATTATCCTGATTATTATTGTGACAACTGTAATGCAATAAAGTAAGATTATGTGGTGAGTGAGTTTCCTGTTCCCATCACATTTTTTGAAGACATTAGAATCTACTGAACAATCTACCCCAGTGAGCTTGATGTGCCCATGTTGTCCTCTGAGTACGTGTGTGAGTGAGTATGGAGGGGATGGTGGAGAGGATGGGGAGTGAGGTGATCAGAGTCAGAGAAGGGGAAGGGAAGATGAATATGTGAGACTTCAAGGAGCCCAACTAAAGTTTGAGCACACTTTACCTGTATTCTTGGATTCCAAATTGTCTACCTCAAGTCTTTTTAGTTATAACTATATTCATATTCCAATCTAAAAAGTATGTTGGTGAAATATGCTTTATTTCCTTGATAATTTAGAGAGCTCCATGATGGAAGAATCAAATGCCCAGGTAGAGTTAAGTCAGCCCCAAACTGAGAAAGAAGTTCCAGAGTGCTTTGCTGAAGATGTCAACACCTTATCACCTGAGGTAAGATACCAAATGAAAACCAAAAAATATTTTCAGCTACAATGAAGGAATGCTGAGATTTTTATATATCTCCCTACATTTGCAAGTGCATGTTTGATATCTTCTGCAATTTCTTTAAAAGTAGTAGTACTTCAGGATCACATACTGTTTTCATCTGCAAGGGAGTATTCGCTAAAGGCCCCTTAGGTTAGTGAGTCACACGTTGAATTAGTTTCATACTGAACTACCATTTTTCATGATATATTTAAGGGATGATTTCTGTATCTGAATCTATGCAGAAAATTCAGTGGGCACCCAATTTAGGATTCTAGTCAATAAATCTGTCTTTCTCATTATGAATCCATTCTGATTATAATACAATGTTCTTTAGACATACTAATTACTTTGACCTATAATCTAAAAGGCTATCTCAAAGTCCATGACAAAAATAGAAATTTCAAATTAAAGACATTTTTTGGAAAACATAATTCGATTTAAAATGCTTAGCAAACATTTTCTATATTATCATTTTCCTGGTTGTCCAGATGGAAAAAATAAGTAAAAAAATTTTTAAAGGAAAGAAAACTGGTAAAAATAAAAGAGTGGTTTTCTGGTCTGTTCCATCCTTGCTGTATTTTAATAGCCACCTTAAGAATTCAAAGTCAACCCAGATTGGAACTGAATGCTTGAGGAGAAAAGACAGTTGCATAAAACAGAATATGTCTCCCTCAGTATTTTCTAAGGCACTGGATACTGACACAGTGAGTTCCTAGCACTTTCCTCATTTACATATGGGCATTTCTTAGAAAGCACTTACTGAAATTAGGATTAGGTAATCTTTTTGTGATTTGGGGCAAAAAATATGTTTTCAGTGACCAATGGTGATTTTTTGGTATTAGTTTGGTTAATAGTCACTTATGTTTGTCCTTTGGAAGATATTATAGTCACTCGAACATTTTCCATGTTTTATTAGTTATGATGCATCAAGAGCTGGCTTTATTTCTAACAATTTTGTTGCCTTTTCCTTTCATCTTTTCTAATTGCTTTCCCAGAAATCCAACAACATGATGAACTTCTGCAGAGACAGTGACCAAAAACAGACAGCGGCTGCATTTTATAGCTTTCTTGAACTAAAAGAAGAGCAGGAGATTGAGGTGAACCAGAGTGCTCCCTATGAGGATATTATAGCTGCAGTGGAACCAAAGGTCTATGACATGTGAAAGAAATGCAGAACATGTGGACTGTGTCACCGCTGGCTTTTCTGTGTAGGTTGTTCAGTGTAATACAGAAGCCATGTGGAAGCAGCTGAAGGTCTGATCCATTTCATAGACAGGGTGACCTCCTGCTCCTTCTCTGTAAAGTTAGCATAATCTCACCCAGAATTGGAAACCTTACAGAAATACATAAGTGCAGTTAAGTAGCTTATGTTGTTAGTTTGAATAAATACCATCTACCATTTCCTGACTTAAATGTTACACGGAGAGTTCACTTAGGCTCTATATTTTAAAATTTAATTTTATTGTTAGGTGATATACAGAGGGGTTAGAGTTACATGTCTTTTTTTTTTTTGTCGGTCTTGGGGCCTAAACTCAGGTCCTTGTCGCTGTCCCTCAGTTCTTCAGCTCAAGGCTAGTGCTTTGCCACTTGAGCCACAGCACCACTTTTGGCTTTTCCTGCTTATGTGGTGCTGAGGAATCGAACCCAGGGCCTCATGCATGCAAGGCAAGCACTCTACCACTGAGCCACCTTCCAAGCCCTACAGTTACATTTCTATTTCTAAAGTATTGTATGCCTCTGAGAAACTGTCAAGGATGTGTTTTAAAACATTGTTTTTACATTAGAATTATAAATATTGGTGCTATTGACATTAATGAAAAAGTTCTTGTGCACCTGTTAATTTTTCTTGCATATATTCTTAAGCACACAATAAAAGGGTCATATAATGAATCTAAACTTAACTTTATGATAAACAACTAAGCTGTTTCCTAAAAATCTGCACATTTCACATCTTGCCAACAGTGAGTCAGAGTGCCAACTTCACTATATCCTTTCTAACATTTGTTATTGTTCCTTTATGAAGTGGTATCTTCTGGCTTTGAGTTTCATTTACTTCATGATAAAAACTAAGTGTCTGTTTACATGGATTTATTTGGTAAAGGCTTTTGTATCTATTTAATAAGGGCTATTGTTCAGTATCATTCTTTCCTTCATTGTATTTTTCTGGATTTTCTATTAAGAGTAATGCTGGCCTCATAAAATAACTTGGGAAATAATTCCTATTCTACTTTTCTGGAAAGATTAGATTTGTAGGATTTCTTTTTTTAACATTTGTAGGAATTCATACCATAAAATGATTTAAGTTTGGGAGCTTATATTTTGGATGGTTTAAACTCAGAATTAAAATGTTAAAATGCCTGCAAGTTTATCAGTGGTCTATTTCATTGTGGATGTGTTTGGTAGATACTTGTTGCAAGGAATCTGATTCATCTACATTGCTGTAGTAATACGTGTACAATGGTTTCAAGTATTTTCTTGCTATAATTTTAATGTTTGTGAATTATATGGTGACAGCACCTCTTTCATTCCAGATACTATTAATTTATTTATTTTTTATTTTCAGCTTGTCTAAGGGCTAGAATTTTTTGGGGTCCGGTCGTGGGGCCTGAACTCTGGGTCTGGGCGCTGTCCCTCAGCTCTTCAGTTCAAGGCTAGCGCTCTACCACTTGAGCCACAGCACCACATCCGGCTTTTTTTCTTTTCTTGCTTATGTGGTGCTGAGGAATCGAACCCAGGGCCTCAGGCATGCAAGGCAAGCGCTCTACCACTGAGCCACCTTCCCAGACCAGGGCTAGAATTTTTTTAATTGTGAAAATACCATACAGAGGGGTAACAATTACATGAGGAAAGTAATGAGTACATTTCGTATCAAGCATTGCTGCCTCCTCCTGATTCCCTTCCTTTACCTTCCCATCTTTCCCCTCCCCAAAGTTGTAAGTTTCATTTTTCTACATAACGACTTCTACATCTCATTGTTGCAATGGGTCCACCTGTATCCCTACTTAAATGATTTGTTTTTTCCCTTCCCCTCCACAAATTATACCAACATCAAATACAGTGAAAGCAGGGGTTATACCGTGGGGGAAGAACATACAAAGCAACAAAGAAATCATCTTATAAATATCTATTGACCTTTTCAAAAACATATTTGTTTTCATTAATTTGCTACTGTACTTCCTGATTTCAGTTTCATTGTTTTTCACCCTTCTATTTATATTTCTTTCCTTTGGCTTGTTTGTGCTTACTTTCTGGCAATCTCTCTATTATTATTGAGGTGGAAGCTTATAAAATTGATTGATGATCTCCTTCCTTTTCTAATATAAGCACACAACATGACTTACTTCTTTCCAAGTCTGGCTTTAGATTAATCACACATTTTTCACATATTTTATACCAATCTAGGAATTTCAGAATTTACCAGTTGGTGCAGAAGCAATTTAAAAGACTGTTTGGAAATAATTATATCTTGTTACGTTTGTAACCTCATTTTTTGCAACCTACATTATAACTAAACATTGGTTCTCTTCCAAACTGCCTGCTTTCCCATGCTCAGGATTTTCTACTAGTTGACAACAGTCTTTACTGGGTTGATGAGAACAGTATGGCTGAGGGCACTCTAGCTTTGGAATTATTCCAGGAGATTTCTGGGAAGTATAGAATTCTACTTACCAAGCAAAACAAACAGTGTGAGACAGATTTTTTTAAAAAATATTTTAACTATTTCATATAATGTACAACAATTCCATGTCTTCCTTTAATTTTGTTGTAAGTATAAATTTTTGCCAACAAAACATTTTTTATGTTTTTTTCCTTCTTTTTTTATTTTAGTTGTGAACATACTGTACAGAGGGGTTACAATTACATGGGCAGGATAATGCGTAAATTTCTTACCAAGCATTGCAGCCTCCTCCTTTGTTTACCATTCACATCCCTTCCCAGCCTTCCCCCTCCCCACCAATCCCAACCCTTCTCCTTCCCCCACCATCCCCCCCGCCCCGGGACTGACATTGTAAAGCTCGTTTTTGACATGACAACTTGTACTTCTCGTTGTTGCATCGGGTCCACCTGTATCCTTAAACAACTGGTTTTTCCCCATCTCCTCCACAAGTTATACTGACA
>NW_012267254.1:14389769-14430640 GCF_000151885.1 Dipodomys ordii | reverse complement strand
CACTTCTTTAGTTAAGTTGATTCCTAGGTATTTTATTTTTTGTGGGGCTATTACAAATGGAGTTGCTTTCCTAATTTCAGCCACACTTTTCTCATGCCAACAAAACATTTTGGAGGTTAACTTCCTACTATAGCCTTGGGCTTTGACACAGTACGCTCTAACATTTCACTTGACAATTTCAACTATAATGTCCTCTTCATATCATGTTTTCCCACAATAGATAACATACTGATACTTGCCTTTGAGGAAAATTCAATTTAAGTAGAGTGAAGGAAAAGTATAATGTCAGAAATATATAGGCATTTGTTGCCAAATAAACCTAATATATTTCTGCATATTAGAGCTATAAAAGGTTTTTATTTTGAAATGCCATTAAATTCATAATGTGTTCTTAACATACATTATAAATATTAACAATTATCACAAGACCATCAATACCAAATTTCAAACTCTACTATAAAGCCATAGTAATCAAAACAGCTTGGTACTGGCACAAGAACAGACCTCAGGACCAATGGAATAGAATTGAAATCCCAGAAATGAACCTACAGACCTATAGCCATCTAATCTTTGATAAGGGAGCTAAAATAATAGAATGGAAGAAAGACAGCCTCTTCAGTAAATGGTGCTGGCAAAATTGGTTAACTACTTGTAGAAAACTAAAGCTAGATCCATATATATCACCCTGCACCAGAATAAACTCCAAATGAATCAAAGACTTCGGGTTCAAGGCGGCCCTTTTGAAACCTTTCCGGGTTGGATAGGAGAAACCCTAGGATGCCTTGGCACAGGCAGAAATTTTCTTAATAGAGACCCAGAAACATAACAAATCAAAGAAATGTTGGACAAATGGGATTGCATGAAATTGCAGAGCTTCTGCATGGCAAAGGACATAGCTAACAAGATCAATAGAAAGCCCACTGATTGGGAGAAGATCTTCACTAGCCTTACAACAGACAAGAGTCTCATATCTAAAATATACCTGGAACTCAAAAAATTAAATCCCCCATCAACAAATCTTCAAAGAAACAACTGCCCAATAAATAAGTGGGCTAAAGACTTAAAGAGAAACTTCTCTGAAGAAGAAAGAAGGATGGCCAATAGACACATGAAGGAATGCTCAACCTCCCTAACCATAAAAGAAATGCAAATCAAAACAACATTGAAATACCACCTCACCCCAGTGAGAATGGCTATAATCAAGAACTCTAATAACAACAGATGCTGGAGGGGATGTGGACAGAAGGGAATCTTACTGCATTGGTGGGAGTGTAAACTTGTTCAACCATTTTGGAAAGTAGTATAGAGGTTCTTCAAAAGACTCCATGTAGAGCTCCCCTATGTAGAGCTCCCCTATGACCCAGAAATCCCACTTTTGGGCATTTACCCAAATGTTCACAAACCAGACCACACTAAAGCTACTATCACGACTATGTTTATTGCAGCCTTATTTACCATAGTTAAGATATGGAACCAACCCAGATGCCCCTCAGTAGATGAATGGATCAAGAAAATGTGGTATATATACACAATGGAATTCTATGCCTCCATCAGAAAGAATGACATTGCCCCATTTGTTAAGAAATGGAAAGACTTGGAAAAAATTATATTAAGTGAAGTAAGCCAGGCCCTAAGAAACATAGGTCCCATTGTTTCCCTTATTTGCAATAACTAGTATATGTCTGAGTCAAGCAGAAAAGGTCAGATAAGTTGATGTTAGGAAATGAACCCTAAGATATGTATTCAAATGTTTTTTTCTTTCAGGTGATTGTTTCTATCATATTTATAAGATTATTTCTTTGTTGCTTTGTATGTCCCTCTCCCACGGTATAACCCCTGCTTTCACTGTATTTGATGTTGGTATAATTTGTGGAGGGGAAGGGAAAAAACAAATCATTTAAATAGGGATACAGGTGGACCCCATTGCAACAATGAGATGTACAAGTCGTTATGTTGAAAACGAACTTTACAAATTTGGTGGGGAGGAGAGGAAGGGTGGGGGGGAGGATGGGATAGGAAGGGGAACCAAAGGAGGAGGCATCAATGCTCGATAAGAAATGTACTCATTATCTTGCCCATGTAATTGTAACCCCTCTGTACAGTATTTTCACAATAAAAAAGATTTAAAAAAATTATCACAAGACCAATACTGCACAGATATGTTTTGAGTCAGTCAAATTATTTTAGAAATTTTCTTGCTAAAATCAGCAGGCATAATTATAGAAGGGGTACTATTTGGGATGGAGATACAATGCTGGTGTGTGTAATTGTATGTATATGAGTGAAGTATATTATAGGTATATATTATATATGTATATTATATCTATTTGTATTATATAAAGAATTATAAACCCTAAAACTTGTATAAATTATAAAAGGAGGGATAGAGAAGAAACAAGCAAGGAAAGTAATGTAGATTGGGTGAATTTCATCAACCTGCATGATATTCATGTATATAAATTTCAAAATGAAACTGCTAATTACAATTAATTCAAGGAAATAAAATTTATTTTAAAATATGCTTATTGGAGCTAGACTGTTTAGGCCAACAAGTTCACATTTGGTAATAATAAAGAAAAAGGACATAAAGATGAGACATCTGAAAAAATGACTTGTGTATGGTACCTGGCAGTGTGTTCTTATAGAAAACAGGGACCTGGCGCATTCATTCATTCACCTATTACTTCTTACATATGTACTGAGTATTAGCAACAGAGACAGGTCTCCAGCATCTGAGTCTTAATCCTGGGGTGTCCTACATGACCTTGTATGTGTCTGGAAGAAGAGAGCAGCATGCTTCTGTGTAGTTGGAGGATCCTGATGTTGTCCCAGTCTGTGGGTCATCCTACCATGTCCTCTCCACTGTGCCTTTCTTCTCCCTTTTCCCTCATAGCTCAGATATTCTTACTTCCTTGGCAGCTTGTGTCTTTGCATCTAGTCTGACTCTCCATCTATATTAAACATTTCATTTTCCCTGTTGTTATTGGACTGACTAGAAAACCATATAAAGAAAAATGATAAAAAAAATCTATGTTTGTTTCATTTTTTTGCTTATGCTTTCAACAAGGGAATCAGTAGGGGAAAATGGACACAAGAGAAAAGATGTTAAAGAACTAATTCTCTGCTAAGTAATAGGTGGCTAGCCATCACCAAAACTGCTGCCTTCAATTTTCCAAAATTGTACTTGTGTAGGCTCCTGAAATGATGTAAGGTACAGGAAAAATCCTGCACTTACTGCACAGGAAGGAAGTGTGCACGTTCTACAAGTCATCACTACTATATGGCCTTGTCTTGCTTAGACAGGCAACAGCTAACCTGACAGGGAGGTGTGTGACCCCCAGCTAGCTAAGATGCAGCAGCCATTCTGTACACTCCAAAGGGTTGCTTCTTCTTCTTTTTTTTTTTTTTCGGTTGGTCGTGGGTCTTCAACTCTGGGCCTAGGTACTGTTTCTCAGCTCTTCAGCTCAATGGTAACACTCTACCACTTGAGCCACAGTGCCACTCCAGTTTTCTGGTGGTTTATTGGATATAAGAGTTACACAGACTTTCCTGCCCGGGCTGGCTTTGAACAGTGATCCTCAGATCTCAGCCTCCTGTGTAGCTAGGATTAAAGGCATGAGCCACTGACTCCCAGCAGGGTTGCTTCTTTCTCTAAGCCATCCTCTGTCCCCATCATAATCCCCAGAACCTGGACTGGTAGTCACTGATAAGAAGATCAGTGACTCCTGAGAGTGAGGGAGAGGGCTTCTGTGCACATCATGGGTTAGAATGTCCTTTTCTGTCTTTGGCATCCTCTCCATGCAGGTGAGCTGAGAGGAATGGAAGGGGCAGCTGGAGTTTGACACTAAGTACGAAGAAAGTTCTATTACAAAGCAATGAAGGAGAAAGAGGAGCCGAGCCAAGCCAGAACATAGTCCATACTGGTGACAGACAGCTCTCACCAGCAGTGACATATTGCTCAGTGGAGAGCAGGAGCTGACCTACCACCCCATAGAGACCTTAGAGTGGACACCAGTAGGGAAAGAGTTTAGTGTAGCACAGCTGAGCAGAGCTGAGGGGCAGGGGGCCAGAGACTTTGCTTTTCACATGGATAAAATAGCACCAGGGTCTTCAAGCTGTTTGGAATGGAATATGAGTAAAAAAGGTCAACAGAGGACAAGCAAAGTGGGGTTCCAAGACAATAGTCTGAGGGAGGTTCGAGTGTTACATTGGGAAGATAAAGAGCCTACATAGAAGAGCTCCTACAAAAGATGGAGGATGAAACAGGCACCAGTGGCTCACACTTGTAATTCTAGCTACTCAAGAGGCTGAGATCTAAGGAATCATAAAGGAAAGTTAATGAGACACTTTCTATGAGATTTTATCTCCAATTGACCAGAAAGAAAAACCAGAAGTGGAGCCGTGCCCCAGCCAAATTCAAGCCCCAGGACTAGTACACACACACACACACACACACACACACACACACACACGCACGCACGCACGCACACACGCACACACATACACACAAAAGATGGAGGCATTTAAGATTGCTTAGAAAAACCCTTTCAGCTTAGATTTCCCGTCCAGTGACAAAGGGGTGTTTTCCCAGGGACAGGGTGAAATGTGTACCTAATTTCGGTGTTGATGTTGTCACTTCATAGAAAAAATCCATTTGGTTAAAACCACATAGATGAGTAAGTCCTATACATCATCTGTGTCTGTTCCCATTCCTTGACAAAATACCTGTACTTGTCCCCAAAGCTCTGTTTCTGTTTCTGGAGTGTGGCTTAGAGCCCAGGGCTGTGATCAGGCCAGATAGGTGAGTGTTCTAAGTGATCCTGCAGCAAATTCGTTTGCAACACTGGCAGGTTTTTCCATGACATACAGTAGTTCACCAATTTGAAGTCTCCTTTCTACAAAATTTGCCAAGTACAGCTACACACACACACACACACACACACACACACACACACACACATACACACACATATATACATAGTTATGACAACATCCTTGTAGTGAGGCAGACTCCTTGCCACTTCTGATACCCACCATCACTCTGAGAGCACCATAGAGTAGAGCAGCTTATCCAGCAGAGATGGACTCAAATACCTGCATGTACGGGGCAGGGGACAAACTTTTTTTTATGGTTTTTGAAATGGTATCATGTAGCTCAAGCTGTCCTCAAAGTCTTCATCCCCTTGCCTTGGCCTCCTGAGTGCCAGGATAATAGTTGTGTCTCTAAGCCCAGGATGATTTATTTTTTGTGTGTGCTGGTACTTGGGCTTTAATTCAGGGTACACACACTACTTGAATAAGGTGGTATTGAGGGTGTTTACTGACCTTTGTTTGAGTGGTTGTTGCAACTTTCCTTGTGGGTGGGAAAACAGGAACTAAGTTGCAATTTGAGTCCTACATCTTCAATTCCTAACTATGTGATTTTAAAAAGAATGGATATTCTCCCTGGACCAATCTCTTATCACACAAGGGGGAAAACTAATAACTACTTTCTGAGATTATTTTAGTGAGTAAATGAGGAAACCTAGGAAAATGTCCAGCAAGAAGCCTGAACATATGAGTTATATTGCATACTATTGGCATCCTAAGATTTTTCTTTTCTTTTTTTACCATTTATTTTTGGACTCAAAAGCCAAATCAGACCACATTTAACAAAATTTTTCTTCATTTCTTCTTTATTGTTATTGTAGAGATGATATATAGAGGAGTTACAGGATATATATGATATATATAGGAGTCAAGTAGTGAGTACAATTTTTGTGAAGCACATCTCCTCTTCCCTTGGAAAAATGGATAAAGAAAAAAAGAAAATGTGGTATAAATACACAATGTACTTCTATGCTTCCATCAGAATGAGTGACATTGCCCCATTTGTAAGGAAATGGAAAGACTTGGAAAAAATTATATTAAGTGAAGTAAGCTGGACCCAAAGAAACATAAGTTGCAATGTTTCCCTCATTTATGGTTGCTAGAATGTGCCTATAAATCTACAAGTAAACACATCGAATGATGCCACGAGCATGTGATCACACATACACATGGACATGATAAATTTTGTAGATCACAGACATTCCCACACTGAGGCCAAGATTTCTTACTGTTTACTCTGAAGCTCAAAGGAACAAACCAGCTTTGAATTTTATGTTCTGGTATGTTTGTTTTCTAGAAACTGGCTTTGGCTAGTGAATGCTGATGTTCTAGAATAGGAACTATTTACTGTTCCCAAAGGACAAGTCAATGAGAATGACCAGCTTAATAATAATTTTCAATTTTTGTAAATCACTGTAGGCTATTTATGTGTGTCATCTCATTTATTTCTTTTTTTTAATTTTATTTTATTAGTGAACATACTGTACAGAGGAGTTACAATTACATGGGCAGGATAATGCGTACATTTCTTGCCAAGCATTGCAGCCTCCTCCTTTGTTTACCCTTCACATCCCTTCCCAGCCTCCCCCCTCCCCCCCAATCCCAATCCTTCTCCTTCCCCCACCATCCCCCCCGCCCCGGGACTGACATTGTAAAGCTCGTTTTTGACATGACAACTTGTACTTCTCGTTGTTGCATCGGGTCCACCTGTATCCTTAAACAACTGGTTTTTCCCCATCTCCTCCACAAGTTATACTGACATCAAATATAGTGAAAGCAGGGGTTATACTGTGGGGGAGGGACATACAAAGCAACAAAGAGATAATCTTATAAATACGTTAGAAACACATGCATGAAAGAAAAAAAAACATTAAAATACACATCTAACGGTTCATTTTCCTGACATCACATTATCTGACCTTTACTGCCCTATGATGCAGGTACATTTATTAACATTTCCATTGTATGATGATAAAAACTTGGGTTCAAGAGATTAAATTTTTTGGAGGTCTCCAGGTAGTAAGTGGAAGCCACTGGACTGCATTAAAGCATGTTTAGAGATGCAGCAGAAAGGATCACACATTTTACCGTAAGATTATAGCACAAAGTCTCAGCTGTGCCCCTGTACACATATGAGATCTGTTACCATAGTGCAAACATAGCTCCTGAACCTGGAAATTAGAATGGTGCCTTGCACTTTCCTCCCACTATACCACACTTCCTCCTCCCACTATGCCACATCCCTCTCACTATGCCACACTTCCTCCTCCCATTATGCCACATTTGTATCACTATGACACACTTCTGGCTCTAACTAAGCCGCATTCTCATTATGCTGCACTTCCTCCCATGATGCCCCACCCATCAGCAGACAACACACTCAACACCTCACGCTAACGGCATATCCTCTTACAGTACGCACTGACATCACGTCACGCACACCACACATCACGTTGAGCTCATCACGTGCTTCACTCTCAGTCTCCTCTAACGATTCCTCAAGTACAGGCTGCTTCAGGAATGTCTCTCCGATGACTATCTCCTCAGACCTTCCGTTGAAAGTAGGGCGTAGCCTCCAAAGCTGGGTGTGTGGAGGGCAGTGGGTTGGTTGAAGTGGGCAAAAGGAGTAGGGGGGATTGTGGTGGCCCAAATTCCTAAACACCCCAGTTCTGGGTACTCCAATCTGAGAAAAAAATGCCTAGGCCTCCCGCCGGGAATGGCGGTATCATCTAGGCCATCTGCCCTGCACGTGGCAGACAAGTGGGAAATTTAGCGCTTGTTCTGCCTTCGGTTTCCCTATCTGTGAAGATGTGTGGTGGGAGCCCTCACTGTCATGCCCCAGACCGCTATCCTCACCTCCTCTTCCCTTGTTTCCTCTGGGTCCCCTGGACTTTGTGCTCTGGGAAACATAACGACCATCAGCCACCATCTTTGGCTCTCAGTCCCACCCTCCCTCCCCCCAGCCGTCACCTCTCGGCCTGTCTAGGCCCTGGTCCCTACTTGACATGAACTAAATTAAATCTGAAAACTACCCCCAGTGCTTGTGGAGTTTGTGGGAGGAGAGTCGGGGGAATAGTAAGTGCTTAGAAAAAACAAATGTCTCAACAATATTAAATTCCAGGGTGGTTGCTGCGGATTTTTTTTTTTTGGTCTCAGATTTTGAAGTCTTACACTGGGATCAGATTTTTAGGTTTTTAAAAAAAATTTATTTTTATTTTTAATTTTTTTTAATGTGTCTCCGTTCTGGAGCTTGAACGCACAGTCTGGGCACTGCCTCTGACAGAGTTTTTCTGTGTTTTTTGTTTTTGCCGGTCATGGGGCTTGAACTCTGGGCTAGGGCACTATCCCTGAGCTCTTTAGCTCAAGGCGAGTGCTCTACCACTTGAGCCACAGCACCACTTCTGGTTTTCTGGTAGTTAATTGGAGATAAGAAGCACACAGACTTTACTGCCTCAGCTGGCTTTGAACGGTGATCCTCAAATCTCAGGCTCTTGAGTAGCTAGTATAACAGAGCCACTATTGCAACTGCCTTGAACTCTGCTATTAAATATAAAATAGAATTTTTTTTCAGAGTGAAGAGGAATCAGCACAAAACACAAGGCATAAATAACAAAATCTGTAGCCATCTCATGAAGAATGTGGTTTGTAGATTTCATGACTTTAGAGGAAATTCTTAGAGTAGAAATGGGCATTGATTAAAGTTCACCAGTTTTTAATTCTGTTGCTGACTTTGTGTTCAGTGTTCTTTTATGAAAAGTTTAGAAAAGAATCTTCTATAGTGACATTTTAAAGTTGTTTACATGTAATCAATAATTTATTTCTCCTGCAGGAGTCAAGCAAAGTGCTATAAAATCCCTTCTCAGTTCTGGCTTTGTAACTGAGTGCTACAATGTTGGCCGTTCGGTTTAAAGAGAAGTATGCTAATATCTTTTTTTAAGTGAAGATTTTCTAATTTTCTCGTTTCAAACTCAGTTCTTACTGCTTTTCTCGTTTTTGATTCACCTATTTTCTTGTTTTTTTTTTTACTTTATTATTATTTGGAATTCTGTTCTAACTTCAAACATTAATGTATCATTGAATAAGCCAAGGCAGCTGTAAGACAAAATTGAAATTCAGTACCTAGTTGCAAAACAGTAAAAGAACACTTAAGCTTTAGGAAGAGGTGATGACCTGTTTCTTAGTATTTTCCATTCTTTACTCATTTTGTCTTCTATTTCTGATTCTTTTTACATTTTTACACTCAAATAAGTGTGTTAGTAATAAATAAACTTCCATTTTTGTAAGATTAAATAAATCTAAGAAGATATTAAAATATCTTTAAGCCAGGTATAGTTTACAATCTATTAGAGCTTTGTCATTAATTAATAAATTTATTTTCTAAATACCATGATCTCTTTAATTTGCATTGAATAATATATGAATTAGGAGATAATCTAAGTATTATTTTATAGAATCAAAAACATTTTTGCTTGATAAAAGCAATGAGAAGTTCTTGTTATCAAATTTTAATTACCTTTTCTTATTCTCTCCACTTCCTTACATATAAATAAGGGAGGCAGTCAACATATTCTACAGCCAAGTGCTTATGACTAAACAAGGGCCATTATTCAAAATATGGCTTGCAGCTCATTGCCAGAAGAAACTCACAAAGGTTCAAATACTTGAATGTGATCTAGAGACAGCCATTGGACAAATAATTTCATCTAAGGTTTGTTTCTAGATAAAATGATTATATTTGTTGTACTTCTGGAGAGGGAAGAAATTAGTATGCACTAATATGAAATATATTTATTTCCAAGACAATTTTACATTTCAAATGATCTCATTTGATTCCCATAACATAGGTTTATTGAACAAAAATGTATATATTCTTTTCTAGGGAGGAATATTTCACATATTTATAAAAATAGATTGGATTATGAAGGATGCATGGCTTGTTTTATATATTTCTAATCCTTTATTATTTTCTAAACAAAATACTGTATACATACTAAATCCCTAATAAGTATGTAATAAGAAAGACAATGCACAAATTGAAAGAAAAAAGACTGATTATAGATAAAATAACTTGAAAACATGTTATAAACAGTAAAATATTGAATTACTTATAAACACTATAAAACAGCTATTAGGCCAGGCACTGGTGGCTCACTCTTATAATCCTAGCTACTCAGAAGGTTGAAATTTGAGGACTGCAATTCAAAGCCAGCCTGCGCATGAAAGTTGTGAGACTTTTTGCTCCAAAAATAGCCGGAAGTGGCTCAAGTTGCAGAGAATTAGCCTTGAGAAAAAAAAAAGCTCAAGGATAGAGCCAAGCCCCAGGACCTACACACACACACACACACACACACACACACACACACAGAGCTATTAGAATCTGCATTAAGTATTTTAATATTTTTATAGGTTAAGTACAAGTATTTTCAGTTACAATTGAAAGGCTTCAGTGTGTTAGTTCTTGGGCTAAACTTTACCCTTGCTAGTTTACTTAGTCTTCTCAATCTCTTTGAGATTCCACAAAGTGTGCTGGTTAGTAGGAACTTTTGAGTTGGTCAAATTTATACTTAATCCTTACTTCCTTAGTTAATAATTGTAGTACTTTTGGAACACCACTTAACACATCTGGGCCTGAGTTTTTCCTTCTATAAATAGAGGACAAAATTAAGTGTTAGTGTATGGAAAGCTCTTTGAATGTTAGGTACAAAATAAGTACATAAAATTGTAGTCATTTTTACTAAACTGAAGTTGGAAGCTTAAAAATAACTCAGCGCCAGCAACTGAACCAAGGCAACCAAGGCTTGAACCTGTTTACCTGAATGCAGAGTTTATGTTCTTCTCAAAATATTAATAGCATATTTCACATAAATGTCACATGACATTACCCTTGTTGGATAACCCCCCCCCAAGTGAATTACTTTATTAGGTAAATGCTAAGTGACTTACTTTAAGTAGAAATCCAAACTGCTTTTTTTTTTGTCAGTTGTGGGGTTTGAACTCAGGGCCTAAGCACTGACCCTGAGCTATTTAGCTCAAGGTTATGCTCTACCACTTAGGGCTACGGTGCTCCTTCTGGTTTTTGAGTGGTTAATTAAGGATGAGAGTTTCACAAGGACTTTTCTGCCTGGGCTGGTTTCAAACTGTGATCCTCACTTCTCAGTCTCCTCAGTAGCTAGGATTGAAACATGAGACACTGGCACCCGGCCCAAAATGCTTTTTAAAACAAGAAATTCTTATGATTTCAGAGCAGTACATATGGACCTACTTTTTATTATTCTAACATTTTGCAAATTATTGAAAGGTGAAAATTGCGCTTCGGACTTCAGGGCATCTTCTTTTGGGAGCTGTTCGCATCCTTAACAGGAAGGCCAAATACCTTTTCACAGACTGCAAAAAAGTATTTACTCAAATGCAGAAATTATTGGAACCAGGTAAACATGCAATATTAATTTGTCTCACTTTCGGTTTTCTTTTCAGTTTTTGTGTGGGATAGGCTCTTTTCATTGGCAGCATGCTGTAGTTCCAGATGGGTATAGTGAATTAAGCTTCATTTTGACTAAATCTGTTTTCATAGTTAAGAACAAACTATATTCTCTATTTTGTTCCATTCCTGTATCTGCGGAAAGGTTAAAATTTCCAAAACTGGTAATGTTCCTGTGTACTTATGTAAGAAATATACTTAAAGACACCACTTTTGTGTTAGAAACTGCCTTTGTTTTAATAGTTCCTTCAGTTTGTCATATAATTTGGCCTTTGTGAGAGGAATTAGAAATAGTGTAATTGACTGCATATAAATATCAGTAACTGCCATTGCTTTTAGACTTTTTAATATTCTACACTTTGTCTCTTTTATTAAATGACATCAAAATTACTGACTTCCGAAATGCTAGAGCTTTATGTGTTTTCAATATATTGTGCCTTGAGATTTTAATTTGCATAGTATAGGTTCCACTTTGAGATCATTCATCATTTTTTTGCTTTTTACCATGGTTATTTAGATTCAGATCTGTATCACTAGCCTTGAAGCTCCTTGAAAGAAACTTTTTTGTTATAGCCATTCCCTGAATATATTTTTTGCTAGGCAGGGTTTCTCCTGATGAGCTCCATCACTCGTCCTTTTTGTCTCACTGGTTATTTTGAGATAGTTTCTCTCTCTTCCTGCCTGATCATACTGCTGCTTTAAATCTGCCTATTTAAGGCCCCTCTATCTAGCTGGGTTGACAGGTAAGCCCTATCATACCAAGCTTCTGGCCCTTGAGATGAGGGCTCATGAACATTGCTCCTCTGAGCTTAACTGTATCTTGATCCTCCCTTAGCATCTCATGAAGCTAAAATGACAACCCTGTGGCACCAAATCCAGGTATTAGTTGAGAAGGGGTCTTATGAGCTTTTCTGCTTAGGCTGGCTTCTAGCCACAGTCTATCCAGATTCATCTCCCTAGGTACCTAGTAGTTCACACTGGTGCCCAGCTTATTTTCTAAATACCTTAGTGCTGTACACATACCAATTCCTTAATCAGTTGTTTTTGAAGTAGTACTGCTTATTTTTATGTTCTTTATTTAAAATACTTATAGTGTGTTTTGGCAGATTTATGTTCATATACAATATGGCTCTCCTATTCATTTGCTTTTAAATATATTCTCCAAGTATTTATTGATCTCATACTTTATACTAAAGACATTGAACTCTGAGATATAAACACAAATAAGTAAGGTTTCTGTCAATCTGGTAAGAACATTAAATAATTGAAAAATTAAAATTCATTAAAATAGGCCAGGTGCTGATGTCTCATGCCTGTAATCTAGTTACTCAGGAGTGAGACCTGGAGGACTGAGGATTGAAGCCAGGTCAGACAAATACCCATGAGACTCCATCTCCAGTTAACTAGCAAAATGCCAGACCAGAGGTATGGCTCAAGTGATAAAGTACCAACCACAGCAAGAAACTCCAATGAGAGTGAGAGGCCCTGAGTTGAAGCCCTTGTATCTTCATAAGTACTAACAACTTATTAAAATAATAGATTGTGTTTGTGCTATAATGGAAAATAAATGGAGTAAGCAACATAACTGCCAAGTTTACTCTTGTTAGAGTAGTTAGGAAAAGCACTTAAGAGGTGTCAGAAAGCTCAGACTTATAAAAGGAAAACTATCCAATAGTGGGAAAAGTATCTAAGAACGGCAAACTAGAGAAATTCCAATAGCAAAGAAGATTTAAAAAATTGACTTTTTCAGGGAGTATAATGAGCAGGTATGTGTCCTTAATTATGCCTAATAGTCTTGTGGGGATGAAGAGGTCTCAAGTAGAATTTGGATTCTATTTACACAGAGGGAAAATTGCTAAAACATTTTCTAGCTTGTTTGCTTTTGAAAACTGTTATGCTGGTTGATTTATAGAGTGGACTGCAGAGGGGCAGGGATGGGATACAGGGAAACCAGGTAATGTGAGTGAGCAACAGTCTAGTGGGGAACAATAAAGATTTAACTGGGAAATCCCTTATTTTATACAGCATCATTACTAATTGCATATGCTTCTGTAAATTCTTTTTCAGAAATTCTTGATCTCCCCAAAGAGAAGCTTGAAGCAGACTACGATAGTATTACATTAAGAGAAGAATTTCATGATTTTGAAAGCCATTTTACAGAGTAAATTACTTTATTTCCCTTCCGTTTGATTTTCTAGATTTTGTATTATTTTCATATTCAGATTGCATGGCAGTAGATGGAATGTAAGTAAAAACTAAACCAGTATAGGTATAGTTGTAAAGTTTTGAGTTTAGTCTAACATTGGAAAGTATGATAAAATGCATCATTGTAATTCCTAAATGAAGGTGACAATATTGAAAATATATGTATACATTCAGTAACTATTCACTTTGCCTTTCCTGTGCCAAACACTGTTCTAGGTATTGAAGAAGAGATCATAATGAATAAAAAACACACTTTCCGGTGTCAGTAGCTTACTCCTGTCATCCTGGCTATTTAGGAGGCTGAGAGTTGAGAATGGAAGTTTGAAACCAGACTTGGCAGTAAAGTCCGTGAGACTCTTATCTCCAATTAACCACTATAAAACCAGAAATGGAGCTGTGGTTCAAGTGGAAGAACGCTAGCCTTGAGGGAAAAAGAAAAAAGCCCAGGGACAGTGCCTAGGCCCTGAGAGTAAGCCCCAGAACCAACACACAACACACAACCCCTCCACTCCTGGTCTTATGAATTTGGAGTAGACTAACAAAGAAATTTACAAGTGGGCTGGGAAGGTGGCTCAGTGGTAGAGTGTTTGCCTTGCATGCATGAGGCCCTGGGTTTGATTCTTCAGCACCACATAAGCAGAAAAACCAGAAGTGGTGCTGTGGCTCAAGTGGTAGAGGGCTAACCTTGAGCTGAAGAGCTGAGGGACAGTGCCCAGGCCCACAACCGACAAAAAAAAACCAAAAATTTACAAGTATAGATACAGTATTACAGGAGATGTAGATAATAAATATGAAAGGAATTTAAAAGGAAAAAATAGTACTGGGATAGTCAAGAAAGGATTTTCTACTAAGATAATTATAGAAACCTAAAAGAGCTAAAGGAACAAGTCATTCAGTAATGTGGAGCAAGAATGTTCCAAATAGAACAAATGAAAAGATCCTTAGGCACATTGGACATGTTTAAGGAATAGAAATAAAACAAATGAGATAGGAATGGAGGGGGTAAGGGTTGAGTGGTAGACAAATGAGGTCAGAGGAGTAGCAGGAGGTACAGGAGGTGTAGGGCATTTCAGGATACAGTGGGACTTTTATTTTTCTCAGAGAGGTAACAGGCAAGTTTTGAATAGTGATATGGCCAGATCTGGCTTGAGTTCACCATACTGTCTCTGGCTGCTTACTGTAAGAAGGAAAGGAGGCAGAGACTCTGTAAGAATATTATTGTAGTAAGATGACCAGCTGAGAGAAGACAGTATCTCTGATCAATTCTAAGCCTTCCATCTTAGGAAGGTTGTACCAGTCATATGATGGTTATGTGTGGAAGGCAGAACCCCCAGTATTTGCTGATAAATTTAATATGGCTCTGAGGGAAAGAAACAAATGATGACTGATTTGGGGCATGAAGATGACGTTAGTACTTAATAAATAAAGGACATTAAGGGGATGACAGATTTTAAAAGAGGAGGGAGAAGAAAATTAGGTTTTGAATAATAAATAGTTTTGGTCTGAATGTGTGCTTTGCCCTAAATTCAGATGCTCAAACCTAATCTCTAAGGTGATAATATTTAAAAAATGGGGATTTTGAGGATGATTAAGTTGTGAAGGCCTTTGTGTATAGGATCAGTGCCCTTGAAAAAGAGGCTGGAGGAAGCTTCCTTACACCTTCCACAACCTGAGACTAGAACAAGAAGGCCCTCTATGAAAAGCAGGCACTAAATCTGATTTTGGATTTCCAAAACTGCACATCAATGAGCTCAAAGAGCTTCTGTTGTTTGTAAATTACTCAGCGCAATGTATTTTGTTATAGTATCCCCAAAACCTGGGTAGACAAAAGTCAAAATGATTCAGTGTCTATTGTGAATTTGTATCTTGGATCATAGATGTCAGTCTTGTATCTTCTCATGGTGAAAGCAGCCTAATGCCTCATAATAAGGGTACTAATACCATTCATAAAGGCAGAGCTATCATGACCTGGTCATCTTACAAAGGACTAATACCATCATCACAGTGATTAGTTCTAACATATAGATTTGGATGGGACACACACATTTAAGAGATAGTAGGAGTGAATGTCTCTTCGAAGTCTGTAAATAAGAGCAAGAATTAGGGTAAAGACAAAACCAGCACTAAGTTTGGCAGCTTGGAAATAATTTGTACATAACATAAGTTAAAACTTGGTGTTTATAAATAAAACTCTCGTGCATTTTAAAAATAATAAATCAGGTTATGTTTTAGATATTTTCAGTGTGCTATAAAATCATTTTTTAATCTACTTTCTCCAAAACTTAACTTTTTCTGTAGTGATACTACTCTTCAAGAATTTTTTAGTCGGCATCAAAGCAGACCAGAAGAAATAACCCTTAGAGAAGAATGTAGCTATTATCTACCTGTTGAACCTATTAGCTTTGGTGGGTATATATGAGAAGTCAAAATTGTAAGTTATAACCAGTTGTATTTGCAATTTATACTGAAACAATGCCAGTAGAAATATCTATATAATGCATATTTTCATGTATAAAGGTAGCAAATGATAAAATTTCCCTTGCCTTGTTTTAGTAACAATGTCAGTCTCAGGTCTTAGAGTATTCTCCCTTTTCCAGTATAAAACCTTTTATTGAATTCCTACTATATGTCAGGTTCTGTTGTGGACATGTACAGTACCTGTGCAGAGTAGTTCCTGTCCTCGCAGAACTTCATCCTTGGAGAGAGACAGACAGATACTATAGCTAACATATATAAAAGGTTTTATACATATACTACATAAAATACTGTATTTCTTACAGCGTGTGACAAAGATCAATTATTACATATAAATTTTAAATCAGCTTAGGGTTAGGAGGAACTATTATCACACTGAATGATTATCACACATTGGTTACACCATAAAAGCTGATTTGCAGGAGCAGTAATGGAGTTTCAGCTCAGAGCCTTGAGCTTATTAGACAAGGGTTCTATTAATTAAGCCCCTCATACACACATTTTTGCTTTGGTTATTTTTGATAATAGGTCTTGTGTTTTTTCCCAGACTTTCTGAATCACAATCCTATTTATTATTCTCTCTATAGCTTGAATAACATTTACACCCAGCTTTTACTGTTGAGATGAGCTCTCACAAACCTTGCCCAGACTGGTCTTTAAAAAGGTCACCCTTTTCTCAACATTGGGAATAACTAGATTTAAAGTATTGAGCCACCTTATCTGACCACAAAATCAAGCATAGAAGAAAGTTTGCCTAAACCTGTTATAGGTCAGAATGAGGATGGGAGTTTAAGAAAGCAATGCTGAAGTTATACCTCTAATCTGCATTTCTTACCCTCACTACTGCTTTATCTCTTGCTATCTGTAGTTGTATTTCATAAACAATCTGTGATTCATACTTTTATAATGTATGTCAATTTTCAGTGTGTTTGTATTTATTTTACTTTCATATAAAGTAATGAATTACTAGAATTGAAAAATGGGTCTACAATTTTAATCAAACTTCAAGCTCTTATGGAGTCTCTCTCTCTCTCTCTATATATATATATATAATTACCCTGTCAATTGTTATAAAACTGTCTAAGCACTAATTGTTATATTTACTGCAATTGTTATATTTACTGTATTATAAACTAGCACCCATTCACAGATCATACTTTGAGTAAAATGGTCTGTTGTCTCAATTCTAGAGTTATAACTTACTGGCAAAAACGTAATCACTTTCTCAACTGCCCAATGTCTCTGAAAATTCTACTATTTAGGCATGAAATTTTAGGATCACTTTCTACTATGCTTTCTATTGGCTTTGTAGTCATGTTAATTGACTTTAAAAACATCTGAAATGCCTGGCACTAATGGCTCACACCTAGCTACTTGAGAAACTGAGACCCAGGCATTGTGGTTCACTAGGCAAGAATGCTTGTAAGACTCATCTTCACTTAACTACCCAAAAACCTGGAAATTGAGCTATGGCTCAAGTGGCAGAGCAGTACCCTTGGAGACAGAAACTCAGGAACAGCTCCTAGCCCTGATCAAGCCCCAGCACAAGCGCGCACGCGCGCACGCGCGCGCGCACACACACACACAAATTATATCAGTTATAAACTATGCCTAGTGTTTGTTATTTGTTCCCCTTTACATTACTAAGAATATTAACTCCAAAATGTAGAACCTACTGATTGAATCTCTTCAGCTGTATAATTCAAAATTTTTCCACCTTTGCTTTTTTCATTCATGAAAGAGGCTGGATTATACTAGATGACATTTCAATTTACTTCCAACTCAAAGTTGTTTCTGCCAGGTGCTGGTGGCTCAAGCTTGTAATCCTAGCTACTCAGAAAGCTGAGATCTGAGGATCATGATTTGAAGTCAGCCTGGACAGGAAAGTCCAGGAGCTGTGGCTTAAGTGGCAGAGTGCCAGTACATAGAAAAAAATGTTTCTGGGGCTTGGAAGGTGGCTCAGTGGTAGAGGGCTTGCCTTGCATGCATGATGCCCTGGGTTCAAATCCTCAACTCCACATATGCAGAAAAAGGCAGAAGTGGTGCGGTGGCTCAAGTGGTAGAGTGCTAGCCTTGAGCTGAAGAGCTGAGGGACAGCACCCAGGCCCAGAGTTCAAGCCCTACGACCAACGGCAACAACAAAAAGCATGTTTCTATGATGAACTTAGAAGTGGTGTTGTAGCTCAAGTGGTAGAGCACTCGCCTTGAGCTGAAGAGGGCAGGTACAGTGCCCAAGCCCAGAGTTCAACCCCACAACTGACCAAAAAAAAGAGATGCTATGATGAACTTAGAATTAATGATATTTTTTTTATTTAGGGGACAGATCTGAAGTTTCAAGAAAACGTAGGTTGTCTGAAGATAAGACATTGATGAGCTCCAGTAGCCCTTCAGTTGACCGTAGTACTAGAAACTTCTTTGGAGGAGATTCTTTGTTCTTTGATAGTCCTGATGGATTTGGAGATGGAGGAGTTGCAGAAGCAATGATTGGTAGGCTAAATAAAATAAATAAAAGTAAAATAGTTGTTTCAATTAAGTTACTACAATGTATCAGTAAATGTTTTTACAAAATGAAATATCAGATAAGCTTAGGTATTATATGTAGGACAATTAATTTTTTACTTGAAAATTACAAAGAAGTTTAAGATATGGCTAGGCTTAAATAAGTATGTGCTTAAACACATTTTCCATAGAGCTTAAAAACTACTGTCCTTTTTTTTTTTTACAAATTCCTAATTAGTGGAGAAGCTAAGTTAATATATCCATTAAAAATGTATTCAGGG
The DNA here is from genome assembly GCF_000151885.1 of Dipodomys ordii. Lineage (NCBI taxonomy): Eukaryota > Metazoa > Chordata > Mammalia > Rodentia > Heteromyidae > Dipodomys > Dipodomys ordii. The sequence goes on along the minus strand of NW_012267254.1, from coordinate 14,411,833 downwards.
GCTGGGAAGGTGGCTCAGTGGTAGAGCGCTTGCCTTGCATGCCTGAGGCCCTGGGTTCGATTCCTCAGCACCACGTAAGCAAAACAAAAAAGCTGGAAGTGACGCTATGGCTCAAGTGGTAGAGCGCTAGCCTTTAGCTGAAGAGCTGAGGGACAGCGCCCAGGCCCAGAGTTCAGGCCCCACGACCGGACCCAAAAAAAAAATAAAATAAAAATGTATTCAACTGTTTGTTGAAAACAGTCTTTGTTAACATAAATTATGGATGACTAGCCTCAATGATCATTCTAGGATTAGATACTATCTTTTTATATTTATATACTTATATATTTATATTATAGTTATATATTAAAATTTTATATTTATGTTATAAGTATAAAATTATAAACATAAAGTAGACAAAAATCTTAGATTAATTTCTCAATGTATATTTTAAAGACTAAACTGCACATATCAAATATATTTTATTAGAAATTTCCACTTTGTATTAAAAGTGTGATTATCCTTTCTCCATGCCTTGTGTAAACTAATGTTAATAAATGTTTAGTCTATAAATGACATATTGAAATGTTCATGACAATGGTATTTCCTGTATTTTTAAAGACAATATATTGCGAAATGTTGATGGTGGATTGGTCAATGACATATATTTGACCACAGACACTTCATTTCTTCTTAAATTTCCTGGTAGAACAACAGGTATGTTGAAGTATTTCTATGTGTAGAAAGTGAAAAGATACTGATACTGAAAATAAACCACATAATTTCTGAATTTAAGTAGGAATACCAGATAGTGAAAAATTATAAAGAATATTTCCATCAAATTCTTTTATCTGACTCCAGACAAAATAGAATTAGAAACTGGTTGCTAATTAAGGTTTAGTAAAGAGTATTTGTCAAGATTGAGTTTAGAGGGGCTGGGAAGGTGGCTCAGTGGTAGAGTGCTTGCCTTGCATGCATGAGGCCCTGGGTTCGATTCTTCAGCACCACATAAGCAGAAAAAGCCAGAAGTGGTGCTGTGGCTCAAGTGGTAGGGCACTAACCTTGAGCTGAAGAGCTGAGGGACAGCACCCAGGCCCAGAGTTCAGGTCCACAACCGACAAAAAATAAAAAAATAAAGGACATTAAAAAAATTGAGTTTAGAAAAAAAATATTGAGGGGCTGGGAAGGTGGCTCAGGGTAGAGTGCATGCCTTGCATGCCAGAGGCCCTGGGTTCGATTCCTCAGCACCACATAAGCAAAAAGACAAAAGCCAGAAGTGGCGCTGTGGCTCAAGTGGTAGAGCGCTAGCCTTGAGCTGAAGAGTTGAGGGACAGCACCCAGGCCCAGAGTTCAGGCCCCATGACTGGACCCCCCCCAAAAGAAGATTGAGTTTAGTATAAACTTAAATTTATATTTAAACATTCTTCAGAATACTTGCATATTCTGAAAATAATATGTGTTACCTGGTAATAAAAAACACAGTATAATTTGATAAACATTATACAATTTGAGAGAAATTCTAAATGTGAGATAATTTCTCAGCTTGAAATCCTTACAAAAGTATCTCAGATGACTTGAGTCAGTTTGTTTTCATCGTTTTTAATCTTTTATTGACTTTCTACTTGAATGGTAGAAAGGAAACACATAAAAGTGTTAGGCAGGTGCTGGGAAGGTGGCTCAGTGGTAGAGCGCTTGCCTTGCATACATGAGGCCCTGGGTTCAATTCATCAGCACCACATAAGCAGAAAAAAAAGCCAGAAGTGGCGCGGTGGCTCAAGTGCTAGAATGCTAGCTTTGAGCTGAATACCTGAGGGACAGCGCCCAGGCCCAGAGTTCAGGCCCCACGACCTGACACCCCCCCCAAAAAAAAGTGTTAGGCAGTAAAAGCTTAGTTAAAAATCTATGTGTACCAATTGGTAAGTGACTCAATAAAATATAAAATTTCCAGAAGCCATATCTAATTTATGTCCATCATTTGTTGGAGTTGCTACCACTGTTTTGACTGCTGTTATGACAGTGGCCTAGTCTTAGACATTGCATGTACAAAAAAAAAGACGATAACGAAGTCCAAAAAGGAAACGTGACATTTTTATAGATGCCATTTTTGCTTTTTTCTTTTCTTTTTGTCTTGTATGATATTTTATTTGTATTTGGGAGGGTAAGAGAAGGCACATAAAGGATGGAACAAGGATGAACAAATACAACAATGATACTCACTAGCTACTATGTAGAAAATAAACTGGATATCTTGTGGGTGAGGACAAGAGGGAAAACCTGGGAGAGGGAGATGGAAGGGGAGACATGGTTCAAAAAGAATTGTACTCATTACTCATTGATTGATTTATCTGTAATCTTCTGTATATCAACTTTATAATAACAATTTTTAAAAAAGGAAGGTAGAGTTGACTCACTAAAATATTGTGGCTCCCAGAAAGCATAACAGAGCCTCTTTACCACTCTTAAATATGCGGTTCTACATATTCATATAAGGCCTCAAATAAAGTATAACATTTGTAATAAAGTATAAACCTATTAGTTTTCACTTTGCCTAATATATAGTATTCCGCACTGCAACATAACCATATGTTTTCCTATTTACTTTTATGGTGACTTTAAATAACACAACCAGATACTAGAGATGGTGTTTCCGTACCCCAAAGTGAAGAACAGGAGGCAAAAATAAGTTCATCTGTGGATGAAGGATTTACTCTTCACCTAAGTAGTGCATCAGGTCAGAGGCATTTGTATTTTATTTTCCTTGCTATAACACTACTTTAATCTCATTGATGTATGTGAATAATTCATGAAACATTATAGAAGTTAGTGTAGTAATAACATTTGTAATAAAGCAGGAGAAAAACATGAAGGAAATTCAAGATGATTGTTTTAATAAATGCAGATAAGACCTCAGAAATGTAAACCTTCAATTAGTGTTTACTTCAATTTTCATTTCACTTTCGACTTTGAAACATAGCTGTATTTTCTCTGAGCTGGTAGTAGAGCTTGAACTCAAGGCCTGGGCACCGTCTCTGAGACTCTGGTGTGTGTGTGTGTGTGTGTGTGTGTGTGTGTACATGTGTGTGCGTGTTCACATCTGGTGATCTACCACTTGAGTCAAACCTCCACTTCTGGTTTTTGGCAGTTATTTGGAAATGAGTTTCACCGACTTTCCTGCCCAGACTAGTTTGGAATTGTAATCCTCAGAACTCAGTCTCCTGAGTAGCTAGGATTATAAGAATGTGGACAGGCACTCGGCTCAAGATTTCACTTTATTCATATATAATATTGTATGATGTAGTATAACCATGTTTTCTTATTTACTTTTATGGTGACAATTAATAGAACAAGATGATCAAGATGATGAAACTCTATCCAAAAGTGAAAAAGAGAGTACAAAAACTTTTTCATCTGAAGACAAACAATTAATTATTCAACGAAGTAGTAGTGTTTCAGGTCAGAAGCATTTGTGTTTTATTTTTTCTTTGATATAATACTATCTTAATTTCTCCTAGATATGTGACTAATTCGTGGAACATTAAAGAAGGAAGTCAGTGTAGTAGTAACATTTGTAATAAAGCTGGAGAAAAGTGTGAAGGAAGTTCAAGATGATTGCCTTGTTCAGTCCTGTTCAAAATCGTGTCCAGTTTGAGAAGTGAACTATTTAAAACTTAATTCAGTTGAAGAAGTATAACTGAACCTCATTATCTCTATTAAGTAAATAAAGATTAGATCTCAGCAATATAAATAAATCTTCAACTTGTTTTCACTTAAATATTCATACATAGCCTTCTACCTTGCAACATCACCATATTTTTTTTTCTCTACTCTTCCTGGGGCTTGAACTCAGGGCTTGGGCTCTACTACTTGAACCAAACCTCCACTTCTGGCTTTGAGGTAGTTCATTGGAGATAAGAGTCTCACAGACTGCTTCCCAGGCTACCTTCAAACCACGAGTCTTTGATCTCAGCTTCCTAAGTAGCTAGGATTATAGGCATGTGCCTCAGACTCTTGGCTCAAGTTTTCACTTTATTCATATATAATATCGTACCCTCAATATAACCATATGTTTTGTTATTTACTTTTATGGTGACAATTGATAGAATCAGAAAATCCAGATGATGAAACTCTATCCAAAAGTGAAAAAGAGGATACAATAATGGTTTCATCTGACGACGACGAAAGATATGTTGTTCAACTAAGCAGTACATCAGGTCAGAGGCATTTGTGTTTTATTTTTCTTTGATATAATACAATAATTTCTTTAAGATATGTGAATAATTCGTGAATAATTACATTTGTAATAAAGCAGGAGAAAAGTGTGAAGGAAGTTCAAGATGATTGTTTCATGCTATTTAATTCTGTTCAAATTATATGCTCAGGTTGTTAACTGAAAATTTTAACACTTAGTTCAGTTGAAGCAGGATAACTGAGCTTTTCATTATCTCTATTAAATAAATTATGCTAAGAAATGCAGATAATATCTCAGTAATGTAAGTTTTAAATTAGTTTTCACTTCAATTTGCATAGAGCATTCTACTTTGCAACATAACCATTTTTTCTGTGCTGGTCCTGGGGCCTGGACTCAGGACCTGAGCCCTGTCTCTGAGGTTTATTTCCTTCTCAAGGTTAATGCTCTACCACTTGAACCAAACCTCCACTTCTGGCTTTTGGAGATAAGAGTCTCATACTTTCTTGCTCAGGCTAGTGTTGAACCACTATCCTCTGATCTCAGTTTCTAAGTAACTGGACAAGCATGGGCCATGGGCTCTCAGCTCAAGTTTTTTATTTTATTCACATATAGTATTATACCCTCAATATAACCATATGTTTTCTTATTTGCTTTTATGGTGATATTAAATGATGAACCAGAAAATCCAGATGATGATTCTCTATCCAAAAGTGAAAAAGAGGATACAATAATAGTTTCATCTGACGACGATGAAGAAGGATACACTGCCCAAGTACATGGTGTATCAGGTCAGAAGCATTCATGTTTTTTAAATTTTTTTTATTGGTCGTGGGGCTTGAACTCTGGGCCTGAGCGCTGTCCCTCAGCTCTACAGCTCAAGGCTCTCCCACTTGAGCTACAGCACCACTTCTGGTTTTCTGGTGGTTTACTGGATGGAGATAAGAGTTTCACGGACTTTCCTGCCCAGGCTGGCTTTGAACTGCGATCCTCAGATCTCAGCCTCCTGAGTAGCTAAGATTACAGGCATGAGCCACTGGTGCCTGGCTCATGTTTTATTTTTTATTTGATATAATACTACTTTAATTTCTTTGAGTCATGTGAATAATTTATGAAAACGTAGAAGGGAGTCAGTGTAGTAATAGCATTTGTAATAAAGCAGGAAAAACATGTGAAGGAAGTTTGAGATGATTGTTTCATTATATTTAATTCTGTTCGTGTCATATGTCCTGTTTGAAAACTGAAATATTTAAAACAATTCAGTTAGTATAACTGACTGAACTTTTCATTGTCTCTATTAAATAAATGATCCTAAGAAATTTAGACACTATCTCAGCAATGAAAATCTTCATGTAGTTTTCATATAGCCTTCCACTTTGAAACATAACCATATTTTTTCTGTACTGGTCCTGGGACTTGAACTCTGGGCTTAGGTGCTGTCTCTGAGCATTTTTTTTCTTTTTTTGCTCAAAGCTAGCCCTCTACCACTTGAATCAAACCTCCACTTCCAGCTTTTTGGTAGTTAATTGGAAATAAGTATTTCACAAACTTACTTGACTGGGCTAGTTTTGAATAACAATCCTCAGATCTCAGACTCTTGAGTAGCTAGGATTAAAGTCATGTGTGACAGGCACCCAGCTCGTTTTTATTTTATTCACATATAGTACTGTACTATATAATATAACTATATGTTTGACTACTTACTTTATGGTGGCATTAATAGAATCAGATACTGCAGAAGATACATCTCTATCCAAAAGTGGAAAAGAGGATGAAACAACATTTTCATCTGAAGATACAGGATTTTCTCTTCACCTAAGTGACGAATCAGGTCAGAGGCATTCGTATTATAGTTTTCTTTGATATAATATTCCCTTAACTCCTTTGAGAAAGGTGAATAATTCATGAATAAATATAGAAGGGAGTCAGTGTATTAATAATATTTATAATAAAGCAAGAGAAATAGGTAAAAGAAGTTTGAGATAATTGTCTCATAATATTCAGTCCTGTTTCCAGTTTGAGAACTGAAATATCTAAAACTTAATTCAGTTGAAAAAGTATAACTCACTGAGCTTTTCATTGTCCCTATTAAATAAAAGACACTAAGAAATGCAGGTGAGATCTCAGCAATGTAAATCTTCATTTAGTTTTCACTTCAGTTTTCATATAGCCCTCTACTTTGCAATGCAATTATAAATTTTTTTCTGTGCTGATCCTGGGCCTTGAACTCTGGTTGTGGGCGATATCTGTGAACTTTTTTCCCTTGAGGCTGGTGCTCTCACACGTGAATCAGACCTTCACTTCTGGCTTTTTGGTAGTTAACTGAAAATAGAAGTTTTGTGGATTTCCTTACCTGGGCTAGCTTTGAACCACAATCCTTAAATCTCAAACTCTTGAGTAGCTAGGATTACAGGCATGTGCCACAGGCACTCAGCTCAAGTTTTCACTTTATTCACATATGGTATTATACCCTTTAATATAACTTACTTTCTGGTGACATTAATAGAACCAGATACTACAGAAGATACATCTGTATCCAGAAGTGAAAAAGAGGATGAAACAACATTTTCATATGAAGATGCAGGATTTACTCTTCACTTAAGTGGTGTATCAGGTCAGAGGCGTTTATGTTGTATTTTTCTTTGATATAATACTCCCTTAATTCCTTTGAGACGTGAATAATTTGTGAATAAATATAGAAGGGAGTCAGTGTAGTAATAACATTTGTAATAAAGTAGGAGAAATGTGTGAAGGAAGTTTGAGATGATTGTCTCATAATATTCAGGCCTGTTCAAATTATAGATCCAGTTTAGGAATTGAAATACAAAAAGTTAATTCAGTTCAAGAAGTATAACTGAGCTTTTCACTGTCTCTATTAAATAAATGGTCCTAAGAAACGCAGATAAGATCCCAGCAATGAAAATCTTCACTTAGCTTTCAAGAAGCCTTTTAGTATGCAACATAACCATATTTTTTCTGAATCTGGGCCTGTTTGTTGTCTCTGAAAATTTTTTTATTTGCTCAAGGCTAGCACCCTAACACTTGAATCAAACCTCCACTTCTAGCTTTTGGTAGCTAATTAGAAATGGGTTTCATGGACTTACTTGCCTGGACTAGCTGTCCTCAGATCTTAGACTCTTGAGTAGCTAGGATTACAGGCATGTGCCATAGGCATTCAGCTCAAGTTTTCACTTTATTCACATATAGTATTGAACTCTATAATATAACCATATGTTTTATCACTTCCTTACATTAATAGAACCAGGTAATGCAGAAGATACATCTCGATCCAAAAGTGAAAAAGAGGATGAAACACTATTTTCATCTGAAGATGGAGGATTTACTCTTCACCTAAGTGGTATATCAGGTCAGGGGCATTTGTGTTGTATTTTTTCTTTGATACAATACTAACTTAATTACTTTGAGGTATATGAGTAATTCTACTAACATTGGTATTACCAAATCAGAAGAAATATGTGAAGGAAGTTTGAGATGATTATCTCATAATATTCATTCCTGTTCAAATCATATGTCCAGTTTGAGAACTGCAATATTTAAAACAATTTAGTTGAAGTGTAACTGAGCTTTATGATCTCTATTAAATAAATGACTCTAAGAATTACAGATAAGATCTCAGCAATGTAAGTCATCACTTAGTTTTAAGCTTTATTTAGCTTTCTGTTTTGCAACATAACAATAACTATTGTGTGTGTGTGCATGGGCTCACGTTTGCACAAGTCACGAGGTTTGAACTCAGGGCTTAGGCTCTGTCTCTGAGCATTTTTGCTCAAGGTTAGTGTTCTACCACTTGAACCAAACCTCCACTTCTGGCTTTTTGGTAGTTAATTGGAAATAAGTATTTCATGAACTTCCTTGCCTAGACTAGCTATGGTCTTCAGATCTATGCTTCCTGAATAGCTCAGATTATAGGCTGTGCCACAGTGGCCAGGCTCAATTTTCATTGTATTCACATGTAGTATTGTGCATATTATCATATGCATTCCTATTTACTTTCATGAAAACCTTAATAGAACCAGATAATCTTGATTAAACATCTGTATCCAAGAATGAAATTGAGGGTGTAACTGTATTTTCACCAATTTATTGTTTCTCCAAATGTTGTATCAGGTCAAATACATTTTTAAATTTTTTCTTTGATATAATACTGCTTTAATTTCTTCTACGTATGTAAAAACTTTGTGAACATTATAGAAGGGAGTCAGTGTAGTAATAACATTAGTAATAAAGCAGGAAAAATGTAAAGTATGTTTGAGATGATTGTTTCATAATATTCAGTCTTGTTCAATTATATGCCCAATTTGGGAACTGTAAAACTTAAAAATCAATTCCATTGAAGTATAACTGATAGTCGTTATCTCCATTAAATAAATGATTCTAAGAATATCTCAGGATGAAACAGCAGTTCACTTTCACTTTAATTTTCATTTAGCCTTCCACCTTGCAACATAACCACATAATTTTTTTGTGTATGCCAGATTGTTGTTTGTGTGCCAGTCCTGAGTCTGAACACAGGGCCTAGGCACTATCTCTGTGCTTTTATTTTTCTTCTCAAGGCTAGCACTCTATCACTTCAATCAAACCTCCACTGGCTTTTTGGTAGTTAATTGGAGATAAGAGTCTCCCAGACTTTCCTGTCTAGGCTAACTTTGAACCACAATCCTCAGATCTCAGCCTCCTGATTACCTAGGATTATAGGTGTGTGCCCCAGGCACTAAGCTCAAGTTTTCACTTTATTCACATATAAATACTGTATCTTGCAATATAACCATATGTTTTTCTACTTATTTTTTATGGTGGCATTAATTAATAGAACCAGAAAATCCAGAAGATGCATCTCTATCCAAAAGTGGAGAAAAGGATGGAATAGCATTTTCACAGGAAGAGAAAGGATTTACTCTTCATCTAAGTGATGAATCAGGTAGAGACATTTGTGTTTTGTGTTTTATTTTTTCTTTTGACATAGTAATATCTTAATTTCTTTGGGGTATGTGAATAATTTGTCAGTGTAGTAATAACAGGAAACGTGTGAAAGAAATTGAGAAGATTGTTTCATAATATTTACTCCTATTCAAATCATATTTTCAGTTTGGGAACTGAAAAATGTTAAACTTAACTAAGTTGAAGAAATATAACTGAGCCTCATTATCTCTATTAAATAAATAATTGTAAGAAATTCAGATAGCTCAGCAATGTAAATCTTCACTTCATTTTCATTTTTAATATTAGTGTATAACGTCCTACCCATAAGTGCATGTTTTATATTTACTTTTGTGATGAAATTATTTTATAGAAACAGATAATCCAGATGAGGAATCTCTATCTAATAATAAAAAGTTGGATGAAAAACTATTATTAACTGAAGAAAAACGAGCTACTGTTGACCCATATAATTTTCCAGGTTAGAAGCATTCATATTTTATTCTTTAATATAATTTTATTGTTATTTTAAGGTGCTATACAGAGGGGTTACCATTTCGTAAGTCAAGTAATGAGTTCAATTCTTTTTGGACAATGTCACCCTTTCCTTCACTTCCCCCAGTTTTCCCATCCATGTTCTTATTTTTATCTTTGATATGTTCATTTATCTTGTGATGTGTGAATAATCCATGAATATTATAAAAGGTAGTCGGTATAGTAATAGTACTTGTAGTACTGAAGGAGAAAAGTGTGAAGGAAGTTTGAGATGATTCTTTTATCATATTTAGTCCTGTTCAGATCATACATCCAATTCAGGAACTGCAAAATTTTAAAACTTAGTTCAATTCAAGAAGTATTAATCAGTCTCTTTATTTTTATTAAATAAAGGATTCTTTTTTTAATTTTTTTTTATTTGTGAGCATGCTGTACAGAGGAGTTACAATTACATGGGCAGGATAATGTGTACATTTCTTACCAAGCATTGCAGCCTCCTCCTTTGTTTACCCTTCACATCCCTTCCCAGCCTCCCCCCTCCCCCCCAATCCCAATCCTTCTCCTTCCCCCCCTTCCCTCCCCCCCCCCGCACGGACGTTGTAAAGCTCGTTTTGGACATGACAACTTGTACTTCTCATTGTTGCAACAGGTCCACCTGTATCCTTAAACAACTGGTTTTTCCCCATAAATAAAGGATTCTAAGAAATTCAGATAAGGTCCAAGAAATGTAAATTTTCAGCTATTTTTCCCCTTTACCTTGCAATATAACCATATATTTTATATTTTCTTTTATATTAGTTGACTCAGATGATCCAGATGACATACGTCTACCTAAAGATGGAAAAGTGAATCGAAACCTATTATTAACTGAAGAAGAGGAATACACTCTTGACTCATTTAATGTCTCAGGTTAAAAGAATTCATATTTCTATTTTTATTTTTGATGTGTGAGTAATCCATGAAATACAGTACAAGGTAGTTATTGTGATAAAAAAAACAATTGTAATATAGTAGGAAAAAGTCTAAAGAAAGTTAGAGATAATTCTTTCATCAAATTCATTCCTATTCAAATAATATATCTAGTTCAGAAAACTGGAAAATTTAAAACTGAGCTTAATTGAAGATATTTTGAAATATTATTATTGGTTGTACACAGAAATGATAGGAACATAGTTTCTGCCTTTGAGAAATTTCAATCTATGCAAGGCTTGGTAGTATATATTTGCATTCCCAGAGACAGGAGGCTGAAGCAGAAGGATTTGTGTTCAAGACCAGCCTGGGCTACATAGCAAGTTTGAGGCCATCCTGGATTACATAGTGAGGCTCTGTCTTGAAACTCTCTTTAAAAACATGTTTGAATCTGATTCAGATGAATACATATACTGTGAACATATTATATGGCAGAATGAAAGGATCACAGGAGGAAGCACAATGCTTTCTGACATTTAGCCTGTACCATATGTGTTTAGGAGTAAGCAGTAAGTATGAAACTAATGAATAGCAGTCTTTAAGAACATTCTAATTTAAGTAGTATATTAATATGAATATGTATTTATAAATGTAGGCATAAAAATACTGGATTTTTTTCTTAATGTATACAAGTGTGACTCTCAGCCTTGAGCAATGGTAGTATCAAAGCTTAGGGGCAGAAGTAAGAAGGGGGAAGTAAACCCCATAACTAGCCATACCAGTTTGTAGTTTGCCAACTGTCCAGATGTACAGCAGCCCATTAAAGTCTTACCAGGTTCCTAGAGTTTTACTAAAGCACATCAACAAACACATTCCGGTTCCTCTTGGAATAATCTAATCTCAGATCTTCATCAGGGAAATCTACTCACCCTGTTGTCAGCTTTACAAATGAAAAGCTTGATTTTCTTCTTTCTCCTAGTAAATTTCTCCAAAGTAGTTTAATCTGATGCATCTAGCAACCTACTTTGAATTGATATGTGAATTTACAATAGAACAATACAAATTAATGTTTCAAAACTTATTCTTGCTGGGTGTCAGTGGCTCACGCCTATAATCTTAGCTACTCAGGAGTCTGAGATCTGAGGAGCACAGTTAAAAGCCAGCCTGAGCAGGAAAGTCCATGAGACTCTTATGTCCAATAAACCACTAGAAAACCGGAAGTGGTGATGTGGCTCAAGTGGTAGAGCAATTGCCTTGAGCTGAAGAGCTGAAGGATAGTGCCTGGCCCAGAGTTCAAGCCCCATGACTGACCAAACAACAACAACCACAACTTATTCTCTTATATAAGTTTTTTAAACAGAACTTTCAGATAGGTTAACCTCCCTGTTCAATATCACCCCTGCTCCATGTTTGGTCAGGTGTATACCTAGCAGGTCAACAAAGTACTTTTAAGCAATGACTTAAAAATATATATCAGCTTTTGCCTCCTCAGATAGTCTCAAAAAAACATTGCAAAGCATATTTTCAGAGACAAGTATTTTCTCCTGAATGCGATCTGAAGCTATATTGTGGTACACATTTCTTTAATATATGGTATTTAGAAGATCATTTTACTAGATTGTACAATTAATCACACTTTTGCTGAAGCCTCATATTTAGTCACTCGTCGGAAAAGGAAAATCAAAAGGAAGAAAGTAATCATAGATGAAGTCAAGAAGCTCAGTAGGAAAGATATACGTGAACAGTTTTATTGCTCTGAAATAACCCCACGTGCGAGAGCAGCACATCCTACACTACAATTCATGAGATGGAAGGAGAAGTCAAAACCACGTGTACTTCTATCAACTCCTGCCCACAATTTGGGCCATGACAAATTGAGAGTGGTAATAGTTTTCATTATTTTACATAAATTCAACATCTGCTTGTATGCAAATGAATTTATATTAACAGAAGTAGAATTGGGAAACAATAAACTTCATTTTAAATTAATTTGTTGAATATGTGCTTATGATTGTAGTTTTGTCATTAAAGCATGTATGCTTGTGACTTATTGCACTGCTTTATGAGTACAAAAACAAGAAATAAAATTTGCTTTTACAGTTGTTTGAAAGAAACTTAAAAACAACCCTTATCGTTAGACCTGGAAGTGGACTGACACTGAACGAGTCAGATATGGAAGAAGATGGAGTCCAAAGCGTATTTGGTGAGACTTCCTAATTCTGTTGATGGAAAGCAGAACCTTGTGGAATCAATAATTTACCTTTGGAATGAAACTAGAATCTAGTTCCATATTTTCAGTAGTAAATGCTACCCTTAGAAGGGTATTTTAAAGAGCTACTTCATTATTGCATTTTCCTGCCTTTGGATTAATTTAAAAAACGGAAATAGAGCTAGTTGACAATGGCTCATACCTGTCATGCAAGCCAGGAAACTGATATTTGAAGGATCATGGTTCATATCCAGCCTGGAGAGAAATAATCTAAAAATAATCTCCAGAACAACTAGCCAAAACCAGGGCTAGGGACATGGTTTAAATGGTAGAACATTAATCTAGCAAGCACCATTTACTGAGTTAAACTCCACACACATAAACAAGATAAGATATATATATTTATAGATTGTTTTCACTCTTGCTCTTTCATACCTTTCCCTCCTCAAAGCAGTATTCACAAAGTTTCAAAAAATACTTCTGACTAACATGTTTCACTCTATAACACTAAACTAGAAAAGTTACACAGGGGCAACAAACTTGAAATAGAGCTATTAACTTGAGACATAGCTAAGGCCATCTACCTAAAAGTGACTTATGTGAGGAGGGGAAAACCTGGGAGAAAATGATGGAGGGGGTGACTCATTATCTGACTTATGTAACAATAACCCCTATGTACATTATCCTTACAATAAAAAAAAATCTACTGAACAATACAACCTGGTGATCTTGAACTTTGCATGTTGTTTTGTGCATAACTGTGTGAGTGTGGAGGGGATGGTGGGCAGAGGGTGGGGAATGAGGTGATCAGTTACAGAAAGGAAAGGGAAGATGAATATATGAGACTTTGAGGAACCCAAAGAAAGTTTGAGCACCCTTTGCTTGTTGTATTCTTGGATTCCAAATTGTCTACCCAAAGTCTTCTCAGTAACAACCATATCCTAATTTCAATCTGAAAATGTGTTGGTGAAATGTTTTTTACTTCCTTGTTACTTCAGAAACCTCCATGATGGAAGTATCAAATGCCTGTGAAGAGCTAAACCAGCCCCAAACTGAGCATGATATGACTTTTGAATGTCCTGACAACTATGTTGAAGAGGTCAACAACTTACCAACTGAGGTGAGATAGTGAGGAAAAATCATGAAATGTTTTCTAGCATAGCTGTAGTGAAGAAATGTTGGGATTTTGATAGATCTTTCATTTGCAAGTGCATGTTTAATATCTTATTATTCTGCAATTTCTTAATTAATTAGCAGCATTGAAGGATAATACATGATTTTAATCTGCAAAGCAATATTCTCTAGTTTAGGTTAGTGAGATAAAAGATTAAGTAGCTTCATACTGAAACAGCATTTTGCATGATACATTCAAGAAATAATTTCTGTACTTGAATCTTTCTATGAGCAGAAAATCCACTACTTTCCCCATTTAGTATATCACAAATCTTTTAGTACTCTAGTCAATAAACCCGTGTTTTTGTGTTTCATCCAAGATTTACTATTTCTCCTGAAGATAATACAGTTTAGATCTATCAGTGATCTTAAGTTGTAGTTTGACAGAATATCTCAAATTCAATATCCATAAAAAGTTTAATTTGTAGAAATTTTTGCGTAAAAACATTTTCTTCAAAAAGCATAGCTCCCATGTAATTGTAACCCTTCTGTACAGTATGTTCACAAAAAATTAAATTAAATAAAAAAAACAAAAAGCATAGCTATTTGAGGACATGGTTAGAAACATGTTTTAAAATGTTTTCTCAATGGTCACTTCCCTGGTGGTACAAATGCATCACATAAAAATAAACAGGTGCTTTTCTAGTATTTTCCATCCTTACTGTATTTTTATAACTACACAGGGAACTCAGCTCACATTAGAACTCAGTGTCTAAGGAGGAAAGATATCTCCACAGTGTATAAAACAGAATGTGTTTCTTTCAGTATTTTATAATGCACTGGATACTGACAACAGTGGCTTGTTGGTACTATCTTCCTCATTTGCACTTGGATATTTTTTAGCAAACACCTACTCAAATTGGGATTAGGCAATCTTTTTAATTTTTTAACTTAGCAGGGAGGGAAATATAAGAGCAATTCTCATAGTAGACATATGAACAAAACAGATTATTGCATGTGTTTGACATAGATGAAGAGAGGTCAATGTTCCAGATCTGTCAGATTTTCTTTCTTTATCCTATACTGTGCTTAAAAGTTTTACTTCCAGTTGTATTTGGGTTTCAAAATGTTGGACAAACATACACACACATGTGATGTTTAGGAACACAGTCAGCTTGAAGGTGCATAACCTTATGAAGCAGAACTTTCATGTATACTAACTGCAAACTTGAGCATACCTAAAATGTAGAAAATGCAGACATGGTAAGGCTCCATAAATATGGGAAAGACAAAGTGCACGTCTTTGTATTCACTAAACTTTCAAAAAGCTTTAGTGTAAGAGGAAACTCCTAATCAAGGTCAGGGAGAGTAATCGGGAACGGAGCTTACAGGTAGGTTAAAAATAGAAAGGACCTTTCAGCTTTAAAGCAGTGTAGAACAACAACATTCTTCAGTGATACAGAAAAAGTAACCCAAAACTTCATATGGAATAATAGAAAATCCCAGATAGCAATAACAGTCCTTAGCAGCAAGAACAGTGCTGGAAGAACATCAATACCAAACTTCAAACTCTGTTACAAAACTGTAATTAAAAAAAAAAAAACCAGCTTCATACTGGCACAAGAATAAGCCTGAGGACCAATGGAATAGAAGACCCAGAAGTGAACCTACAGACATATAGCCACCGAATATTTGATAAGGGAGCAAACAACACAGGGTGGAAGAAAGACAACCTCTTCAACAAATGGTGCTGGCAGAATTGTTTATACACATGTAGAAAACTGAAGCTAGATCCTTTTTTAAAAATAAGTTTTTTCTTGTGAAAATACTGTACAGAGGGGTTACAGTTACATGAGCAAGGTAATGAGTACATTTCCTATCAAGCATTGTTGCCTCCTCCTTTGTTTTCCCCCTACCATCCCTTCCCTCCCACCTCCTCAACTACACACCCTCCCTACCCCCACCCCCGCCTAAGTTGTAAAGTTCGTTTTTCCACATAGCGTCTTGTACATCTCATTGTTGAAATGGGTCCACCCGTATCCTTATTTAAACAATGTTTTTTCCCTTCCCCTCCCCAAATTATACCTATATCAAATACAGTGAAAACAGGGTTTATACCGTGGGGGAAGGACATACAAAACAACAAAAATCACATGGTACCTTATAAAATGTTAGAAACAATGAAGCTAGATCCTTATATATCACCCTGTACCACATTTAAATCTAAATGGATCAAAGACCTCAATGTAAGACCAGATACCCTGAAAATATTACAGGATGGGATAGGGAAACACTAGGGCTTGTTGGCACAGGTCGAACCTTCCTAAGCAAAGATCCAGAATCATAACAAATCAAAGAAAGACTTGATAAATAGGATTGCCTCAAACTGAAGAGTCTCTGCATGGCAAACGACATAGCTAGCAAGATAAATAGAAAGCCCACAAAATGGGAGAAATCTTTACTAACTCTGCATCAGACAGAGGTCTTATATATAAAATATACCTAGAGTTAAAAAAATTAACCCCCCAGAGAACAAAATCTCAAAGAAACAACAACCCATTTAGTAAATAGGCTAAAGACTTAAAGAGAAACAGCTCAGATGAAGAAGTAAAAATGTCCAATAGATATGAAGAGATGCTCAACATCTTTGCCCATATAAGTGCAAATCAAAACAATTTGATTTCACCCCACCCCAGGTAGAATGGCCATTATCAAGAAAGCTAACAATAACAGATAATGGTGGGGATGTGGCCAAAAGGGAATGCTACTACAGTGTTAGCGGGAATGTAAACTTGTTCAACCTTATTTGTAAAGAAATGGAAAGACTTAGAAAAAATTATGTTAAGTGAAAAAAGCTAGATGTGAAGAAACGTAGGCTGCATTGTTCCTCTCATTTGTAATAATTAGAATGTGCCCATAAAACTACAAGTAAACCCAATGAATAGTAAAAAACAAAAAAATATACTTGGATATGATTAATTCAACGGCACAATAAACATTCACAGTGAGACCAAAGGGGGACATCCTTAGGAAAGGATCACCAGGGCTTAATAGCTATCTGCATATGCTTATATAAAATGATACTTATCAAAATGAACTCCAAGAAATGGAAATAATAGGTTTTTATTTTACTTTTTGTGTTTTTTCTGCTTTTTCCCTTTTGTTGCTGTTTTTTGATGTTTATACCTTTTGTCTTGTATGCAAGTTTATCGGACTTGGGGAGGGGAAGGGGAAATCACAGAAATGGCGGGAGAAAGAGTGAACTAACTCGGCCTTGATATTCACTAAAACCTAGGTTGGGAACAAAGTATACAATTTGGGTGAAGGGGAGTCTGGAGGGAAAAACCTGGGAGAAAATAGAGGGTGTGTGTGACACGGTTCAACAAGAAATGTACCCAATAGCTGGCTTATGTAACTATAACCCTCTACAGATCACCTTTACAGTAAAGGGAGGAAGTATTGGTATATGGAGAATTTTAGATTTCTCTTTTTCCTTCCTTCTTCCTTTATGTCTTTGTTTCCTTTGAGAGGACAGATTATTTTCTTAACGTAAGGTGTCAGTGACAGCTCAAGCAGTGACTGCAGCAATCCCATCCTGGCCCTGGGGAGGGTGGCAGTGCCTCTCTCCCTTCTTTCATTCCCTCGGGAGTGACACCTGGACAGGTTTCTTTCTTCTGCTACCTGGTGCTGTGCCTGAGACTAGATGCAGGAGATCAGAACTCGAAAATGCTCCAAAGTTACACGATGTCAGAAGCACTGTCCTATCGGCTTCTGAATGTGAGATCAGTAGTGGAGAGGGAATTGGGAGGGAAAAGAATGGGAAGCCATGCGGGAAGTTGGGCATTTGTGAAAAGCCGTAGGTAACAAAGGGCTATTTACCTCAGAAATAACATTTTGACAATGTAAGTGGTACTTCAAATTAGTTTGAGAAATGAGTGTGATGCTGTAAAAGTACTTAATAAAATTAGATTATTCCTATTATAATCACCAGCAGAGTTATCTCTCTTTCCCTAACTTACCTTAGGAAAGTACTATGGAATTGTCGTATCAAGTTTCTGAGAAATCTCCAGCCCAAGAAAATTTTCCAGATGAAGTGGTAAATACATGTTGTCTTGAGGATATTCTTAAAAACATTCTAAATATTCTTTGTTTGAAATTTGATGTTTAGAGACATCATTTTATTTTCTATATTTCTAATTTAAATTTATCACCAGTGAAGTTCAGATAAATGCCTTTATATTACAGTGTTTCTGTAAGCTTTTCTTTACTCCTTTTGAAAACAGTTAGATGGACAAGAACTAGGAGAGTCCTAGCTGAAAATGGTTCTCTTCAAAGTTTACTTTTTGAAGTACAGAGGGGACATTGCTCTGGGATGCTTTCCTAATAAAGACAGCAGCATCTCCTATTTGGAACCCCTTACTAAAAGAGGGACTATAAGTAAAGCAGCTCAAATTGACTTACATTTGACTATATTTGCATTAATTTTGTTCTTTTCATTTGGCAAGATTCAGTGTTGTAGTTGTTTCTTGTAGCAGCTAACACCATGCTTTGCAAATAATAAACATCCAATGAGAGTTGCTTATATGGTATTTTTATTTATCATTCAAACAGGAGCCAATGGACATTGACGAAAACACCACAGCAGAAAAATCAAATGGAACAGCACATGGGTTGTTAAGTACGTTACAGGTAAGACATAGGACTTATTTTTTTTTTCAGTCTTGGGGCCTGAACTCTGGGCCTGGGAGCTGTCCCTGAGCTCTCCAGCTCAAGGTTAGCACTCTACCACTTGATACACAGTTCCACTTCTGGTTTCTGAGTGGTTAATTGGAGAAATGTTTCGCGGAGATTTTCCCTCCTGGGCTGGCTTTGCACCTCAATCCTCAGATCTCAGCCTCTTAAGTAGGTAGGATTACAGGAGTGAGCCACCGACACCCAGCTTGGATTTATTTTTAAAAATAAAGAAATTATTCAATCCAAGCACCCAGACATTTATAAAAACAAAATAGCTTCTCTTAGTTCAAATTTTACTAGTGTGAGATGATTTTGAGTGATGTACCTACTGCTAAATATAGATGTTTGGGTCTGGTACCAGAAACTTTTTTCTGCCTTCTCAGTCACACTAATGTCCTCAGACATCTTTTCTATGTCTCAATCTTATATTAGCAAAAAATCAACTATTTCTAAAATATGGAACTCAGTTTATAACAGGTTAAAAGTCGTAAATCGGTATGATGCTATAATACGTTTTTATCAAAATGAATATTCAGTAGTATTATGCTGTTGGGCATATTATGCTATCATCCTTTACTTTCTGAAAAGGAAAAGCTGAAGTTATTTGTCCGACCTTCTTTAACCCTAAGTCCTCCTCACCAGACATACATATATTAAGCTGTTCCTTTCAGTATTTATGTCCATGTTTTTAATTGATAGGGTTTTTACTGGTATTTGAAGGTTTAAATTAAATCTTTTTACTAGAAAGTGAAAGTTTAGCTTAGTTACATTGCCCATATCAGAATAGTTTAAACACAGCATTCAGTGTTAAATAATATATTTCTAATAGTTTGATGTAGACTTGTTTGCACAGACAGCCAAAATATCTTAGGCTTAAAGAAGATAGTTTATTTCTCTGTGAGAAGACCATTCAGTCTAGTATGCAACTGTGCTGGAAAAGGTGTCAGAACCCAGCATCCTGTCTTCTAGGTTTCCCCATTTTCAAAACCAAATAGTCCTTTCTTCATCCTTCCTCTGCCCAACACGTTCCCATTTCCAAGCAAACATTAATCTGCTTTCTCTGGCCTTCATCTTCATCATTCTCTATGGAGGCAAAAAAAAAAAAAAAACTCTGAACTTCCAAGGTTATAGCTTTCTTCTATTCTCTGCATTCTCTTTCTACAATGATTATTCTGAATGCATTTTTTGCTCTTTAAAGTTAGGGATTTCACTCAAATATATGGTGCATGTTTTTATTTAAAGAAGAGACAACAAAAATGAATAAGATGTTACATGTACATGGGCAGGGCTTGTATGCAGGCTTTCAGTCTTGAGAGTGAATTAATGATGTGATATCCCATTAGATAAAGGACTTTCTTCCCTTAGGAAAGGTGGCTTGAAATGGAAGAAAGAAAAGCCACCCAATCCACAACTGCCTCGTAAAAGAGAAAATGCATGAAGGTTAGCTATGCCACCTCTTAAAGGTTGCTGCCCTTGGGCCAGACCTATGGTTGCAATAAAGCACAATGCAGTATTGCAATTACTAAATGACTTAAGTGTTGTGGACTGGTAAAAATAAAAAAACCTTACATGTCTAAAAGTATTTCATGGTAAACAAAGGGATACTGGCCAGTATTAACTTCACCAGTATGTTTTGAACTAAAAAATTTCTACTTCTATAAGAGATTCCAACACCTTGTCTTCATAAAGGGAATTATCTTCATGCATTATTAAATATATTTTGCAATGCACTACACTTGTGCTCAGTGACAGATGATGTTTTAAGCTTACTAAAGTGTTGTTTGTATTTTTCTTTTGAAGGATATCATAGTCATTTATGAAAATGTTCATTATTTTCTTGGTTATTCTGAATCCACATCCTGCTTACTTTTAATGATTTTTGTTTCTTTTTTCGTTTTTCTTTTCTATTTTCCTATTATTTTCCCAGGAATCCAACAAGAAGGGAAAGAAGTCCTTTAGTCTGATGGAGCTCTGCAAGAACAGTAGCCGAAAACAAGCAGCTGCCACCTTTTATAGCTTACTACTCCTAAAAAAAGAGCAAGCCATTGAGGTCAGCCAGAGTGCTCCATATGAGGATATCATAATTAGAGCAGGACCAAGGTTCCATGACATGTAAGGGAAATCCAGAACATGAAGGCTGGGTTGTCACTGGTGTTTCTCTGTAGATTGTTCAGAATATATTTTAAAATCTTTGTATAACTGTGAAACATTTAGGAACATTTTTAAAAGACTATTTCTGTCCAAGCACTGATTTAGGTGAATTGCACATTTTTAGAACATTGTATTTCTACATTATTCACTTAAAAATATTTTGTAATTTCTCTTGGAATTTACTCTGGCCTGTGAGTATGATTTTTTATTTGCAAGGGTCATTTTCCTGTGATTTTTCAGTAATGTAGTTACTGTCTACCTCCTCAGAGAACATACTTTTAATGATTTTGATTTGAATTTATCTATGGTATTTTATCATTTTTTTTACTATAAACTATTAATGGCTGCTCCAGGAATTATAAAAGTTCACTTCAATAGTGTACTTATAATCATTATTTTCCCACCTCAAAATGGGAGCATAGAAA
Organism: Dipodomys ordii; assembly: GCF_000151885.1. NCBI lineage: Eukaryota > Metazoa > Chordata > Mammalia > Rodentia > Heteromyidae > Dipodomys > Dipodomys ordii. Next base: position 14,390,694 of record NW_012267254.1, on the reverse strand, counting down.
CCTCATACAGGTTCCTTTATTCCTATTGCTTTATGCTGTAATTGTCTTATGAATTTCATCTATATGCAATAACATCCCGGCAGAAAAAAACAATTACCAGTTTCAACAATCTCAAGTGACAAAATGTGTTTAAAGAATTCAAAATGAAAATTGTCTATTGAATGTATTAATTTATCTGTTTTGTTACCCTTCTCTCCTTTTTGGTGTTCCAAATTTCCTTTTGGCAAAATGTCCCTTTTGTGTGAAGATTGTTCTTCAGCAGTCCCTTTAAGTCAGTTCTGCTGGCAATGAATTCTCTAAAGTTTCTTTTACCTGAAAATGTGCTCATTCTTTTATGCCTGAAACATACTGTGGCAATTTATGAAATCCTGTTTATGGCTTTTCTTTTTAGAAATTTGTTAAATTTGTTCTAATTAGTTCTGCCCTCCAAAGAGGAGAAATTCATATTTACTCAAATCATTATTCTGATATAATAAATGCATCATTTTTCAGATGGCGTTTTCGTGATTAGTTTCTTGGCTTTTGGCTTTTAATAATAACTGAAAACACAGTTTATATCATTATCATTACCTGGCTTTTCTTCTTTGGAACTCATCAGAAAGCTGGAAGTAGAATTTGCTTTTCTTCTAATTCCCACAATTGCATGTGCATATGAAGTAAAGTGAAGGGAGGATCAAAGGAGACAAAAATCAACAGGTGCTAAACTCCCTCAGAACCATAGCTACTCTAAATAATTTTGTCCTCCTTTAGAATTTAAGGTTCCCGTGACTTCTTGTTATAATAGCCTCCAGTGCAAGATGAATTGTGAGAAAATGGGGAAAAGACTTACAAAGAAGAAAAATGGGAAGTGGCGCTGTAGCTCAACTGGTAGAGCACTAGGCCTAGAGTTCAAGCCCCATGACAGACGAGGAGGAGGGGGAGGAGG
>NW_012267254.1:14375178-14389646 GCF_000151885.1 Dipodomys ordii | reverse complement strand
AGGAGGAGGAGGAGGAGGAGGAGGAGGAGGAGGAGGAAAGAAGATGATTTCCCTTACTGTAAGCATCAGAAGTCTCTTTTCCTCATCCTCAACTCAGACCTATGAGGATGTTTGTGTTTGAGAGGGGACAACATTGGTAAACTCTCCACTATTTGTTTAATCAAATTCTCAATTTGCCTGCAGGTATTCAATCATAAGAATCCTCAAAGGGCTGCCAGAAGCATTGTGGTTTTATCAATGTATCCGGTGGGACATAAGGGTACACATTTCAGATTTAGAATAAAAATGGATTTTGAAACTAAAAGGAATTTTAAGTGTTTCTGAGTTAGTGAAAATCAAACAAAATTACTGATTTCTTGGGAATGATTTTTTATTTTGTTCTGTGCTTATACTTATCTGTTGCATCTTACCCTGCAACTAAACACTGATTCTCTTCTGAATCACTTCCTTTTGGATGCTCAAGAGAATTCTTCATTGACTAACATTATTCCAGATGGGAATGATGGGAGAGAAAGAGCTCTCTTGTTTTAGGAACATCCCATGAGGAGATTTCTGAAAAGTATTGTGTCTGTCTTAACTAGCAGGAAATATCAAACAAGTAGAAGAAACCTCTCAAATCTTGTATGGGATTCTTAAGAAATTTCTACTGTGAAATGTACAGTGGTTGCATGACTTCCTTTGGTTTAGCTTTAAGCTTGTAAATATAAAGAGGGTGCCCATAATGTGAGTAAGCATTATGGAACATAAAGTGTATCATCAATTAACTTTCTAATGCAGTATTAGGTGCCTAGAGAGCACCTGGTCTTTTCAAGCACGGTTTCCTATTCCTGCTTTAGTTGCTATGCCATGTGTTCCCACAATGCATAATGTGATAGCTCTCTAATAGGAAAAATCAACCTCATAGATTTACTGTAAATTAGAACTGTAGAAAAAGGTTTGAATCAAAAATAAAAATTCAAATGAATGATTTCTTCATATAAATGATAAATATTGACTATTATTTTACTTGCCAAATACTGCACAGTTATATTATGAGTCCATGAAGTTCAAAGTTCTCATGGCAAAAGAGAGCCCTACTACATTGTTGGTTGGAGTGTAAACTTGTTCAATCACTTTGGAAAGCAGTATCCTCAAAAGACTACACATAGAGCTCCCCTAATGACCCAGCAATCCCACAAACAAGGCTATGCTAAAGCTACCAGCACAGCTATGTTTATTGCAGTATTATTCACCATAGCTAAGATAAGGAACCAACCCAGATGTCCTTCAGTAGATGAATTGATCAAGAAAATGTGATATATATATATATATATATATATATATATATATATATATAATGGAATTCTATGCTTCCATCAGAAAGAATGGCACCACACCATTTGTAAGGAAATGGAAAGACTTAGAAAATGTATTAAGTCAACGAGATGTACAAGTGGTTATGTTGAAAAATGAACTTTACAACTTTAGCCGTGGGAGGGGGTGGGAGGGGGTGGGGAGGGGGGGTGGGAGATGGGAAGGGATGGGAAGGGGAAACAAAGGAGGAGGCAGCAATGCTTGATAAGAAATGTATTCACTATCTTGCCCATGTAATTGTAACCCCTCTGTATGGTATTTTCACAATTAAAAAAAATATATATATATATATTAAGTAAAGTAAACCATACCCAAAGAAACATAGGTCCCATGGTTTCCCTTATTTGCAATAACTAGTATACATCTAGGATAATATTACTAGACAAGCAGAAAAGGTCAAAAGTTATGTTCATATGACCATGTAAGATGATAAGTGAAATGAACCTCAAGATATGGACACGAGGATTTTTCTTTCTTCATTGCTGTTTTTAATGTACTGTGATTTTTTGTTTCTTTTTCATATAAAAGAATGTTTGAAGGCCATTTACTTTTGCAAAAAGTGACAATATTATTACTCTACCCAGAGTTAGGCAGGGACATCAGGCAAAACTGTTGGGTAGGTTTTCATTCCAGTCCAAACTGTCCCTGTTCCTTTCAAGAAGTTAGGCCTACTTTCTAAGTATAATTGACTACCAAGGTTAGAAAGGAGCCATTCTTTAGTATTTTTCAGCAATGTACAATTATTTTCTTCTCAGCTGGCTGGGAGCATTCATTCAAAATGAATTCCAGGAAATGGAAACAAGATTATTTTTGCCCTTTTTGTTACTTTATATGTCTTTTGGGGATAATGGAAAGGGCACAGAAATGGAGGCGCAAAGTGTGAATAAATGCAGTATTGATACTCAGTAGACACCGTATTGAAAATGAATTATACAGGGCAGGAATGAGCTGGGGAGAATGGGAGAGAGCAAAGGAAGGGATGACAGTGGTAGCCTGTTGGCCAAGAACACCTCCTGCCACTCTGTCCTCGCTGAAGCCATTACTGCAAGCTGTCCCTGCAGGAACCTTTGAGATAACTCTATACATGTGTGAGTGGCAGGTGGCATAGCCGCTTGTTGGCACATGAGTCTGGATGGTGAAGGCCAATGATGTGTTTTCACTTCTCTGAGATCCTGGAGATGGGTGTCCATGCTATGATGTCCACCATGCACCACTCCTTGCCTTTGGGGAACCATGCTGCCCCTTACAGACCAAATGTAGTTAGGACAAGAGAGTATTCAGACACAATGAGGAGCAGGGTTCAGAGCAACTGAAGATGACAAAGGAAGGGAGGCTTTCTGCTCCCAGAAGCTGAAGATGTTGTCTTGTTCTTGGCAGAACAGATAAACAAGGATGTGACCTAAACCTGGTCTATCTGAAATCACTGGGAAGAAAGGAGCATGGGGGTGAAAGGTTGAGCCTACCAGGGAGACCTGGGATGTGATGACAGCTGTCTGGATGCCTTGGTAGGTACAGGGTTTTGTCTCAAAAAAGCAGAATTGTCTGGGCACTAGTGGCTCAATCCTGTAATTCCAGCTACTCAAAAACAAGAAAAGAAATCCAGCTCAAAGTGGTGGTATGGTGTTGCCTTAGAGTTTAGTTCAGAATGAGTACCAGGATCCATGATTCTTTGCTTTACTCTGGGCATCTATGGATGGACTTCCTTCTGGATTATAAGCCCTTGACCACCTCATCAGACCCCAGATTCGTACTGAATGATGACTTCTCTAGGGCAGCTGTATTTACTGTCCTTGACATCAGAGTAATGACACCTCATGCAAAGGAGAATAGCCTCCTGTACAAACTCATAGCAACTGGAGGCCCTAAGCCACATGGCAAATGAAGGATGGATGAACTTTGTTTCAAGAAGCTCCCCACATACCCCTCATCCAGCTGCCAGGTTGGTATCTTCTAGGCAGACTCTGGCATTTTCCCACATCCTTCTGCACATCTAAGAAACTCCAATCCCTAGCTTGACACCTTGGCAGTGCCTGTACCTAAGTAGACAGCTACCTTCCCTCTCCCAAAGTTAAGGGTACAGAGGATCACTGGGATCTGTTCCTAGATTGATTTACCATTGTAGAAAGAAGAGTTAGTCTATGCCTACAGCCCTCTTCATCTCCGAATCCCAAATAAATAGGGAAAGATGAAGTAAAACTCTCCCTCTTTGCAGATGACATGATCTTGTATTTGAAGAACTCCATGGACTCCACTCCCAAGTTACTTGAGTTGATCAGAAACTTTGGCAAAGTAGCAGGATACAAAATTAACCTTCAAAAATCAATGGCTTTTCTGTATGCCAATAATGAGAAGAGTTCAGCTGAAATCAGGAAAGCCCCACAAAAATAAAATACCTAGGAGTTAATGTAAATAAGGAAGTGAAGGACCTCTATGATGAAAACTTCAAAATCCTGAAAAAGGAAATTAAAGCAGAGTTAAGCAACTGGAAAATTTTCACATACTCCTGGATTGGGAAGATTAACATCATGAAAATGGCAATACTGCCAAAGGCTATCTACAAATTCAATGCAATACCTATCAATATCCCAACCTCATTCTTCAAGGAAATAGAAGAAGCAATCCAAAAATTCATATGGAACAATAAAATACCCTGAATAGTAAAAACAATCCTTAGCAGAAAGAACAGTGCTGAAGAAATATCAATACCAAACTTCAAACACTACTACAAAGCCATAGTAATCAGAACAGCTTGATACTGGCAAAAGAACAGACCTGAGGACCAATGGAATAGAACTGAAGACCCAGAAATGAACCCACACACCTATAGTCACCTAATCTTTGACAAGGGAGTTAAAAAATAGAATGGAAGAAAGACAGCCTCTTCAGTAAATGGTGCTGGCAAAATTGGTTAAACATCTGTAGAAAATAAAGCTATATCCTTATATATCACCCTGCATCAGAATCAACTCCAAATGGATCAAAGACCTCGAAGTCAAAGTAGATGCCCTGAAAACATTACAGGAAGGAATAGGAGAATTTCTAGGGGTCCTTGGCACAGACTGAAATTTTCTGAATAAAGACCCAGAAACACAATAAATCAAAGAAAGGACAAATGGGATTACATAAAACTGCAGAGCTTCTGCATGGCAAAGGACACCACGGACTGGGAGATGATCTTCACTAGGCATACAATGGACCAGGGTCTCATATCTAACATATACTTAGAACTCAAAAAAAATAAATCCACCAACAACAAATCCTTAAAGAAACAACCTCCTGATTAATAAGTGGGTTAAAGACTTAAAGAGAGACTTCTCTGAAGAGGAAGTAAGAATGGCTAATAGACACATGAAGAAATGCTCAACTTCTTTAGCCGTAAAAGAAATGCAAATCACACCCTACAAATGTAACTGTAACCCCTCTGTACAGTATTTTTACAATAAAATATGTATGAAAAAACTATTAAAAAGAAATGCAAATCAATACAACATTGAGATTCCACCTCACCCCAGTTAGAATGGCCATGATTAAGAAATCTGGAGGGGATGTGGCCAAAAGAAAACCCTACTGCATTGTTGGTGGGAATGTAAACTTTTTCAACCACTTTGGAAAGTGCTATGGATGTTCCTCAAAAGACTACACATAGAGCTCTCCTATACCGAGCAATCCCACTTTTAGGCATTTACCCAAATGATCACAAACAAGGCCATACTAAAGCTACCAGCACAACCATAGCTAAGATATGGAACCAACCCCAGTAGATGAATAGATTAAGAAAATGTGATATAGATAGATAGATAGATAGATAGATAGATAGATAGATAGATAGATAGATAGATAGATGCCTCCATCAGAAAGAGTGACACTGCACCATTTGTTAGGAAATGGAAAGACTTGGAAAAAATTATATTAAGTGAAGTAAGCCAGACTCAAAGAAACATAGGTCCCATAGTTTTCCTTATCTGCAATAACTAGTATATGTCTAGGACTAGCAGAAGATGTCAAAAGCTATGTACATATGACCATATAAGATGACGCTAAGTGAAGTGAACCCCAAGATAGGGACACAAGAGGTTTTATCTTTGTTGCTATTCTTTTCAATATACTAATGTGTACTATGTGATTTTTTTGGTTCTTTGTATGTTCTTCCCCCATGGTACAACGCCTGTTATCACTGTATTTGATTCTGGGGCCCTGAATCTTGTATGTACATTTTTCTAACTTGGGGAAGGGAAGGGAAATAACAGAATGATACAGGTTGACCCATATGTTGAAAACGAACTTTACAACTTGTGGCTGGGAGTTGGGGAGGTGGGAGGGAAGGGACAGTAGGGGGGAAACAAAGGAGGAGGTAACAATGCTGGATAGGAAATGTACTCATTACCTTACTCATGTAACTGAACCCCTCTGTACAGTATCTTTACAATAAAGAAAGAAAAAACATTCTCTTGGCAAAGTCAGCCTGGATGATTATAGAGGGGGAACTGTTTTGGAGGGATAATCACTGAGAAAGGTGGGGGAGGAGAATGTATTGAAGAGTATGTGTGGATGTTATCTATCTATCAATCAATCTATCTATCTATTATCTATATACCTATCTATCTATTATCTATATACCTACTTACCTACCTGCATCCCTACCTGTGCAGCTGCGGGGGTTTGGAAGGTGGAGGTAGTAGTGTTCAGAAGCCTCACCACAAGGCTCAGTTCCTTCCTCCCCGCATGCTGGAGCTGCTAATGTCTCCAAGCCTTCTTCACCTTTATTTGTGTCCCTCTGGCAATTAAATAGGTAAGGTCAGGGTGCCATAGGCAGGTAGCCTACCAGGAGGCCTGGGCTGAGGAATGCTCCCAAGGCATTTCTCCATGAGCTACAGGAGTATGAGGTCTTGGTCTTCCTCTGCTTGTAACTCTTGAGGAGTTAATGGCAAATTGCCACAAGTTAGTTAGTTTGTATGAAGAGCTAAACTGAGAGACAGCCTTCAAAAATATATCCAAATACTGGGCATAGTGAGTGGCCTTATTCCCCTGCCCCCTTATGCTTTCCCTAGTGCACAAACAGACAGGCACCAGGTGGGATGGAGAGGATGAGCAATGGGACTATGCAAAGCGCATGCATTCACTCTTGCTCATGTTCCTCTGTACCAGCTACTTTCCTGGGCAGAGGTAAAGTAGGAAGAAATGGAATATTCAACTAAGCTTCAAATTTTAGCTCCCACACAACACATGCAGAAACACAAGCCTCCTCAAGAACACTCCAGCGAACACACTACCATCCTTAAAGCCAGGCCTTAGAAGTTCAAGCAGCTTATGAACTAGAGGCACATGTGCCCCAGAAGATGCAGCCCACTTGATGCTGTAGCACAACAAAACCTCGTGAGAACCTTGAATTTCAAGCAGGAGCTGCAAGAACTTCTAGTGCTCAGACAAGTAGCTGGAGGGGAAGGTGCAGCTCAGAGCTAGGGTGTAGCTTGCAGAACCTGGAAGCCCATGGGCTCCTGAAAGAGGTGTGGGGTAGATGCACAGATGATTTGGGTTGAATTCCCAGAAACAAATCTAGGATGATCTAGTGGAAGGTGTCTCCTTCACCACCATTGCTACCTGTGCTCCTCTCCTCTCAGTGAAGCCCTCCACCACCACCTGTTCTCTCCTCTAGCTCTTGCCTTCTCACGTCTATAGCTCTCCCCTCTTCTGGTCTTCAGTAACTTGTCTCCCCTTCCTGTTTTTCAGATGTGAAGCCCACAATGACTTCAGTGACTGGAGGGGAAGGAGACTCAGAGGCCTGGGAGAAAATACAGCTTAAAGATAATCAGGGACCTGGCTTACTTCACTTAATATAATTTTTTCCAAATTTTTCCATTTCCTAACAAATGGGGCAATGCCATTCTTTCTGATGGAGGCATAGAATTCCATTGTGTATATATACCACATTTTCTTGATCCATTCATCTACTGAGGGGCATCTGGGTTGGTTCCATATCTTAGCTATGGTAAATAATGCTGCAATAAACATAGTTGTGCTGGTAGCTTTAGTGTGGTCTTGTTTGTAAACATTTGGGTAAATGCCCAAAAGTGGGATTGCTGGGTCATAGGGGAGTTCTATGTGAAGTCTTTTGAGGAACCTCATACTGCTTTCCAAAGTGGATGAACAAGTTTACATTCCCACCAACAATGAAGTAAGGTTCCTTTCTGTCCACATCCCCTCCAGCATCTGTTGTTGTTAGAGTTCTTGATTTTTGCCGTTCTAACTGGGGTGAGGTGATATCTCAATGTTGTTTTGATTTGCATTTCTTTTATGGTTAGGGATGTTGAACATTTCTTCATGTGTCTATTGGCCATCCTTCTTTCTTCTTCAGAGAAGTTTCTCTTTAAGTCTTTCGCCCACTTATTTATTGGGCAGTTGTTTCTTTGAGGATTTGTTGTATATGCAATATCTAATATATGTATGAGTCAAGCGGAAAAGGTCAGATAATGTGATGTCAGGAAAATGAACCCTTAGATATGTATTTTAATGTTTTTTTCTTTCATGCATGTGTTTCTAATGCATTTATAAGATTATCTCTTTGTTGCTTTGTATGTCCCTCCCCCACAGTACAACCCCTGCTTTCACTATATTTGATGTCAGTATAACTTGAGGAGGAGATGGGGAAAAACCAGTTGTTTAAGGATACAGGTGGACCTGATGCAACAATGAGAAGTACAAGTTGTCATGTCCAAAAGGAGCTTTACAACGTCGGTGGGGGGGGAAGGGGGGGAAGGAGAAGGATCGGGATTGGGGGGGAGAGGGGAGGCTGGGAAGGGATGTGAAGGGTAAACAAAAGGAGGAGGCTGCAATGCTTGCTAAGAAATGTACGCATTATCCTGCCCATGTAATTGTAACCCCTCTGTACAGTATGTTCACAAATAAAATAAAATAATAATAAAAAAAGAAAAAAATTAAAAAAAAGATAATCAGGGAGCAGCCCGGCACCAGTGGCTCACGCCAGTAATCCTAGCTGTTCAGGAGGCTGAAATCTGAGGATCACGGTTCAAAGCCAGCCTGGGCAGAAAAGTCCTTGAGACTCCTACCTTCAATTAATCACCAGAAAACCGGAGGTGGGCGCTGTGGCTCAAGTGGTAGAGCGCTAGCTTTGAGCTGAAGAGCTGAGGGACAGCGCCCAGGCCCAGAGTTCAAGCCCCACGTCCCCTCGCCCCCGCCCCAACACAAAACAAAAGAAAGATAATCAGGGAGCAGTGGGAGAAGGGATCTGCCAGGCTCATGAGCTGGGCACTCCATAAATGACAACAACCACCCAAAGGACAATGGAAGTGGCGATAAGAAGAAACCCAGGCAGCAGGAGCCAGAAGAACTTTTCTGGTTTGGAGGAGCATGCCCAGGAGGGCAATAAAGGGTCTCAGTCTCTAGATGTACAGATCGCAGTCTACTGTCCTTTCAAAGAGTTAGAAGTGTCCCAGCTGGAGCACATTTTTTTCTTTTTTTTAATGTTTATTTATTTTTAATGTGAAAATACTGTACAGAGGGGTTACAATTACATGGGCAAGATAATGAGTACATTTCTTATCAAACATTGTAGCCTCCTCCTTTGTTTCCCCTTCCCATCCCTTCCCATCCTCCCCCCCATTGGAGCACATTTTTTTTCTGCACACTAAATACCCTGGAACTTTGCTGGGTAGGCAGATTCCTCTCTCCTCCACCATGCCTTATTTTGTTGCTGGTCATGTCTGCCTTGCTTCCAGTCTCCTTCCCTCTCCTCTTCTCCTTAGTGAAAAACTACCTTGGGGTCTTAAGGCCACTTAGTGGTTATACCAGAGTGGGGTGATCGCAACTGGACATGGAGGTAATACACGTGGTCGGGAAATACTTCAAATGAAATTTTGCCCTTCTGCTATTGTTAATAACATCTTAGGGTGGAAATGATGCCCAGATCTTTTTTTAATTTACTTTTATTGTCAAGGAGATGTACAGAGGGGTTACAGTTACATATGTAAGGTAATGAATACATTTCTTGTCAAACATTGTTACCCCTCCCTCATTTTTCTCCCGCTTTCCCTTCCCCCACAGACAGATCTTTCTATATGTAAACTTTGAGCTGGGGTATACTTATATGGAGAGAGCTTGCCCAGCATGAGCAAGGTCCTGGGTTCCATCCCCAGCACCACAGGGGAAACAAAAACAATACAAGGACAAGATTAAAATAATATTTTGATAATTTGGTCATAATAGACATTTTCATTAGTCTAGAATTTTTTTTTGTCGGTCGTGGGGTCTGAACTCTGGGCCTGGGCGCTGTCCCTCAGCTCTTCAGCTCAAGGCTAGCGCTCTACCACTTGAGCTACAGCGCCACTTTGGACTTTTTCTGCTTATGTGGTGCTGAGGAATCAAACCCAGGGCCTCATGCATGCAAGGCAAGCGCTCTACCACCGAGTCACCTTCCAAGCCCCTAGTCTAGAATTTTTAAAGCTGCTTTGAAACATCATTAGACTTAGTTTCTTAGTGCCTCCTTAAATTCATCACTCAGGAAAAAATTGTCCCTGGAGAAAACCTGGAAATGGGTAGGCATGAGCTGTGGTTCTTGGCAGAACAGAACAATTTAAACAAGCATAAAATGGGTATTTGAATATTTTATTTCATTAACAACTTCAAATATAGACCAAGTGCTGTGTTCTCCTCTCAAAGAGGAACTTGCAATAAACCTGAATGCTACTGAGAATGAGTGTATGGCAGTGAACCATAAAATGTATGATCTGCCTGGGCAGCCATCCTAAAATGCTTCAAGATTTCAACCCTTCTCCAAGATATGATCAAGTTTGTGTGGGGATTTTTTTTGTTAGTGGTAGTCATGGGGCATGAACTTTGGGCCAGATTGCTGTCCCTTAGCCCTTCAGCTTTAGGAGAGCACTCTACCACTAGCCACAGCACCACTTCCGGTTTTCTGGTGGTTTATTGGAGATAAGAGTTTCATAGATTTTCCTGACCAGGCTGGCTTTGAACCATGATCCTCAGATCATCCTCCTTAGTAGCTAGGATTACAGGTGTGAGCAACTGATGTCCAACTAAGTTTGTGTGTTTTTTGTTGCCTTTTTGTTTGTGGGGCAATGTTTGAATGTTGGGGGTCTTTGTGTTGTGAGACTATGTTGTTGGGAAAGTGAAAGGATCAGAAATACATTTTGCACCAGTAAACAGGATTGCCTGAGAGATTGAGGATGGGCAGCAGAATTTAAAAAGATGCCACAGTCTTGGGTTTGGGGATTTAGCTCAGTGGAAGAGTTCTTGCCTGGTGAGTACAAGGCCCTGAGTTCAGTCCTCAGGTCTGGAAAAAAAAAGATGCCACAGTCTGTGTGCACTAACCCTTTCATGAAAACCTCGAACATGCACACTATTATGCACCTGATCTTACAATTTGGAAACTGACAGTCAGACAAATTAGTACAGGGTCCCAGCATAGAGCAAGATCAGGTTTGGACCAATTCCCACTGCTGCCTCTAACTACTGCTGGTTCTTTCTTGAGTCTCACAACACGCTGCTTTTTGGGTTTCTGTGACTCACTTTTCCTTGTTTTTTTCATTTTCTCTTTCTACATTCTACCTTGCCAAGGGTAAGATTCTGTGTATTTGAATTTCTGCAATTTTATGCATGCTACCAAAAATATATCAAGCCAAGTATCACTAGCTCATGCTTGTAATCCTCACTACTCAAGAGGTTGAGACCTGAGGATTGCAATTCAAATCTAACTAAACAGTTAAATCGGTCAGAGTATTCTCTCTAGGGGAAGAAGTGGGGCTCTGACTCAAGTGGTAGTATGCTAGCCTTGAGCCAAAAAGCTCTAGGACATTCCAGCACCCTGAGTCCAATCCCCAGGATTGGCAAAAAAAAAACCTCTAAATCAAATAATCAGAGGTTACATATATGCACTCAGAAATAGAGAAAATAACATAACTGTAATGAGAACAAAACACAAAGTTTCCTGACTTGCTCATAACAAGAATGGGCTTCTATAGCCTTCCACCTTACAGAATGCCCAGAGTATTTTCCTGTTTGGGTTGTTTTTCTTTCCAGAAGTGATGCTTGAACTCAGGGCCCAAGTCAAGAGTTACATTGGGTTTATTGCATAATGGGCACATCTAGCCAAAATGCTGTGCAGAACCCAGTGAGTAGAGGATGACGCCCCAAAGTTGAGGTGTGGCTCAAGTGGTAAACCACCAACCTCGAGTAGCAAAAGCTCAGTGACAGTGTAAAACCTGAGTTAAAGCCCCAGTACTGGCACAAAAAACAAAATTTAAAAATTAGAAATGATGCCCATTATGTTTTCACTGTGCTTTCCAATTTCAGGAGCAATCAGTGCCCCAGCTGATCATGTCAGCCTAATTCTCAGCCCAGGCTATGTGTAGGCTGCAAACTATGGTGTGTGGAGCCAGAAGTTCTCTGCCAATTCACACAAGGGATCTTGACTTTCTCAAAGGCTCACCTTTTCCCACACTTTTGGCCACCAGGATACAATGTGCTCACTGAAAGGACCAGCATAGCCCCTGCCTTAATATCCCGGGCTACAGGTGGAGTAGACAGCTCACAGCCAAGTTAGGCACCATTTTGTGATCATACCCTAAAAGGGACATTCTATTTCACCAGTCCCTAGCAGTGGCAACCTGATTTGGCAACTTTGTTTCCTCTAAGACCCTTGCTATATTACCAGCTTTCATACCTAAGCACTGCCCACCAGCAACACTGCAAACTATCTTTTTAGAAAGGCAGTATTGGTTACCAGAAAGGAGCATGTCTACACTGGGTATGCACAACATAGGAGAGCTACTGTGTCCCCTGGATCAACAGTGACATGGCTTCAGTGAGAAAGCATCTTAGGGACTTCCTGTTGTATCAATCAATAGAGGCATCAGCATCAGCTTGAATTACAAAGACCCTCCATCCATTTAATTTCTTCTAAGACAATCAAACTTTTGCACTCAGATGTAAAGGAATCTTTTGCATCTTACAGAGAAATCTCTATATAAACATACATATATAGACATACAGGAACCATTGAAAATTCATACCTTATTGTATATGTGTGCTTGTCTTTGTTCCTATTTGGGTTTGATTATTTTGAGTCTTATACATCTTTGGTTGTATGTTTTTTTTCTTTTCTGTAAATCAAATAAAGATCATTTACTTATTAACTTCTGTATTTTAATATAGGCCTATTATTCACTCTCATTTTGTCTTTTGCTTCCCCCTCTCTTCATTTTCTCTGAAGTCATTATGCTTGCATCCCACTACCTATCTATTAATATTTTACTATGAGGCACAGTATCACACTCTTTGCATAGCTCCTTTCCACTTGTATCCTCCTTCTATCTTCTCTTACTCTTACTTTCTTTTATCTCTGCTCCTCCATCCCTAATTCTTCATTACCTAACCTTGTACAAGCTAACTAGACAATCTGAACTTGATTTGATTTTTTGCTATTGTGTTCTCTTTTTTGTTTATTTTACTCCTTTTTCTTCTTTTCTACTTCTGGATTATTGCTGTTTTGTGTGTGTGTGTGTGTGTGTGTGTGTGTGTGTGTGTGTGTGTCTGTGTGTCTGTGTGTCTTAGCTGCTCATCTCTCCTCATTTCACATCCCCCACTTTCTGACTATATAACTAAATATTGAGTTTTAATAAAATTACCACTCTGGTTAATGAAGGTTTTCCTAGAACAAAAAAGATACACCTTTGATCCTATATTCATCTAAAAACCATCAGAGCAGTAGCAGTAACTGGTGTTTTACAACATGCAAATGCCTTTGAAAACAATCTTCCTCACTCTGAGAGAAGAATTCCACATATAGTGTCTCTAACACTGAAATCAACCAAGACCCATTTGTCAACCAAGACCCATCCTTCCAGTCTAGACACCACCATCCAGCCATCACTTTATCTTAAAGAAAAAAAGCACTAACTAAAAAGATGTAAAACATTGAAGTGTCCACAAATCCTGGACCCAGATGTACAAATCTAAGCAAAAGATCACTAAATCAATCGATAAATAAGGCAGCATGTCTCCCTCAAAAACTCATAATGCCACTATAAAGGGCTTAGTGAAACTGAAGAAAAAAATACAATTGTCTCAATAAAACAATGACAAGAATGGTTAATGAGTATAGAACATATGTATTTCATTCCATTCACAACTCTAAATATGGACCATGCATTGTTTTCTCCTGTCAGAGAGAACCTTCCATTATTCATGATTGCCATTGAAATGGACTGCCTGGTTGTCTTACTGGGCAGCCACCAGAAATCTGCCTCAAGATTTTAATACTCCTCTTCTAAGTATTCTCAACTTCCTGTAGATTTTTGTTTTTTTCCAGGTTTGAGAAAGATATTTTGAATGTTGAGTTCTTTATGCTTTGAGAAATGGCCTGTAAATAGCCCATGGAAGTTTCTCTGTTACCAACAAGAACATGACATAATAATGGAAAGAATAACAATAAACAAAGAAATAGACTCCATTTTAGTACTAAATTTTAAAAGGCCCAGCCCTGGTGACTCATATCTGTAATCACAGCAACTCAGGAGGCTGAGATCTGAGGATCATGGCTTGAAGCCATATCTGGCAGGAAAGTCCATGAGCCTCTTATTTACAAAAAAAATTAAATGATTTTCAACTCCCTTTAACATTGGCATTTTTAAAGGAATATAAAACTATTTATTGACCAATGTTCACCATTATTTACAGTAAAGTAAACAATATATAGTTGGGTAGCATTCTGATTAATACAAAGTTGTTTCTCTGGCTTTGTGGAACCAGTAAGCCAATACTGAAAAACACTGAGCTTACACTATGAAAGAAATGCAAATCACTAAAGCTACTAGCACAACTATGTTTATTGCAGAATTATTTACCATAGCTAAGATATGGAACCAACCCAGATGCCCCTCAGTAGATGAATGGATCAGGAAAATGTGGTATATATACACAATGGAGTTCTATGCCTGCATTAGAAAGAATGACATTGCCCCATTTGTTAGGAAATGGAAACACTGGAAAAATTATATTAAGTGAAGTAAGCCAGACTCAAAGAAACATAGGTCCCATAGTTTTCCTTATCTGCAATAACTAGTATATGTCTAGGACTAGCA
>NW_012267254.1:14287156-14375128 GCF_000151885.1 Dipodomys ordii | reverse complement strand
GAAAGACTTGGAAAAAATTATATTAAGTGAAGTAAGCCAGGCCCAAAGAAACATAGGTCCCAGGGTTTCCCTCATTTGCAATATCTAGTATATGTATGAGTCAAGCAGAAAAGGTCAGATAATGTGATGTTAGGAAAATGAACCCTAAGATATGTATTTAAATGTTTTTTTCTTTCATGCATTTGTTTATAACTCATTTATAAGATATTTCCTTGTTGCTTTGTATGTCACTTCCCCAACAGTATAACCCCTGCTTTCACTGTATTTGATGTCGGTATAATTTGTGGAGGGGAAGGGGTAAAACAAGTCATATAAATAAGGATACAGGTGGACTCGTTGCAACAATGAGAAGTACAAGTTGTCATGTCGAAAACGAACTTTACAACTTTGGTGCGGGGGGGATTAGGTGGGGGGGTGAGGGGAGGCTGGGAAGGGATGGAAAGGGGAAACAAAGGAGGAGACCACAATGCTTGATAAGAAATGTACTCATTATTTTGCCCATATAATTGTAACCCCTCTGTACAGTATTTTCACAATAAAAAATAAATTTAAAAAAAATGCAAATCAAAACAACACTGAGATACCATCTCACTCCAGTTAGAATGGCTATAAACAAGAACTCTAATAACAACAGATGCTGGAGGGGATGTGGACAGAAGGGAATCCTACTGCATTGTTGGTGGGAGGGTAAACGTGTTCAACCACTTTGGAAAGTAGAATGGATATTCCTCAAAAGACTCCACATAGAGCTCCCTTATGACCCAGCAATCCCACTTTTGGGCATTTACCCAAATGATCACAAACAAGGCCACACTAAAGCTACCAGCACTACTATATTTATTGCAGCATTATTTACCATAGCTAAGATATGGAACCAACCCAGATGCCCCTCAGTAGATGAATGGATAAAGAAAACATGGTATATATACACAATGGAACTCTATGCCTCCATTAGAAAGAATGACATTGCCCCATTTGTTAGGAAATGGAAAGACTTGGAAAAATTATATTAAGTGAAGTAAGCCAGGTCCAATGAAACATAGGTCCTATGGTTTCCCTTATTTGCAATAACTAGTATATGTCTGAGTCAAGCAGAAAAGATCAGATAAGTTGATGTTAGGGAAATGAACCCTAAGATATGTATTCAAATGTTTTTTCTTTCATGCAATTGTTTCTAACACATTTATAAGATTATTTCTTTGTTGTTTTGTATGTCCCTCCCAGACGGCATAACGTTGTTTCCCTTTATTTTCCTTTAAAAAAAAAAACAAAAACGTCCCCAAGCATCCAGCAGCACAGGAAAACAGTCCTTTAGTCTGGCAGAGTTCTGCAAAAACAGTGACCGAAGACAAATAGCTTCTGCATTGTACAGCTTGTTACTCCTGAAAAAAAGAGCAGGCGATTGAGGTCACCCAGAATGTTCCTTATGAGGATATTACAGTTACAGAGGGCTCAAAGTTCCATGATGTGTGAAGGAAATCAGGAATCTGTAGCTGTGTGGTCACTGGCTTTTCTATGTAGGTTGTTCAGTGTAGTGTAGAAACCACGTGGCAGAGCTGAAAGTTGGATCCATTTCATAGACGGGCTGACCTTGTATTCACTCTTTGTAAAATTAGAATAATAATACCCAGAATTGGAAACCTGTATCTTTATAGTAGAAATACATAATTACAGCTAAGTAATCTTTTCTTCACTTAACTAATTTGACTTAAATGTTAAGTTTAGGGTTCATTTTGGATATATTTCTAAATATCATATGCCTTTGAGAAACACTCAAGGGTCTAAAAGGATTATTTTGTTAGAATTGCAAATGCTGATGTTCTTAGCAAAAAAATATTTTTGTGCACATGTTATATACCTATATATATAAAGGGTCACTTAATGAATCTATGTGACTTTTTGGTAAACCAGGTGTTTTCTAAAGATCTACACCATTTCACATCTCACCAACAGTGTGTCAGAGTGCCAACCACACTATACCCTTCCCAACATTTATTTTGTTCCTTATTGTTCTAAAGCTATCCTAGTGAGTGTGAAGTCTTATTTTCTGGTTTTCATTTTCATTTCCTTCATGATAAAGTAATGAATATTTGTATGCATATGTTTGATAATATTTTGGTAATGATTTCTGTATCCATATTATGTGAGTTATTGTTCTGTATCTTTAAAATAATGGGAAATGGTTCCCATTCTACTGCTCTGGAAAAGATTGGATTTGTATTATTTCTTTTTTTAAACTTTGAATTCATATCATAAATCTACTTAAATATAGAAATCTATATTGTGCCTGTTTTGAAACTGAATTAAAATTTTAAAATAGTTCTAAGTATCAGTTGTCTAATTCATTTTGGGTGAGTCTGGTAGATTCTTGTTTCAAGGAATCTGTTTCATCTACAGTGTTACATTTATGTGAGTACAGATGTTTCAAGTATTCTCTTGCTTCAGTTGTTTTTGTGGCACACCCGGGACTCGAACTTAGAGCCTGGGCACTGTCTCTGAGCTTTTTTGCTCTAGGCTAGCACTCTACCACTCCACTACTGAGCTGAAGATAAGAGTCTCACAGACTTTCCTGCCCAGGCTGGCTTTGAACCTTGATGCTCAGAACTCAGCCTCCAAAGTAAGTAGGATTACAGGAATGAGCTACTAGAACCAGGATAGGGCTAGAAAAATTATTGGCCTTTTCAAAGAAACATATTTGATTTCCTTAATTTCCTTGTGAGCTTCCAGATTTCAATTTCAGTCGATGTCTGCCCTTATATTTATTACTTCTTTCCTCTAGCTTGCTTTATGCTTATTTTGCTCTCATTTCTCTGGTATTATTGAGGTGGCAGCTTATATAATTGATTGGTCATCCTTTTCCTTTTCTAATATAAGCACACAATAGCACATATTTCTTTCCAAACCTGGCTTAGATGTATTACACATTCTTATATGTTTTACACAGACCCAACTGGGCATTTAAGAATTTCCCAGTTTCTACGAAGCCAATTAAATTGGCGGATTATTTGAGAACAAATGTATCTTGTTTTATGCTTATAATCTCACTTTTTGTGACTTATGTAACTAATCATTGGTTCTCTTCCCAATCACCTGCTTTTCAGTGCTCAGGATTTTCTACTAATTGACAGCAGTTTTTACTTGGTTGATGAGAATAATATGGCTGAGGGGACCCTAGTGTTGGAAGAGGAAATTTCTGGTAAATATAGTATTCTACTTACCAAGCAAAATAAAACATGTGGAAAAGGTAGAAAATTATTTTGACCAGTTCATATAATGTACCACAATTCCACGTCTTCCTTCAATTTTGTTGTAAGTATAAAGTAGATAAAATATATAGACATTTTGGCTGAGAAAATATTTTGAAATTAACTTCCTACTATAGCCTTGGGCATTGAGACAGTAGGCCTTAACATTTGTCATGGCATTTTCAATTACAACATCCTATTCACGTCATGTTTTCCCACAATATATATCATACTGATAACCATCTGGTAGGAAATTCAATTTAATTGGAGAGAAGGAAAAATAGAATGGAAGAAATATAGAGTCATTTGTTGCTAAATCTGATAGATGACTGTAAATCAAAGCTATAAAAGGTCTTACTTTTAAATACAATTAAATTCATAATGTGTTCTTAATATACATTACAAATATTAACAATTATGAGACCAATACTGCACTATGTTTTGAATCATGAAGTTACTGTAGAAATTTTCTTGTTAAAGTCAGAAGGCATAATGGTAGAAGGTGTACTGTTTGGGAAGGAGAAACAGAGAGGATTCTGGTGTTTGTGTATGTGTATGATAGAAGCACATAATCTATATGTATATATCATATACATTTATACATATATACATATTATACATTATACATATATATTTATATATGTATTTGACACTCATTATATGTAATGTATATGGTATTATAAAACCTGTATAAAGTATAAAAGGAAGAGTAGGAAGGAAGGGGTTTAGGAAAGAAATGTAGATGAGGTGCATAATATTCATGCATATAAATATAAAAACAAAACCTCTTAATACATGGCAATAAAATTTATTTCAAAATATGCCTACTGGAGTTGACAATTTAGGACAACAAGTTCATTTTTGGTAATAATAAAAAAGGAGGCATATAGTTGTGGGATGTCTGCGAAAATGACTTCCAGGATGGTGTCATCTGGCAGTATGTTCTTATAGAAAAGAGGGCATACTCATTCACTCACTATTACTCTTACATGCATACTGAGTATTAGGAAGAGAGACAGATTTCCAGCACCTGAGTCCTAATCTGAAGGTGCCTCTCCTCTGTGTGTTTTTTCTCCTTTCTCCCTCATAGCTCACACACATTCACCTCCTTGGCAGTTTATACCTTTGCATCTAGTCTGGCTCTGCACCAACAGACATTTCATCTCTGTGGTTACTGCATTGAATAGAACAGACATCTCTGTGGTTACTGCATTGAATAGAAAACCATATAAACGAAAATGGTAAAAAAAAATCTATGTTTATTTTATTTCTTTGCTTATGCTTCCAACTAGGGACACAGTAGGGGGAAATGGAAACAAGAGGAAAGATGTTAAAGAACAAATTCTCTGTGGTGACATGTGGGTGGCTAGCCATCACCAAAACTGCTGCCTCCAATTTTCCAAAATTGTACTTGTGTAGAGTCCTGATGATGTCAGGTACAGAAAAATACCTGCACTTACTATAAGGGATGAAAGTGTGCACATTCCACAAGTCTTCACTACCACATTGCCTTGCCTTGCTTGGACAGGCATCAGCTAACTTGACAGGGAGTGTGTGACCCCAGCTAGCTAAGATGCAGCAGCCATTCTGCACACTCTAAAGGGTTGCTTCTTTTTCTAAGCTACCCTCTCTCCCCATCATAACCCCCAGCATCTGGACTGGTAGTCAGAAGATGGAATGGCTTCTGACAAGAAGATCAGTGACTCCTGAGAGTGGGGGAGAGGGCTTCTGTGCACATCATGGGTTGGAATGCCCCTTTCTGTTTGGCAGCCTCTCCATGCAGGTAAGCTGGCAGGAATGAAAGGGGCAGCTGGAGTTCACTACTAAATTCCAAGTAAGTTCTATTATGAAAGTGTGATTGACTTGGTGAACAATTACCTTAGCAATGAAGGAGAAAGAGGAGCCAAGCCAGAACTTAGTCCATATTGGTGACAGACAGCTCTCACCAGCGGTGGCATAGGGCTCAGTGGAGGGCAGGAGCTGACCTACCACGGATAGAACCCTTAGAGTTGACACCAGTAGGGAAAGAGTTTAGTGTAGCACAGCTGAACAGAGCTGAGGGGCATGGGGCCAGAGACTTTGTTTTCCACATAGATAAAATAACACCATGGTCGTCAAGCTGCTGGGAATGGAATATGGGTAAAAAAGAGCAATGTAGGACAGGCAAAGTGGGAAGGTTACTGTGTTACATTGGGAAAATAAAGAGCATGGATAGCAGAGCTCCTACAAAAGATGGAGGCTGAGCCAGGTGCCAGCAGCTCACACCTGTAATCCTAGCTACTCAGGAGTCTGAGATCTAAGGAATAACGAATAGTGTAAGCGTGGGCAGAATTCATGAGCCACTTTCTGTGAGATTCTTTTTTTTATTGTGAAAATTCCGTACAGAGTGGTTAAAATTACATGAGCAAGATGAGTACATTTCTTATCAAGCATTGTTACCTCCTCTTTTGTTTTCCCTTCCCATTCCTTCACATCCTCCCCCCCCTCGCCCACCCACCCAATCCTCCTCCCCCCCAAACAAAGTTGTAAAGTTCATTTTCAACATAACGACTTGTACATCTCATTGTTGCAATTTGTCCACCTGTATCCCTATTTAAAATATTTGCTTTTTCCCTTCCCCTCCCCAAATTATACCGACATCTAATACTGTGGAATCAGGGGGTTATACCGTGGGAAAGGGACATACAAAGCAACAAAAAAATCATCTTATAAATATGTTAGACACAATTGCAAGAAAGGAAAATCATTTGAATCCTAATCTTGGAGTTCATTTCACCTAACATCAACTTATCTGATCTTTTCTGCTTGTCTCAGACATACACTAGTTATTGGAAATAAGGGAAACCATGGGACCTATGTTTCTTTGGGCCTGGCTTACGTCACTTAATATAATTTTTTCCAAGTCTTTCCATTTCCTAACAAATGTCATTCTTTCTGATGGAGGCATAGAATTCCATTGTGTATATATACCATGTTTTCTTGATCCATTCATCTACTGAGGGGCATCTGGGTTGGTTCCATAACTTAGCTATGGTAAATAATGCTGCAATAAACATAGTAGTGCTGGTAGCTTTAGTGTGGCCTTGTTTGTGATCATTTGGGTAAATGCCCAAAAGTGGGATTGCTGGGTCATAGGGGAGCTCTATGTGGAGTCTTTTGAGGAACCTCTATACTACTTTCCAAAGTGGTTGAACAAGTTTTCACTCCCACCAATGCAGTAGGATTCCCTTCTGTCCACATCTGCTCTAGCATCTGTTGTTATTAGAGTTATTGATTATCGCCTAACTGGGGTGAGGTGGTATCTCAATGTTGTTTTGATTTGCATTTCTTTTATGGCTAGGGAGGTTGAGCATTTCTTCATGTGTCTATTGGCCATCCTTCTTTCCTCTTCAGAGAAGTTTCTCTTTAAGTCTTTATCCCACTTATTCATTGACTGTTGTTTCTTTGAGGATTTGTTGTTGGGGATTTAATTTTTTGAGTTCCAGGTATATTTTAGATATGAGACCCTTGACCATTATATGGCTAGTGTAGATCTTCTCCCAATCTGTGGGCTTTCTATTGATTTTGCTAGCTATGTCCTTTACCATGCAGAAGCTCTGCAATTTCATGCAATTCCATTTGTCCAACCTGTCTTTGATTTGTTGTGTTTCTGGGTCTCTATTAAGAAAATGTCGGCCTGTGCCAAGGAGACCTAGGGTTTCTCCTATTCCATCCTGTAATGTTTTCAGAGTGTCTGCTTTGACTCCTAGGTCTTTGATCCATTTGGAGTTGATTCTGGTGCAGGTTGATATATAGGGATCTAGCTTTAGTTTTCTACAAGTGGTTAACCAATTTTTCCAGCACCATTTCCTAAAGAGGCTGTCTTTCTTCCATTCTATTTTTTTAGCTGCCTTTTCGAAGATTAGATGGCTATAGGTCTGTGGGTTCATTTCTGGGTTTTCAATTCTATTTCATTGGTCCTGAGGTCTGTTCTTGTGCCAGTACTAAGTTGTTTTGATTAATATGGCTTTGTAGTAGAGTTTGAAATTTGTTGTTGAAATTCCTCCAGCACTTTTCTTTTTGTTAAGGATCATTTTTATTTGAGGTCTTTTATTGTTCCATATGAATTTTTGGATTTCCTCTTCTATTTCCTTGAAGAATGAGGTTGGAATATTGATAGGTATCACATTGAATTTGTAGATAGCCTTGGGAAGTATTGCCATTTTCATGATATTGATCCTTCCAATCCAGGAGCAGGGGACATTTTTCCACTTTCTAAGTTCTGTTTTGATTTCCCTTTTCAGGTTTTTAAAGTTTTCATCATAATGGTCCTTCACATTTTTGGTTAAGTTAATTCCTAGGTATTTTATTTTTTGTGGGGCTACTACAAATGGAGTTGCGTTCCTGATTTCAGCCAGCTTTTCTCGTTCTTGGCATACAGAAAAGCCATTGATTATTTTTATTGTAAAAATACCATACAGTGGAGTTAATATTACATGGGAAAGATAATGAGTACATTTCTTATCAAGCATTGTTGCCTCCTCCTTTGTTTCCCCTTTCCATCTCTTCCCATGTCCCACCCCCCTATTCCCACCCCCCCACTCTCCTCCCACCCCTACCCCCATCCCCACCCCCCACCCCTGTCCAAAGTTTAAAGATCATTTTTCGACAGAACTGCTATTTTGCCGAACTTTTGAATCAGCTTGAGTAATTTGGGAGTGGAGTCCATGGGATTTTTAGAATACAAAATCATATCATCTGCAAAGTGGGAGAGTTTTACTTCATCCTACCCTATTTGGATCCCTTTTATGTTTGCATCTTGTCTTATTGCTGTAGCTAGGCATTCTAATACTAAATTGAAGAGAAGTGGAGAGAGTGGACATCCTTGTCTCATTCCTGAGTTAAGAGGAAATAGCTTTAGTTTTTCACCATTAAGTATAATGCTGGCTGTAGGTTTGTCATATACAGCCTTTATTGTATTGAGTAATGTTCCCTGGATTCCTAATTTGGGAACTCAGAGCTATAAACTTGCCTCTGAGTATTGCCTTTGCTGTGTCCCAGAGGAGGTGGTTATTTGTGTGTTCATTGTGTGTTGAATATCATGAACATTTGAATTTCATTTCTAATCTCTTCCATGACCCACTGGTGATTCAACAGTGTGTTGTTCAGCCTCCATGTGTTACAGGACTTTCTTTTGTGGCTTTTGGTGTTGAGTTCTAATTTTATTACCTTGTGGTCTGAGAGAATGCAAGGTATAACTTCAATGTTTCTGAATTTGGACAAGTTTGCTTTGTGACCTAAAATGTGGTCTATTTTGGAAAATGTTCCATGTGCTGCTGTGAAGAACATGTATTCTGATGCTGCTGGGTGAAATATTTGGTAGGTGTCTGTTAAATCTAGTTGATGTATGCAGTTGTTTAGATCTGCGGTTTCTCTGTTGAGTTTTTTCCCAGTTGATCTCTCTAGTGGGGATAGTGGTGTGTTAAAGTCCCCAACGATTAATGTCTTTGGATCTACGTGGGATTCGAGGAAAAGTAGTGTTTCTTGGATAAGTTTGGGTGCCCCATTGTTTGGTGAATAGATATTTAGAATTGTAATATCCTCCTGAAGGAGAGATCACTTAATTAGTAGGTAGCTACCTTCTTTATCTCTTTTCGCTAATTTTAATTTGAAGTCTATTTTGTCTGATATTAGGATTGCAACTCCTGCCTGTTTATGGGGGCCGTTTGCTTGGTAGATTTTGTTCCAGCCTTTCACTTTCAAACGTTGTTTGTTTCTATGGGCAAGGTGTGACTCCTGACGGCAGCAGATAGAAAGATCTTGCTTTTAATCCAACTAACCAGTCTATGTCACATAATTGGAGAGTTAAGTCCATTAATGTTGAGAGTTAGGACTGAGAGGCTTTTAGAAGTTCCTGCCATGTTATCCACCTTCTTGGGGGCTGTGGCAACTGGGTTCTTCTTATGGTTCTTGGATTTTCAGTTTGGGTGTGGTTTCTTGGCCTTTATTGTGGTCTTGTTGGTTTTCTATGTGTAGGACATCTTTAAGTATCTTTTGGAGGGCTGGTTTGGTGGAGAAATATTGTTTCAGTTTTTCATTGCTATGGAAGGTTTTTATATGACTTTTGGGTATGAAGAAGACTTTAGCTGGGTACAGTATTCTTGGTTGATATTTGTTTGTCTTTAGGACATGGCATACATTTTCTTTGCTATGGAAGGTTTTTATTTGACTTTCAGTTATGAAGGAGAGTTTAGCTGGATACAGTATTTTTGGTTGATAGTTGTTTGTTTTTAGGACATGGCATACGTCATTCCTGGCTCCTCTTGCTTCAGTTATCTCTGCTGAGAAATCTGAGGTGATTCTAATTGGTTTCCCTTTATAGGTGATTGATCTTTTCTCCTTGACAGCTTTAAGGATTTTTTCTTTGGTCTGAATTGATCCTGTGTGGATTATAATGTGACAGTGGGATGTTCTTTTCTGGTCTGGTCTATTTGGGGTTCTAAAAGCTTCTTTTGTTTGGATAGGCCTATCTTTTTGCATGTTTGGGAAGTTCTGTGCTAGGATCTTGTTAAACAAATTTCCTAGACCATTAACTTCTGTCTCTAGGTGGTCCTCTACACCCATTATCCTCAGATTAAGCCTTCTGATGGTGTCTTCCTAGTGTTGAATAGATCTATCATATTTCTTGGATTTGTCTTGGATAGTTGTATGTTCTTTCTCTATAATATCTAGACTGCCTTCAATCCCCGAGATTCAATCTTCTGCATGGTCTAACCTACTGTCAAGACTTTCTACTTTGTTTTTTATTTATCTCCCTTCTAATTGGTCAGCTTTGATGGCTCCATATTCTTTGTAGGAGCTTTGTTTTAGATCTTGTATGAACTTCTTTACTTCCTTAATTTGGTGTTCAGTGTTTATTCTTAAATCACTTAGTTGATTGGTTATCGTTTCCTTGGACTCCCATTCTTTCTGTGGGTTTCCATTCAGCATTCCCTTTGTGGTCTCCCTGAATTCTTTTAGTTGTCTGTTTATGGATTCCATGAATGCCTCTATTGATCTTTGTCTATTCTCATCCCACTTTCACAATTTCTTTATTACTCTTTGATTAGCTTCCTCATGTTCACACAATTCCTGTAGTTCTCTTTGACTCTTCTCAGCCTGCTCACGCAATTCCTGTAGTTCTCTTTGAGTGTTCTCAGCCTGCTCATGCAATTCTTTTATTTCTCTTTGAGTGTTCTCAACCTGCTCATGCAATTCCTGTATCAATCTTTGAGTATCTTCCTCAGGCTCATGAGATTCCTGTATTGATCTTTGGTTTGCCTCCTCTCTCTCCTTATCATGCTCACGCTGAGTCCTTTGCAGGTTTTCAATATTTTCATTCATCATGTTTACCAGTAGTGTTTGTAGAGCTTTTTGGAAACTCTCCTCTGGATTATTCATGATCTGTTCTATCACCTGATTATCATGAGTGGGAGTTGAGATACCCGGACTTGTCATTTTTCTTGTATTTTTCCGGCTTGTTCTGCCCATTTGGGATGAAAGTAACACCAATTTTGTGCTAGAACACTATTTTAAGGCAAGCACTAACCAAAGTCCTGTAGTTGCACAGTCAAAAGGCTGCAGATACAATCTAGTTCAACAGATACAATCTATTCAACATCAAACAAGTTTGAATTAATGGGCTAAGAACAGCAAAGAAGAATTTGGCAAACCAGAAATTATTAGGTTTAGGAAGAAATGTGGGGAAAAATAAGATTAGAGGGATGTGGAGAGGTAAAAGGAGAGTGAAATTAACCAAGTCCTAATCTCAAACAGGGAAATGGATTGGACAGAATGCTAGGAGACAGAAAAAAAGAGAAAAGAAAAAATGGAAAAACAAAAATTTAAATTAAAAAAATGAAACTTAAAAATTATCTAAGTTTAAAGGTGATATTGAGAGAAGGGATAGGATCAGAGAAGAGGAGGGATAGAAAGGAGACATGAAAAACAAGAAATAAAAATTCTTAAAAATCATATAGGTATAAGAATTTAAGCCTAAGAGGTTTTGAATTGAGTAATATATTTCTGGGATAAGTTTGTACACAATGGAGGATAAGGTCTAATAATCGAAGATGGGTATATATCTAAGGAGGAGCAGAACAGCAATTAAGTCATGCAAAAAAGAACGAAAGAGAAGAAAAAATGAAAAGAATGAAAAAGAAAAAAATGAAAAAGGAAAAAAGGACCAAAAGGTCAATAGAGATTAAAAAAGAAATCACACACACATATATAAACCTAAAATAAAAATTATGAGAGAAAAAAAGATTAATAGAAAACAATTTTAAAAATAAAAATTAAAAAAGGTATGAAAACAGAGGTTTTTTTATTTTTTTTGTGTGTGGGGGTGTGTGTGGATGGGAAGATCCTGTATCTCCCTTGTGTCCGTAACCAGTCTCTTGGTGGAGTCTCTGGTCTGCTTGTGGTGTATGGTTTTCCTGTGGCTTGGTTGGTTTCTCAAGTCAGTTTGTTTGAACAGGCAGAAAAATGCTCTGCTTTACCCAGGATTTTGTGATCCTCCTCCCAGGCTAGTTCAGTGCTAGGGAGATCTGCTTTGAGAATCACAAAAGAGGGAGATGGCTGTTTCCTCTAATTTGGAGATACTGTGATGAGGCTAGGTTCTGGGTAGAGTTGAAGCCTTTCAGCAAACACTCACAGAGCCCAGCCTAGAGCCATTCTCAGGGGTTAAGTTTACTGAATTTCAATTGATTGTCTAGGCTGCTATAGGGAGGGACGGCCTCTGACTGTTTACCCAGTGAATAAAGTTACTCCTCTGGGGTTGTAGCTCTCTCTGCCTGGGCTGGGTGACTTTCCCCTGAGCCTGGCAAGTCAGGTTAGGTTCCTGTGACCTGCTAAATGACTCTTTTGTTTTCTTCCAAGGCCTGAGTTGGAGCTAGCTGCTCATCAGGGCCTTTGGCAGTATCAAAGATGGAGACCTCCGGTAGGGGGGAGGGGGGAGGAGGAGAAGACTTCTCTCCTCTACTCCCTGAGAGGGAGTGAGGATGTCAGGGTTCTACTCATGCTGGAGTGTTGGTTCCTGGGTTGTCTCTGGTCTGCGATCTTCAGAATGAAGATTATCTGCTCCTTGTCAGTTCTTGCTAGTGTTGAGTAGAATCCACTCGCCCTCTGTGTCTGGTGCCTTTGTCCCGGACTCTCTGTGTTGTAGGTATGGTGCTACGGCTGCCACCGCTTCAGCCACCTCAGCCACTACCACCACAGCTGCGGCTGCCAGCAAGTGCTCAGATATGTCTCCTTGCCTGGATTTTTCACTCTCTGGCTAAACTCTCTGTCCTGTGATGGCACACTTGGTTTAATTCTCTGGCCTAAGACTGTTCAACGGAACACAAGAACTTCTTTCTATGCCAGAGCTTAATTAGCCTCCAGCTTCTCCTCCAACATCTTCCTCTCACTCCTCTATGAGATTCTTATCTCCAATTAACCAGCAAAAAATAGCCAAAAGTGGAGCTGTGCCCAGGCCCTGAGTTCAAGTCCCAGAGCAGGCACATACAAATTCAAAAGAAGTAAATCATCTCAGCATGGAGTAGGGGTTGCTCACACATATAGTCCTAGGTACTCAAGGAGACTAAGATCTGAGGTGTGCAATTTGAAGTCACCTATGGTAGGAATGTCCATGAGAATCTATTTGAAGTCAACCACCAAAAAAAAAAAACTGAGGCAGAACTGTGAAAAGGCTAAAAGAACAGTTCCTAAGCCCTGGCTTTTTGGTGATTAAGTGGAGGTAAGACTCTCACACTTTCCTGCCAGGACTGGTTTAGGATCACAGTCCTCAGATGTCAGCTTCCTGGGTAGCTAGGTTTATAGTCATGAGCCACTGGTTCCCATCTAGATAATTTATTTTAAGTCTAATAGTAGCCTTGATTACTCGCATGAGTCACTAACACCTGGCTTTGGATGATTTAATTTTATGGAAACTTAGATGCTTATGATTTCCAGCCATTTACATATGTTTTGAGAGTAAAAACTACATTGTTATTCAAATAATGTTAGAATCACCTTTATTATATTTTATAAGAAACAGAGTGATGTGTTGGTTGCAAATTAAAATTAATAGTAATATAAAGTGTCACAACTGGTCTTCTTTGTGAAAGAATATTGTTATAATTATTGTTATTATTATTACTACTACTACTATTATTATCTTTAAGTAGTTGTACAAAGTAGTTGCCATTCATCAAAAGAATCTTAAAATGCTTCATTGAACCAAATTTAAAACTTTCCAATGAGCTGTCTCTACCCTGTTCCGCCTAATTCCACAAAAGGAGTCCCAAATGTTTTTCTCTTAATATCTTTTATGTAGCTTATTTTATTTGAAGAAATGATGAATCAGAAAGCCAAATGAAAAATATCTACCTCTGATTATAGTGTGAATCCATGCTCATGTTTTTTTGCTTTCCTCAATTCAAAATAAAGATTCCAAAAGTAGACATAGATTTATAAGTAGATATGGCTCAGTTTTAAAATGCTTTTGAGTCCACATTTAATTACTTTAAGGGAGTCTTTTCTAAAAACCCTATCATATCATTCCTATTAGGGAAAGTAAAGTCAAATACAACTCTTCTTACATAGGGAATAAAAAACCAGTTCAGTACTAATATTAGAAATAAAACTCTGGGTCAAATTCTAGAAAGATCACATTTAAAAAATTTAAACACTCTGGAAATTACTGTGTAAAGATGCTTATCAGGTGGGTCAGCACCTTCATGGTCAGAAGGAGCAGAGATGGTTGGTCAGGAACAGGTTCAGCTCTCTGTGGATGCTGTGTCCCATGCAAAAGGCCAGATTGTGAGAGTATTGAGAAGGTGGGGAAATGATACCCTTTGGTGGGGAGAGAGAGGTTAGTCACTGGGTTGGGATGCTCTAACTGCTCTCCCAAGACACAAGACAGGAAGGAGCCCTGGCAAGCAGGACAGTCATCAGCCCAGATGAGGGTAGGTTCTTCTTTGCAGCAGCATGCACATGTTGTACTAGGGTAGATCAGCTACAAGCTACCCAAACTAGCCCTGCTCACACACATATGTACACATTAAGGCTAGTTGCAGACAGACATGGAGGCTTCAGAGAAGAGGATAGATACTCTGCCTGCTCATTCAAACTCAAACCATCCTCCCCTCCTCTTTATGCTATCCTGAGCCCAGGAAGTCATGTGCATAGGTAACTTTGACTCAAATGACACTAATTTCAATGAAAACAAGATGTGGTTTCATAGGGCAAATGCTTATCACATCACATCCTGGTTTGATACGTCTACCAACAGATTTGAGGCAGTTCAGAAACCACAGGACATGACTTTTCAGAGGACTTTTTCCATCATAGTGCAGATAGGACATGAAGTGGGCCAGTCGGTACTCTTCACAACCTTAGCACAGCTGGAATAAATCATGGAAGGATTTGAGAAAATCACACTGAACAGAAATGATGCATTTGTTCAAGATATCTGGCCTTTCTCAATAGCACAGCTGAGTGGATCATTTCTCAAGAACCCTGGACTGAGTACAGAGGAGCACAGGAACCTAGTTTGCAGGTACAGGCAGAGCCTAACTGCCAGTGCTGTCCATGGTCCTGACAGATGCAATGTAGCAAAAAGCAGGTCTGGGTGAGAAGTCACTGTGTTCGGCTGCTCATTGCTTGCTACTAGACTGCTCTCAGCTGTTTGTCATCTCTTACTTCCTTTCATGATATCTGCCAACAGCTCACATACTTTGGAAACTTCATATAAAAAATACCAAGCTGTGGTAAGTCCTATCTTTAAAAACACAGTATGTTCTCTGTAATTATAAATCAGTAACGTGAGTCCATCAGTGGAGACAAAACTATTCTAGCAGGGGTTATATCATGAGGGATAAATCGACTATCTTTACTAGTTATGATTTCCGTATTCTTATTTCACAATCATGCAAGTTCAGATTGTGAAATTTTCTGTTAGCTGAGGTTACCTTATATCAATTTTCATTTACAAAGACTCAAGAGTATAACCTTATTGTCCTATATATTGTAAACGCAACATGAACACTCCACTTTTAGATCATCTATGGCAAAGCATACAAATGTTGAAACAGGACTTAGAATGAACGTTCTGCCCAATAACTTTTATATGTCACAATGATCTTCATACTAAATTCAGTAACATCCAAGTATGTTACAAGCTCTTTTCAGGGAGAAAACCACACAGGTCCAGCATTTGTAGTTGTGGATGAAATGAAATAGACAGTGCTCATTTTAACCTTGAATTTGTATTCTTGTCCCATACCTCTTGCCTGGTACATTAGTACACTATTCTGAGCTGTGGAAGTTATAGCTTCTTCAAAGACATTTTACACTCACACACACACACACACACACACACACACACACACACAAAATCTACATAATGAAATCCACCAAACACTGAAAAAAGGGAGGAAGAAAAGACAGAATGGGAATATGATGAAGGAGGTGAATTTATTCAAAGCACAATGTGTGCACGTATAGAAATATAACAGTTAAATACTCTCATATTGGAAATGTATGTTATTAAGTCAAAGAAATTTTTAAAAAATTAAATAATAACAAAGTATATCCAGCTTAAAAATGAATAAGAACAGGCATAAAATCTAAATGAACAAAACTTTTGCCTTATTTATGAAAATAGTGTACTGATAGTACACTATTAAAACAAAAAAAGCAAAATCTGAGCATTCTGTTACATTAGCATACCTTGCTGTCCTGCTCAATGAATTCTATTTAGAACTATTTTGTACTTTTTGTTTTCATTAAACAATACAAAAGCATAATTAATACATTTTAGGTTGATTCATTAAAGAAATGAAAAAGAGGATATCATCTAACAGAATAAGAGAAAAATGTGATCACCTCAATAGATGTGTAGGATTTGACAAAATTCAGTAATCAATAATGATAAAAACTAAAACGAAGGAAAAATTGTCAATTGTAAAATGACATCTACAACTCTAATAACAACAGATGTTGGAGGGGATGTGGGCAGAAGGGAACCCTACTGCATTGTTGGTGGGAGTTAAACTTGTTCAACCACTTTGGAAAGTAGTATGGAGGTTCCTCAAAAGACTCCACATAGAGCTCCCCTATGACCCAGCAGTCCCACTTTTGGGCAGTTACCCAAATGATTACAAACAATTTTATACTAAAGCTACCAGCACAACTATGTTTATTGCAGCATTATTTGCCATAGCTAAGATATGGAACCAACCCAGATGCCCCTCAGTAGATGAATGAATCAAGAAAATGTAATATATATACACAATGGAATTCTATGCCTCCATCAGAAAGAATGGCATTGCCTCATTTGTTAGGAAATGGAAAGATTTGGAGAAAATTATATTAAGTGAAGTAAGACAGGCCCAAAGAAACAGAGGTCCCATGGTTTACCTTATTTGCAATAACTATTATATATCTGAGACAAGCAAAATAGTTCAGATAAGTCGTTTAAGG
This sequence comes from Dipodomys ordii, assembly GCF_000151885.1. Taxonomy (NCBI): domain Eukaryota; kingdom Metazoa; phylum Chordata; class Mammalia; order Rodentia; family Heteromyidae; genus Dipodomys; species Dipodomys ordii. The sequence continues at coordinate 14,358,401 of NW_012267254.1, read as the reverse complement.
ATACAGGTGGACCTATTGCAACAATGAGAAGTACAATTTGTCATGTTGAAAACGAGCTTTACAACGTTGGTGCGGGAGGGGGGGAGGATTCTGGGGGGTTGGGGGGGAGGCTGGGAAGGGATGTGAAGGGTAAACAAAGGAGGAAGCTGCAATGCTTGATAAGAAATGTACGCATTATCCTGCCCATGTAATTGTAACCCCTCTGTACAGTATGTTCACAAAAATAAAATAAAATTAGATGAAGTTAGGGGAAATGAACCCCAAGATAAGGACATGATTGGTTTTTTCTTTCTTGCTATTGTTTCTAATGTATTTATAAGGTACCACGTGATTTCTTTGTTGCTTTGTAAGTCCCCCCCACCATGGTATAACCCTTGTTTTCACTGCATTTGATGTTGGTATAATTTGGGGAGGGGAAAGTAAAAAAACACATTGTTTAAATAGGGATACAGTTTGACCCATTGCAACAATGATATGTACAAGATATTATGTCAAAAAACAAACTTTACAATTTAGGCATGGGAGGTTGGGGGGGTAGGAGGAGGATGTTGTTGTGGGGATGGAAGGGCTGGGATGGTAGGGCAAAAAGAAAGGAGGAGGCAACAATGCTTGATAAGACATGTACTCATTACCTTGCTCATGTGATTGTAACCTCTCTGTACAGTATTTTCACAATAAAAAACTTACAAAAAATTAAAGGCACCATTATGACTGTTGGAAAAAAAGGGCATGTACAAATGGTGGGATTTTTTGCCAATTCTGGGGTTTGAACCTAAAGCTTAATTAGGCACTGTCCCTGAGCCTCTCTGTGCTCAGGGATAGCACTGTACCACCTGAGCCACAGCACCACTTCCGGCTTTTTCTGTTTATGTGGTACTGAGGAATCGAACCCAGGGTTTCTTGCATGCTAGGCAAGCACTCTACCACTCTTCCAGCCCCTACAAATATTTATTTTAAATTCAACATTTTATTGCAGGAGTATGTTAATGAAGAGAGAAAGGGAATGCAGTCATAAAAAATTCAATGCATATCCTACAAAATTAAGAAAATTGAGTAAAAGGGTGGTACTGGGAGTGCTGGGGAAGAATGATAAAAGGGGTGACATTGAACAAGATTCAATGTATTCATGTACTACTTTGTTAAATGGCAATTCCTTAACAACCAATGCTAGCAAGTAAATACAAAAACATTCTACTCCAACTGAGGCTAGCTGGGATATATAAAATTGAAAAAGCTGAAGTAAAACTATTTTTAATCTATGGTTCTTTTGAAAAAGCATATAAAATGACAAAAATGTTTTAGTTTCCTTGAAGAACAGACACCTAGTTGTTCATGTCAATTTAAATGCTTGCAGTCGGGCTGGGAAGGTGGCTCAGTGGTAGAGCACTTGCCTTGCATGCCTGAGGCCCTGGCTTCGATTCCTTAGCACCACATAAGCAAAAAGAAAAAAGCCGGAAGTGGTGCTGTGGCTTAAGTGGTACAGCGGTAGCCTTGAGCTGAAGAGCTGAGGGACAGCATCCAGGCCCAGAGTTCAGGCCCCACGACCAGACCCCAAAAAATAGATAAATAAATAAATGCTTGCAGTTGTGTAGGTAGGCTGGGAAATAGCAAAAGTGGGGCCTTGAGACACCCTCCAAATAATCACACATGGGTCTCTACGGTCAGTGTGAGGTCCCACTGTCCTCCAGTGTCCAGTTCAAATCAGCTTGTAATCAGGCACAGTGGATTTCTCTGGATCTAAGGTAATCAAGTTTTAAACAGTTAGTTGGGTCTGAGTTGGGGTTGTTCCTCTCATGCATTTGAAGGACATCTCTCTGCTCCTTAGGGGCTCTAATTCCCCAACTATCCCCAACATTACACGGCCTAACAAGCCACACCCACTGTGACTTCCCTTAAGCAGAAAGCCAGTAGAAGTTATCAAAAGAACTTGTAGGCCTGACATGCTTCACCTCCTTGATAACCTACATCCCTCCCTCCAGAATAGGACTAGCTCTACCTCCTGCCCTGGCTCACCCCTTACTCAGAGAAATTTTGTGGAGGCCAAGTATCATCTGCAGAGGTCTAGCTATGTCCTACCAGAACCCAACAACTATGACCCAAAGAGATGTGACATGGATATGATGGCTGCAGCTGAACAAGGTTTGGCAGCAAGAGGCCACATGGGTAAAGGAACTCTAGGCCTCAGGAAAGACATGAAGCATAGTGGCAACTTGAACAAGCAAAGCAGTGTGGACCAGGGTGATGACGTGAGCACTGATGACAATGTGGACACTGAGAGTAATGATAGAGACTGGAAGACCAGGAAGGAAGCACTTTCCTATGTGCATGCTATGGTTCTTTGGCTCCAGAGTACGCAACAACGAATACAGTTCCAGTTCACCCAGGGACAGGTAGACGAGCTCAAAACTGTTTTCCAACAAACTCAGTACCCAGATCTGCTCACACAGTAAGCAGCTTACATGGGAGACACCTGATCTCCATGGCTTTGGGGCCATTTCCTGACACCTTTTTTGTCTCCCAGCCTCTCTTTTCCATCTTGACCCACCCAAACCACAGCTGTATTCACCTGCCCTGCTGCTGTGAGTCAAGAGCCAGCCTTAAGAGGTCAAGGTTGATACTTTCCGCCATTACTCCAATCCAGACTGGAAACCAGTGGATTGGTGGCCATTTTTTTCTTTTTTTATTATTTCGCCCCCACCCCTCCCATTTTTTCCTTTTGTTTTATTTTCAAGTCATAGCTTGAAACACACAAAACAGTGTGTATGATTGCAACCATTTTTTTGCATTTTCTTTCTTTTTTATTGTGAAAATACCATACAGAGGGGTTACAATTACATGAGGAAGTAATGAGTACATTTCTTATCAAGCATTGTTGCCTCCTCCTTTGTTTCCCCTTCCCATCCCTTCCCATCTCCCCCCTCACATCCCTCCCCAAAGTTTTAAAGTTCATTTTTCGACATAACGACTTGTACATCTCATTGTGATTGCAACTATTTTTACACTTTAGAAATCAGTGGGGTCAAATATTTTTCATGTTGCTATTTCACATCTCTCCAGATGATTTTTCATCTTGTCAAAACTGAAACACTATCTGTAACAAAGAACTTCCAGTTTTACCCTTTTCCCTTTTCATTCTCTCACTATGGCCTCACTAGGTTGCTCAGATAGGGAAAACCATGTAGCTGTGGTTTTGTGAGTGGCTTACTTCTCTTAGTATCAGGTAGCATGTGTCAGAATTTCCATCTTTTTGTTGTTGCTGTTGTTATTGGTCATGGGGTTTGAACTCTGTGCCTGGGCGCTGTCCCTCAGCTCTTCAGCCCAAGGCTAGTGCTCTACCACTGGAGCCACAGCACCACTTCTGGCTTTTTTGCTTATATGGTGCTGAAGAATCGAACCCAGGGCCTCATGCATGCAAGGCAAGCACTCTACCACTGAGCCACTTTCCCAGCCCTTTCCATCCTTTTAAAGACTAAAATTCCTGTGTTTTTATATACTGCATAGTGTTTTAGCATTCATCTGTGGAGGATTGCTTTTTTGTGTATGTCTTGTGAATAACACTGCTCGAACTGGGCAAATACCTCTTCATATCTAGGATTTCAATTCTTTTGAATGTGTGCACAGACATGGAATTGTTGAATCACAGATCTCTGTGTTAAATGTTTTGAGGAACCTCTAGACCATTTCCATAGCCAATGTACAAATTGATATTTTTGTCAATATTTTAGGGGCTCACATGATAGCCATCCTACTGCTTGTGAAGAAAGCATTGTAGTTTTAATTTGTATTTTCATAGTGATTAATATGTCCAGGAATTGTTCATATGCTTCATGATCTTTTCCTTATCTTCTTTGAGAAATATCTCTATAAATCCTTTTCCCATTGGGTGCTGGTGGTTCATGCCTGTAATCCTAGCTACTCAGGAGGCTGAGATCTCAGGATCACAGTTCAAAGCCAACAAGGGCAGGAAAGTCTGTGAGACCTCTTATCTCCAATTAACCACCAGAAAACCGGAAGTGGCGCTGTGGCTCAAATAGTAGAGCACTAGCCTTGAACAGAAGAGTGCAGGGATAGCGCCCAAGCCCAGAGTTCAAGCCCCACGACTGACAAAAAAAAAGGAGATAAAAACGTGAATAGTCATAAATATGTGTATATGTACATAGGTATTATATATATACACACACAGAAAAATAGGAATAATTGTCTACATATATGATATACATCTGTAGACACAATGATGGTGGTTTTGAATAGGGCACTCTAGTATGAAGACATTTTAGAGTCTATGTGAAGTTGGACTTATCTCTATTTAATGCAGGGAGGGGTATGGTTACAAGAGAATTCAAATATACTTAATTACTAAAAAAAAAGCAGAAGCACTTAGTGAAATGAATAGGTTATATATATTGGGAAAACTCACACTGAGTAGCCACTGTGTATTTAGTTAAGCTGAGACTGATCTAGGAAGCGAGCTTAAAACTCAGAGTTCCTGGTTCTCATTTTTTACTTTCTAAGCAAACACTAAATTTTAATTTTTCATATTTTATATTATGTTCACAAAATTAATTATGCCCAAATAGTCACACTATGGTCAGAAGAGGGCCAACATTAATAGCTATATAAATATGTCTCAAGAATAAACTATTTTTTTGTGTGTCAGTTGTGGGGCTTGAACTCTGAACCTGAGCGTTGTCCCTCAGCTCTTCAGCTCAAGGCTAGCACTCTACCACTTGAGCTACAGTGCCACTTCTGTTTTTCTGGTGGTTTATTGGAGATAAGAGTTTCACGGAGGTTCTTGCCCGGGCTGGCTTTGAACTGTGATCCTGAGATCTCAGCCTCCTGAGTAGCTAGGATTACAGGCGTGAGCCACTGGCGCCTGGCTAAGAGTAAACTATTAACACAACAGAATAGAAGACCCAGAAATGAACCTATAGCCACCTAATATTTGATAAGGCAGCCAAAAACACAGGTTGGGAGAAAGACAGCCTCTTCAATTAATGGTGCTGGCAAAATTAGTTATCCACATGTAGAAAACTGAAGCTAGACCCTTATATATCACTCTGCACTAGAATCAATTCTAAACAGATCAAAGACCTCAGATACCATGAAAATATTACAGGAAGAGGTAGGGGAAACACTAGCTCCTCCTAAGTAAAGATCCAGAATCATAATAAATCAAAGAATGACTGGATAAATGGGATTGCATCAAACTGAAGAGTTTCTGCATGGTAAAGAACATAACTAGCAAGATAAATAGAAAGCCCACAGAATGGGAGAAATTTTTGAGTAACTCTGCATCAGACAAGGACCTCATATCTGAAATATACTTAGAACTAAAAAATTAACCCCCACTCCAAATAAACCCTTAAAGAAACAACAACCCAATTAATAAATGGACTAAAGGCTTAAAGAGAGACTTCTCATGTACAAGTCATTATGTCGAAAACGAGCTTTCCAACTTTGGTTGGAGGGGGAGGATTGGGTAGGGGGATGGGGAGGAGGATGGGAAGGGATGAGAAGGGGAAACAAAGGAGGAGGCTACAATGCTTGGTAAGAAATGTACTCATTATCTTGTCCATGTAATTGTAACCCCTCTGTACATTATTTTCACAATAAAAAAAGAGATTTCTCAGAGGAAGAAATAAGAATGGCCAATAGATGCACAGATATTCAACATCTCTGGCCATAAAATAAATGCAAATCAAAACAACATTGAGATTCCACCTCACCCCAGTTAGAATGACCATTATTAGGAAAGTTAACAATAACAGATGTTGGTGGGGATGTGGCCAAAGGGAATCCCTATTACACTATTGGTGGGAATGTAAACTTGTTCAATCACTCTGGAAAGCAGTATGGAGGTTCCTCAAAAGACTAAACAGAGAGCTTCCTTGTGACCCAGCTGGGTTACTCCTGGGTATTTATCCAATAGACCACAAACAAGGCCACCCTAAAGGCACCAGCACAACCACGTGTATTGTTGCATTGTTTACCATAGCTAAGATATGAAATCAACTCAATGGATGACTAGGTCAATAAAATGTAGTATATATACACAATGGAATTCTACTCATCCATCAGAAAGAATGATATTGTACCACTTGTAAAGAAATGGAAAAACTTGGAAAAAATTATATGAAGTGAAGTAAGCCTAAGATATATAGGCTGCATGTTTTCCCTCATTTGTGGTAACTAGAATGTGCCTGTAAATCTATGACTAAATACAATGGATGGTTAGAAAACAACAACATACTGGGACATGATACACATCTCTGGGCATTCAGACAGAGTGAGACCAAAGAAGGATATTCTTAAAAGAGGATCACAAAGGCTTAATAGAAAGCCCACAGATTGGGAGAAGATTTTCACTAGCCATACAATGGACAAGGGTCTCATATCTAAAATATACTTGGAACTCAAAAAATTAAATCCCCAACAGCAAATCCTCAAAGAAACAACTGCCCAATAAATAAGTGGGCGAAAGACTTAAAGAGAAACTTCTCTGAAGAAGAAAGAAGGATGGTCAATAGACACTTGAAGAAATGCTCAACTTCCCTAGCCATAAAAGAAATGCAAATCAAAACAACATTGAGATACCACCTCACCCCAGTTAGAATGGCTATAATCAAGAACTCTAACAACAACAGATGCTGGAGGGGATGTGGACAGAAGGGAACCTTACTTCATTGTTGGTGGGAGTGTAAACTTGTTCAACCACTTTGGAAACCAGTATGGAGGTTTCCTCTAAAGACTCCACATAGAGCTCTCCTATGACCCAGCAATCCCACTTTGGGGCATTTACCCAAATGTTTACAAACAAGACCACACTAAAGCTACCAGCACAACTATGTTTATTGCAGCATTATTTACCATAGCTAAAATATGGAACCAACCCAGATGCCCCTCAGTAGATGAATGGATCAAGAAAATGTGGTATATATATACACAATGGAATTTCTATACCTCCATCAGAAAGAATGACATTGCCTCATTTGTTAGGAAATGGAAAGACTTGGAAAAATTATATTAAGTGAAATAAGCCAAGCCCAAAGAAACATAGATCCCATGGTTTCCCTTATTTGCAATATCTAGTATATGTATGAGTCAAGCAGAAAAGGTCAGATAATGTGATGTTAGGAAAACGAACCATTGGATATGTATTTAAATGTTTTTTTTCTTTTTTCATGCATTTATTTCTAAAGCATTTATAAGATTACTTCTTTGTTGCTTTGTATGTCCCTCCCCCACGGTATAACCCCTGCTTTCACTGTATTTGATGTCAGTATAATTTGAGGAGGAGATGGGGAAAAACAAGTCGTTTAAATAAGGATACAGGTGGACCCGTTGCAACAATGAGAAGTACAAGTTGTCATGTCAAAAACAAACTTTACAACTTTGGTGTGGGGGGGGCAGGATTGGGTGGGGGGCAGGGGAGGCTGGGAAGGGATTTGAAGGGTAAACAAAGGAAGAGGCTGCAATGCTTGATACGAAATGTACTCATTATCTTGCCCATATAATTGTAATCCCTCTGTATAGTATGTTCACAAAAATAAAAATAAAAAAACAAAGGCTTAATAGCTATGTGCATCTGATCATAAAAAAATAATAGTTATTGAAATGAACTCCAGGAAATGGAAATAGGTTTTTTTTCTTTGTTGCAGTTTTTTCTTGTTTGCTCATTTATATGTCTTTGGGAGGGTATGGGGGCACAGAAATAGTGGCACAAAAGGTGAAAAATTCAGCAGTGATACTCACTAGACAATATGTTAAAAGTGAGCTATATAACTTGTTGGTGGGGGCAGGAGAGAAAAACTTGGAGAGAGAGTGAGAGAAGGGGTAACATTGTTCTAAAAGAACTATAACCCCTCTGTATATCACCTTTACAATAACAATATTTTTTTTAAAAAGAGCGAACTATTCAGTTAGGTATATTTGAAGAGATTATCACATGATAAACTGTGGGGGAAATTTTTCAGCACTTGGATAGTGAAGCAGGCCAGTTCCATGTTCCAGGCTAACTTGGGCTTCACGGTGAGTTTGAGGCCAACCTGAGCTGCGAAATGAGGTCATGTTTCAAAATTAATGAACAAATACAAATAGCACACATGAAAAACTAAAATCAAACAGCAGACAAAAAGAGAATGAAACAAAAGGATAATATTGTATTAAATTGAGTCGTCATAAGTTTAGGGGAAAAATCCACATAGTCTAAATATATCTACTTAGCCTATTGAGTAACTTTGATTGTTTTTTCCTTTTGAGAGGTATTACTTGAAGAGGTGGGTTTTGTGGAATATGGTTGAGGATGTGGCCCTCACTTCATTCTAGCTTCACCCTTGTTTTAATTTTAAGTACTTTCCATTCCTTCAGGAAGTAATGACTAATAAGATGAACAGCCATTTGAATCAAAGATTAATTCCTTAACTGTGAACAAAGCACAGTTCTCAATGCCAAAAACAAAAAACAAAAGAAAGACATATCTAGAGCCCTTACTATTTGCTTTACTCAAAGTACATGTGTGACTGCGTGTTGGGATAGGCCACAGACTTGGTGATGGGGTGTACAGAGCAATAGCCCCTCAAAAGTCATTCACTAAGTACTAACATACTAACAGCACAGACCTGACTCAGGTGGGAGAAGTTGGGAGGAGAAGAGGAATATTTTCCCAGGCTGGCAAGGCAAAGGCAGGGAAAAGAAAACTAAAGGTTTGAAATCTCAGAGGCATATAAAGTTGCTTAGAAACATTTTTTAATTTTATTTTATTGTAAAGATGATGTACAGGGCTGGAAGGTGGCTCAGTGGTAGAGCGCTTGCTTTGCATGCTCAAGGCCCTGGGTTCGATTCCTCAGCACCACATAAGCAAAAAGAAAAAAGCTGGAAGTGGCGCTGTGGGTCAAGTGGTAGAGTGCTAGCCTTGAGCTGAAGAGCTGAGGGACAGTGCCCAGGCCCAGAATTCAGGCCCCACGACTGGACCCCCCCCAAAAAGATGATATACAGAGGGGTTATGGTTACATGAGTAAGGTAATGAGTACATTTCCTATGAAGCATTGTTACCCCCTCCTTTGTTCTTCTCCCACTATCCCTTCTCTCCCCCATCTCCCTCACTCCCCCCCCCAAATAGTTGTAAAGTTCATTTCCAATATAGTATCTTGTGGGCTTAGAAACATTTTCCCCCACAGTTTATCATGTGATAATCTCTTCAACACATTAAACAAACAATTTCATCCATCTGATTTCAGGTTTGGCTCAGCAATAAGAGCAAAATATAGGAAAATCCAGAGGATGGTAATATTGAGAGTTGCAGCATCTGGTAATGAGGATGACTTTTCATGATGGAACTGTAGGAGCCCTAGAGGACACTTACCACCCTTCTCCAAGAGCCACATGAGGATAAGTTCTTCTCGGGCTACTCATGCCTAGGCCACTCCGGCTGCCTCTGTCATCCTTATCTTCTCAGAACTTATTTTAGCAATAAAGTGAATTCTCTCTCTCTCTCTGTCTGTCTCTGTGTTGTGTGTGTGTGTGTGTGTGTGTGTGTGTGTGTGTGTGTGTGTGTTCTGAGGTTGGGAGCATCTGCCTTCTGGGGTTAGGAAAGTATAGGCATAAATTGTTCTGGAAATGCTGTTTCAACGAAATGACAACGGCATTTCCTTTTTTTTTTAAAATTGTGCCAGTACTCAGCTTACACTCAGATTTTGGGCTCTGTCAGATTTTTGCTAAGGCTAGTGCTCTACCCCTTGAGCCACAGCTCCACTTTTGGCCTTTTGGTGGTTATTGAAGATAAATCTTATAGCCTTTCCTGCTCAGGCTGGCTTTGGAACATGATCCTCATATCTCAGTTAGAAGGCGCTCTTCTGGTGCAGAGATCCTACTTATTAGAACTATGAGAAGAATCAAGAATCCTCCAAGCTAGAATGTCTGTTTCAGCCCATCTCCAGGTCAGGAGGCATCTTGTTCCAGTTTCCTCAATACGAACATATTTTGTCATCACCAGCAGTCTTGCAAGAACCCCAGCCACTAATTTTCAATGCTGTAAGAGGGATCTTTGGTTTTGAGTAGACCAAAGCAAGATGATGTCCAAAGCATCAGAAAAACCGCAGAGTTCTCAACAGAAACTCTAAAAACTGGGATGACATTTAAGGATTTATTTCCAGTTCTGAAATAAAATAATGGCTAACCTAGATTGCAGCTTTTTTAAATAAAATTCTTGTTTGCAATTAAAGGAGAAGTGAAAACCTTAAACACACACACACACACGAAATTCAGCGGCGAAAATGAGGCCCTTCCGTATTCCATTCAATATCCCATTCATTCTGGGCAGTTGCAGGGTGACTACTCAAAAGGAGCTGAGGCACAGTGGCGCTGCAGGCAGGTTAGGCTGACCTGCGGTTGGCTGCAGCAGGGCAGACATGGCTGACGACAGTGCTCGTCCTGGGGTTGGGATTGAGACTCTCGATCCAACAAGACCTGAGCGTGAGCACTGAAGGCCAAAGCCCCTGCCCGCCATTTCGCTGCTACCCGTGAGCCCACAGACACAATAGATGCTTCTGTGGCTCCTGGGGTAGGTGTGGGCAGTTGTGGGGCTCTGTCTAAGCAGGTGGGCGGTGACAACCTGCCTTCCACAACCTTGGTGATCTCATCATGCACCTGGAGGTCCATGAGCCGATGAGCAGATGGAGTTCATGAAGAGGGCGAATCGCATCCACAACCTGTCTGGGAATTTGATGCTGCTAAAGGTGGCAGGTGACGGGGTCCCGTGGAGGACAATCACAAGTGCTATCCCCATCTCCCGTCTCCCCCCAGTGTGCGGCCTGGGCACCACAGATAAGGTCATCCAGCTGCTGCTGCTGTTGCTGCGGCTGCTAGACTACGACGCCGCCTGCTGGCCTGTGACAGTACCTCCCTGGGCATCTGACAGTTCTGGCGTCTCCATGATGTCCTCAAGCTGAATGAGAGACCACCACAGCAAGGCACTCGACCTGCCCAGAAGGGAGCCTAGCAATGCTAGGATCTGGTGAAGGTGGTGTGCCAGCAATGTAGCTAGATTCGATTCGCCATGTGGTATCTGCCACTTTTATGGCTTCCTCCAGGGTCCAAGGTGAGCCAGAAGATGGGAGAGGCAAAAAGCAACTCCTGCCACTCCACACAAGTCCCTACACCCTGCCTGCCACATTCATGTGGCTCTTGCTAGAACGCTGTCTTCTCTCTGTATCCCTGTAGTGCCAGCATCCCACCCACCACTACTGCTGTCTTCCTCCTCCCTTCTACCTTTTGAGATTTTATTTTTCCTCTTTGGCATTTTCCTAGTAAATCACATGGTCTCCAGTTGGAAAAGAATGAGAAGCTGAAGTTTGCTTATTCCTTTCTCCATCTGAAACATCCCAAGATTGAATGTCTCTTTGCCAATAAAAAATACAATAAAATTACACCCATTTAAAACTGCCTAGGATAGCTGTCCAGGTCAAGAACCAGGTTTTTGATTGACTACAAAGTACTTCTTTCAGGTTTACTGACCTTCACTTGGTCATCAGTCACATCATTGATGACTCTTGCAAACTGTCTCCTGATGAAATGATATCTAATCTGTCCTCCTGTGTATGATTTTACATTTATGTTATTCCTCATAACTCCCAAGTATACTTTTCTTTAATTCCTAGAACCCGTACTGCTTTAGAAATAATTTCAGCTCATCACAAAGCTGCAGGTTGCTTTAGAACTCAGGCACACAGACAGATATTGTTAAAACACTATGTATTTTATTCATTTATTTTTTATTACAGTGTGTTGTTCCATGCTTTCCTGAATCATAATGCATAGATCAAGCTGCCTTAAACCTTGACATACTCCTAACATTGCCCAATGCTGAGATTTATAATCCAACATGCTACCATACCCAGCGTGAACTCAAAATAATAACTGCAAAAAATCTAAGATGAACAAATTAAACAAAATTTAAACACAGAAACACTACAGGCCTGCACTTACAAGACCATGCTTCATTCCCCTAACTGTTATTCCAATAAAATTCTGTATACACAGAAGACCAGCAACACAAACTACAAAAGTAAAATAATGAATACTTCTGTGAACCAATGAACTTAATCAAGATAGTGACAAGGCCAGGTGCCAGTGGCTATGCTATGATTAGGTATAGTGACAGCTGATGATCAGATGTATAAGCAACTTTTGTTTGTTTTTGTTTTTTTGTCAGTCATGGAGCTTGAACTCTGTCCCTCAGCTCTTCAGCTCAAGGCCAGTGCTCTACCACTTGAGCCACAGCGCCACTTCCGGTTTGGGGGTGGTTTATTGGAGATAAGAGCCTCCCCAACTTTCCTTCCAGGCTGGCTTTGAACAGTGATCCTCAAATCTCAACCTCCTTAGTAGCTAGGATTACAAGCGTGAGCCACCCGGGCTATAACTGACTCTGAACAAGATGAGAACAAAGAATGGGGTTTGGTGATTTTTCTTTGAGGTTGCCCTTGCTCTATGTGTGAAAGGTTCAAACTTGAAAACAAAGGAGGAGGCAACAGTGCTCAATAGGAAATGTACTCATTACTTTGCTCATGTAACTGTAACCCCTCTGCATAGCATTTTTACAATAAAAAAACAAAGAAGCAAAAAAAAATCTTACTGCTAAAACTAAAAAAGAAAAAAAGTGTTAAGATACACAATATCAGGGTTTCTCACTCTACTTGTAGATTTAGTGTCTTTATCTAATTGGACTGGAATCTTGGCCACTTAAATTTAAAGAATTTGGCACAACTGTTTTCCTTTTCCCTGAGTTCAATCACACATTTGTCTACTTAATTACTCTTTTTTTGCATTTTATTGTTTTTAGTAAGTAGTTGTACAAAGGATTACAGGTTAAGAGTAAAATGTTTCTTGGCCAATGTCATCCTTTCCTTTTCTCCCCTCCTGTCCCTACCCTCAAGTTATTTACACAGTTCATTATTTATATAATATACATTGAATATAATGACTGTGTTTGCTAACCCTTCCTCCTTTCCTTTCACCCCCCAAATTTCTTGATTTAAACAGGTTTTTTTTTTTAATTTTATTTTCTTCTGAAGATACTGGACAGCAGGGTTACAGTTACACGTGAGCAAATTTCTTGTTGAGCATTATTACCCCCTCCTTTGTTTTTCTCCTACCATCCCTTCCCGCCCCCACCTCCTATACTCCTCTCCCCCACCTCCCGCCAAGTTTTACAGTTCATTTCCAACATAGTGTCTTGTATCATTGTTGCAATGGGTCATCCTATGTCCTTGTTTTAGCATTTTGTTATTACCCTTCCCTTCCCCAAATTAGATAAATGTATGTGCAAGATGCAAGGTATCAAAATCAAATTGGATCTGGGCTATGCATCCACCCCAGGATTTAATATTTTAAATATTTTTGACATTTCAGTATTATTAATTATATTCAATTAAAATATTAATCTGTCATGAAAATGTATTATAGCTATTTTTTATTATAGCTATTAATGCTAAGTTTATCCACAGTTGTCTAAGGCACGGGGAAACAATATAGAATAATAAGAAATAATTGAATAATTAATATGGAGAATGAGACTGAGAATGTTGAAAGTTGAGAAAGTTATCAAGGAAAAGGATTATTTCATGCACATTTGGGGGCGGGGGGGAGGCGAGGGCAGGTCCTGGGGCTTGAACTCAAGGCTTGGGCACTGTCTTTGACCTTCTTTGGATCAAGGCTAGCAACCTACCACTTCAGCTCCAGCTCCACTTCTGGCTTTTTGATGTTTAATTGGAAATAAAAGTCTCATGGATTTTCCTGCTAAGGCTAGCTTTGAGCCATGATCCTCACATCTCAGACTCCTGAGTGTCTGTGGTTGCACAGTAAGACACTGGCACCTGGCTCCATGCACATTCTAACCAGTCTATCTATCTTTCCTGTTATTCATCTTGAGCATCTCATTCCTTCTCCATTTTACCTGTACTACTTTCTTATAGCCTTTCATAACCAGCAAAAATACAAACTGATGACTGGCTTTACACGGTTCAAATCAAATACTATAATGAACTGTTTAGAAGTAAATGGATATCTAAATCCTGTAGTGAATTATTTTCCTTTTCAAACTATACCTGAACTGTATGAGCTTAGAAAAAGCGCATACAATTGGCCTCCTAATTATTTACACATTCTTTTAAAAGCTGAGATGGAGTTAATTTCATTTCATAGTGCATTTATAAATACTAGAGTCTTATTTCTAGTACTGGTTCAGGCATTATTGTGGTTGTGCATGCTTTAGCAAGTTACTATAACCTCTCAGAAACTCAGGTGGATTTTTTTCCTAGTATAAAATAGATTAGCAACATTAAACCATTTTAAAACATTAGTCTTTGAGTATTTGACCTAACTTTTTCACATGATATTTAAGCTCTTCAACTCATATAGTAAAAAACATGTTGCATATGTGTATTGAGATGTTAGATTTACCCTATCAACTTTTTTATGGGTAGTGAACGTTCTGAGTTCTTTATTACATTAGTACCTATGTAACAAAGTACTGTAAGCTAGGAATGAAGGAAGATTTTTTCCCCTTATTTTCAAAACTGTATAGATCCTTGCCTTCCCATTGTTGCATTGGGTTATGAGTTCTAATCAACTATGTGGTTGAATAACTAATGTTTACTTGTACAATGTTTAATGCACTATGTAGTATTCAATTACTCAACTGCTCTACTACAAGTACATTTAAATATTCTAACAATTCTATGGCATAGATGTTTTGTTATATTAATTTACAGATGTGTGAACTGAGGCAGGGAAATTTAGTAAATAAAAGCATAGTATTTGAAGGCCACAATCCTACCCAGAGAATTTATAGATTCTAACATAGATACTGCCTTAAAAAAAAAAAACTTTTGGAAGTCAGGCACTGTGACATGTGACTGTAGTCTTAGCTATCTATAAGGTTAAGGAAGAAGGATCATCAGATAAGCCCAGGCATTTGTGGCCATTCTGGGCAAACCCTATCAACTTTTAAAATTAGCATATGCTAATGTTGAGATATGCCCTTTCATTCATGAAATATATTTTAATTACTGCTTCTCCCTGCAAATAGTCCCTGTTTCATGCTCATGTCTTTTGGGTTTTGATTTTTATGTCACAGTTTTGCATGCTTCCTTAAGGGTTCCTAAGGGGCATTCTTTCTGTGAAACATTTTTGTGCCAGTTCTGGAGCTAAGACATTTTTTAAAATTTTTTTTCACTCAAGGCTAAAGTTCTACCTCTTTGGCTCTCTGCCCTCCAATTTTGCTGGTTACTTGGAAGTAAGAGTCTCATGGACATTTCTCCTGGGCTGCCTTCAAATGGGAACCTCAGATAGCAGCCACATAAACAGCTAGGATACAAGTCTGGGCCACCAATGCCCACCTGTGGTGAAATCTCTTGTTTAAAAAATAAACAGTTCCACAAGGAAAACTCTTGTGGCCTGCCTAGCTGAAAGTGAGGAGTTACTGATCCCCTGAGTAGCACCTTTCTATTTCGGCCTGTGGAGTTTGGGAAGACTTAACCAAACTGGGTAAAATTCACTTTCTTCACCCTCAGCCCATTTCCATGACTATGGACGATGATGCATTGCTACTAAGCAAAGCTACTAAGCTCACCCTACATCTTGTTTTTGGTCTTGAAAACAAAAGAATCCCTTTATACAAATGAAACCTTACTGTGGCATGATCTACTATTCAGTTTTCTCTGCTGGTAGCAAGGAAAAGGTACTCCAAATTAATACCGCCCCCACATACTTCCATCAAACAAATTTCACAAAACTTGCACTACACAAATAACTCCGTGAACAATACTGAGATGTTAAGAGATTCCTCAACACTATATTCACTTACAAAGTCCAATTGGTGGGGCTGGGAAGATGGCTCAGTGGTAGAGCGCTTGCCTTGCATGCATGAGGCCCTGGGTTCGATTCCTCAGCACCACATAAGCAAGAAGAAAAAACCCAGAAGTGGTGCTGTGGCTCAAGTAGTAGAGCTGAGGGACAGTGCCCAGGCCCAGAGTTCAGGCCCCACGACCAGACTCAAAAAATAAAAATTAAAAAAAAAATAAAGTCCAATTGGTGACATATCCTTAAGGTTCAT
This sequence comes from Dipodomys ordii, assembly GCF_000151885.1. Taxonomy (NCBI): domain Eukaryota; kingdom Metazoa; phylum Chordata; class Mammalia; order Rodentia; family Heteromyidae; genus Dipodomys; species Dipodomys ordii. The sequence continues at coordinate 14,342,293 of NW_012267254.1, read as the reverse complement.
ATTCACATGTCTGCAAGTTCTTTTTAATTTATTTACCCTTCTAAGGTTATTGAAAGCTTATTTTAGGCAGTTTTGTTTTCTTCCAAATTTAAAGTTTTTCAGTTTACAAGCATCATCCTCACTCTCTATGATAGCCAGAATATTTTAGCAATGTCTTAAGTTGACATACATAATGATAACTCTAGTTTTAATTATTCCTAAATTCTCCACATACCATGAGGGTTCTATTTTAGGTAAATTCTAACTTTCATTCCTTTTCTAAGGCAAAAGTTTACTTTCATTTTCACTGTAAACTTTACACTTTTCCAAACTCTAACCCTAACCTTGGTCAGAACTCTAACCCTAATCCTAATCCTAATTAGAACACATATCTAATAGTAACAAGAAACAAACTAACTTTCATTCTTCCTAACTTGAAGCCATTTATCCTTCCTAAAATAAGTTGTAATTTTTTAACCTAATCCTTACTCATTTACTGAATTAAACCCTAACCTTACAGAATTCTTCAACATAATCCTTCCAGTAACAATGACAATTCCTGACAGTATGAAAAATTCTCTTCTTGTACTGTTCCTAACTTATACTGTACTGTTTCTTCCTAAAATGAGTTCCACTTTATCTCATAATCTAACTAAGGTTAAACCAGGCTCTGACAAGAACTCGAATTTAAATTTATTTCTAACAAACCCAGAATCTTAACAAGAAAATATTTTAGTTTTCATTCATCCTTTGCATTTCTTGTATGCACAATTCTTTTTTGTTGTCGGTCATGGGCTTGAATTCAGAGCCTAGGCACTGTCCTTTTAGCTCTTTTGCTCCAGGCTAGCACTCTACCACTTTGAACCATAGCTCTACTTCCAGTGCAAGTCTTAATATAGAAGGAAGTTTTACCCTAGTCCTTAGCTATTCCTAACCCTAACATTAATCCTTACCCTAACTGGAAAATTAATTATAACCCTAAGGATAATAATACCTGCACAACATACTAATACCTAACACAAACATACTAATTTTCACATATCTTACCTGTGTGGATTTACTTTTAAAGCAAGTTGCAGCAGAACCCTAAATATTTCCCTTGAACTCTTAACAGGGACATAATGGTAACTCAAGTTCCAATTATACAAAATTCCCCCAAATAACAGGAATGCTCTCTTTTAGGCAAATTCTTTTATCCCACTTCTAGGGCCAAAGTTTATCTTCATTTTCACTGGAAACTTTACTCTTTTCCAAACTCTTAACTTTACCATTCCCAGCATCTTAACCCTAATCCTAATCCTAATTAGATCACACCTCTAAAAATAAAAGAAATACTCTAATTTTCATCCTTATCAGCTTGATTTCCATTCCTTCCTAAGGTACCATTTTGATCTAATCAAGACAACCAGCCACTTGGCCTTTAAAAATGTGTCCCACTCTATCTGTCTTGGCATACCTAAATATCCATTAATTACTCCTGTATCATCATTGTGTGTGCATGTGTGTGTATGTGTGTGTGTGTGTGTGAAGGAGAGAGACAGAGACAGAGACAGAGATAGAGAAACAGTGTAATTTCTTTATTCCAATGTTGAGACACTTATGGACTCATTTAGCTAAGTGCCTATGTCTAGGATTCTTATTTTAATAAAATAACATTTGAAATTATTAACCTAGCTTCTTGGTGCATTAATTTGCATACCTCCCAAGTTAGACTAATGGCTAACATGACCACACACAGACTGATGGCTTCCTTAAAAATACCATTGTTGTGGGGCTGGGAAGGTGGCTCAGTTGTAGAGTGTTTGTCTTGCATGCCTGAGGCCCTGGGTTGGATTCCTCAGCACCACATAAGCAGAAAAAGCTGGAATTGGTGCTGTGGCTCAAGTGGTAAGGTGCTAGCCTTGAGTTGAAGAGCTAAGGGACAAGGCCCAGGCCCAGAGTTCAGGCCCCATGACCGACCAAAAAAAGAAAAAAGAACAAAAATACCATTGTTGTGACTGGAGCTGGAAGCCTGTGGGCTGTAGAAGCTGCTGCTGCTTCAGGATCGCCACCTGGAGCATCTGAGTAATAGCTCTTCAAGTCTACAATTAAAAATGACCTCTAACAAAACTACATTGCAAAAATGGGAAAGAAGCAAAATGGAAAGAATAAAAATGTTGAAGAAGCAGAGCCTGAAGAATTTGTTGTGGAAAAAGTACTGGACCGACATGTAGTGAATGGGAAGGTAGAATATTACCTCAAGAGAAAAGGATTTTACAGATGCTGATAATACTTGGGAACCTGAAGAAAATTTAGATTGTCCAGAATTAATTGAAGCATTTCTTAATTCTCAAAAAGCTGGTAAAGAAAAGGATGGTACAAAAAGAAAATCTTTATCAGACAGTGAATCTGATGATAGCAAATCAAAGAAGAAAAGAGATACTGCTGACAAACCAAGGGGCTTTGCCAGGGGTCTAGATCCTGAACGAATAATTGGTGCCACAGACAGCAATGGAGAATTGATGTTTCTCGTGAAATGGAAAGATTCAAATGAAGCTGACTTGGTGCTGGCAAAAGAGGCAAATATGAAATGTCCTCAGATTGTAATCGCTTTTTATGAAGAGAGACTAACTTGGCATTCTTGTCCAGAAGATGAAGCTCAATAATTGTTTGCATTGTTTTTATATATATTTATACATATATATAGATATAAAATCTGAGTCTTGGTTTTTGAATTAATGGTGTGAAACAATACATTCTAAAGAAAATCAAGTTTGATAATGGTTTTGTAAGTAGTATTGGGGGAGTTGTTGAGTTTTTTGGGTTTTTTCCTCAATAGCACTAGTTACTTTGAACAAATATAATAAAGGCTTTCTGTAGTTGCTTCTTTTATCAGAAAAGAATGTTTAATTCCATGGTATATTTCCTCTGCATTCAGGAACAAGTTGTGCTTTTTAATATTAGGCAATATTTTTTTTGGTCATTAATAAAAACAGTTTGTGTTTAACTGCTATGTTGAAGGACCATCCTGAATTTTTTGTGTGTATGTATGTGTGTAAACAAAACACATAGGTAGTTTTTTGTTTTGGAGATTTTGCTTGTTTAGAGGTGTTGGGTATCAAACCCAGAGCCTTGCATATGTAGGTAAATGATGTGTCACTGAATTACATCCCGGCTCCTTGTTTTAGGTTTTTTGTTGTTTTTTGAGACAGGGTCCCAAGGCAGCTCAGGCTGGCCTTGAACTTGCTAGGTAGCCAGGCTATCCTGAAACTTTAGGTCCTCCTGCTTCTGCCATAGATATACAAATGCAATAGGTTTGAAAAACTTCTTGAAAGGAAAAAATTTATCACTACCAATAACTTCCCTCATCCAGATGAAAAAACTAAGACAAATTTTGATTTCCTTTCATTAAAAGTTTCTGTAGTGAGCATTCATTAACAGAATATTGGAATCTGTATACTAAAATTCTTGGGTCATGATCTAAGACTCAGCTCATGGAAATGTAAAATCAACTGGTTAGAGATTTCGACTATTTAGGACCTGCTGGCCTAAATGATCAAAATATTATAATTCTTGACCTGCATGCTTTTTCTTTACCCCAACTCATTCCTTATGTGAAAGCTCAATTTTTTAAATGTTTTTATTGTGAAAATACCATACAGAATGGTCACAATTAGATAAGCAAGATAATGAGTACATTTCTTAACAAGCATTGTTGCCTCCTCCTTTGTTTTCCCTACTATCCCTGTCCTCCCATCTCCATGACTACACTTCCCCCCACCCCATGCCAAAGTTGTAAAGATCATTTTTCGACATAGCATCTTGTACATCTCATTGTTACAATGGGTCCACCTGTATCCCTATTCAAATAATTTGTTTTTTTCCTTCCCTTCCCCAAATTATACCAAAATAAAATACAGGGAAAACAAGGATTATACCATGGGGGAAGGACATACAAAGCAACAAAAAAATCACCTTATAAATACATTAGAAACAATAGCAAGAAAGAAAAAACCACTTGTGTCCTTCTCTTGGGATTCATTTCCCCTAACATCATCTTATCTGAACTTTTCTGCTTGTCTCATATATATAATAGTTATTGCAAATAAAGGAAACCATGGAACCTGTTTCTTTGGGCCTGGCTTACTTCACTTAATATAATTTTCTCCAAATCTTTCCATTTCCTAACAAATGGGGCAATGTCATTATTTCTGATGGAGGCATAAAATTCCATTTTCTTGATCCATTCATCTACTGAGGAGCATATGGGCTGGTTCTATATCTTAGCTATGGCAAATAGTGCTAAAACAAGCATAGTTGTGCTGGTAGCTTTAGTATGGAATTGTTTGTGATCATTCGGGTAAATGTCCAAAAGTGGGACTGCTGGGTCATAGGGGAGCTCTATGTGGAGTCTTTTGAGGAACCTCCATACTACTTTCCAAGGTGGCTGAACAAGTTTATACTCCCACCAACAATGCAGTAGGGTTCCCTTCTGTCCACATCCCCTCCAGCATTTGCTGTTATTAGAGTTGTAGATGTCCTTTTACAATTGACAGTTTTTCCTTCATTTGTTTTAGTTTTTATCGTTATTGATTACTGAATTTTGTCAAATCCTACACATCTATTGAGGTGATCACATTTTTCTCTTATTCTGTTAGATGATATCCTCTTTTTCATTTCTTTAATGAATCAACCTAAAATGTATTATGCTTTTGTATTGTTTAATGAAAACAAAAAGTACTAAAAATAGTTCTAAATAGAATTCATTGAGCAGGACAGCAAGGTATGCTAATGTAACAGAATGCTCAGATTCTGCTTTTGTTTTAATAGTATACTGATAATAATTATATTTTCATAAATAAGGCAAAAGTTTTGTTCATTTAGGATTATTATGCCTCTTCTTATTCATTTTTACCTGGATATACTTTGTTATTATTTAATTTTTAAAAAATTTATTTGACTTAATAACATACATTTCCAATATAAGAGTATTTAACTGTGGTATTTCTATACATGTACACATTGTGCTTTGAATAAATTCACCTCCTTCATCATATTCCCATTCTGTCTTTTTTCCTCCCTTTTTTCAGTGTTTGGTGGATTTCATTATGTAGATTGTGTGTGTGTGTGTGTGTGTGTGTGTGTGTGTGTGTGTGTGAGTGTAAATGTCCTTGAAGAAGCTATAACCTCCACAGCTCAGAATAGTGTACTAATGTACCAGGCAAGAGGTATGGGATAAGAATATAAATTCAAGGTTAAAATTAACACTGTCTATTTCACTTCATCCACAACTACAAATGCTGGACCTGTGTGGTTTTCTCCCTGAAAAGAATGGGCTGGGATGTAGCTCAGTGGCAAAACACTTGCCTAGCAAGTGCAACGTCCTGGGTTCGGTCCCCAGTACCAAAAAAGAAAAGACAAAAAAAATACAGTTAAAAAAAACCCAAACAAAAAAGAGTTTGTAATATACTTGGATGTTACTGAATTTAGTATGAAGATCATTGTGACATATAAAAGTAATTGGGCAGAACATTCATTCTAAATCCTGTTTCGACACTTGTATGCTTTGTCTTGCATTTACTATGTATAGGAAAATAAGGTTATATTCGAATCTTTATAAATGAAAAATGATATAAGGTAACCTAAGCTAACAGAAATTTTCACAATCAGAACTTGCATGATTGTAAAATAAGAATAAGGAAAACATAACTAGTTAAGATATTGCTTTAGGTATTTAAATATACAAGTAATACATAGCTATTATATTTTATTTACACATACCTTAGTAATATGTATTCTATAGAATTGTGTATGTATGAAGACACCTATATTCATATATACATGTATTATGGAGCGGTGTATGTGATAACAGTCTCTATGAAGGGAAAAAACAATATCTACTCCATGCTGTAGATGGACGCAATCTGTGACACAATGAACATGGGTATCTAATATAATGTGCAGTCAGTCACAATGCAGGTCATCCCAAATATTCACTTCTATTAACTCCATAGTGTATCTTATCACTATGCTATAAGGAATGGCATGTGTGGTATAATAGGAAGAGGCCTGGATGGGAAATATGTATTTACATATTTAAGACAAACACATCTTGCCTTGGCTCACACCTGTAATTCTAGCTATTCAGGAGGCTGGGATCTGAGGATCATGGTTTGAAACCAGCTCGGGCAGAAAACTCCATGAGAGTCTTATCTCCAGTTAACCATCAGGAAACCAGAACTGGTGGTATGGCTCAAAGTGGCAGAGAATTGGCCTTGAGCAAAGGAGCTCAAGGACAGTGCCCAAGCCCTGACTTCAAGCCCCATGATTCTCTCTCTCTCTCTCACACACACACACACAACAAATACATACACACGGAAACATTTGCTGATCAAATGACATTAAGTTCTCCCTTTTGTCCTTGACATCCAGTGATAAAGTCACTTGTGGTAGGAAACGTGCCTGGTCAGTGCCTCTGGTTGGAAGGTACAGAAGTGAGGCAGCCTCTGAGTTTCTGTCCCGCTGCATACACTCAGGAGGAAAGGACGTTTGCGCCCCATGGTCCAGCTTCACTTGCCTTCACTGTGCCTTGGGTAAATGGCAATCAAGGTGATTACTTACTTTGTGATTTGTATTGCTGTGTATCTCCTTGAATGTGGCCATTTCTAAAATCTTGCTTAACCATTTTAAGTGACTACTAAATGTGCTTTCATGTTTTCAATGTGAAAGCCCAATTTTTCTGCTCACTTGTATTTGAACATAGTAAAATGTTTCAGTGTTTTCCTTGGAATTAAGGGGACTACAAAGAATGCCAAGAATTGCAATTGATGGTTTGTTAGCCTCGATAGTGGAATAGGGGTACTTCAAGGCCTTCGGTCATAAGAAGATGGTGATATGGCAAAAACTTCTCAGGGCAAAGTAGAATGTGCTCCCAGAATGTTGGGGAGAATCTACAAAGCATTTCTGGGCATTCAGGCTAGAATAGTTTTGTCTCCACTGATGGACTCACGTTACTGATTTATAATTACAGAAAACATACTGTGTTTTTAAAGATAGGACTTGGTATTTTTTATATGAAGTTTCCAAAGTATGTGAGCTGTTGGCAGATATCATGAAAGGAAGTAAGAGATGACAAACAGCTGAGAGCAGTCTAGTAGCAAGCAATGAGCAGCCGAACACAGTGACTTCTCACCCAGACCTGTTTTTTTCTACATTGCATCTGTCAGGACCATGGACAGCACTGGCAGTTAGGCTCTGCCTGTACCTGAAAACTAGGTTCCTGTGCTCCTCTGTACTCAGTCCAGGGTTCTTGAGAAATGATCCACTCAGCTGTGCTATTGAGAGAGGCCAGATATCTTGAACAAATGCATCATTTCTGTTCAGTGTGATTTTCTTAAATCCTTCCCTGCTCTATTCCAGCTGTGCTAAGGTTGTGAAGAGTACCGACTGGCCCACTTCATGTCCTATCTGCACTATGATGGAAAAAGTCCTCTGAAAAGTCAGGTCAACGATTAGGTCCTATGGTTTCTGAACTGCCTCAAATCTGTTGGTAGACGTATCAAGCCAGAATGTAATGTGGTAAACATTTGCCCTATAAAACTACATCTTGTTTTGTTTGAAATTAGTGTCACTTGATTGAAAGTTACTTATGCACGTGACTTCCTGGGCTCAGGAGAGCTTGAGGTAGCAGAAAGAGGAGGGGAGGATGGTTTGAGTTTGAATGAGCAGGCAGAGTATCCATCTTCTTCCCTGAAGCCTCCATGTGTGTATGCAACTAGCCTTAGTGTGTACATATGTGTGTGAGCAGGGCTAGGTTGGGTAACTTGTAGCTGATCTACCCTAGTACAACATGTGCATGCTGCTGCAAAGAAGAACCTACCCTCATCTGGGCTGATGACTGTATTGCTTGCCAGGGCTCCTTCCTGTCTTGGAAGACCAGTTAGAGCATCTCAACCCAGTGTCTTGGAAGACCAGTTAGAGCATCCCAACCCAGTGTCTTGGAAGACCAGTTAGAGCATCCCAACCCAGTGACTAACCTCTCTCTCTCCACCAAAGGGTATCATTTCCCCACCTTCTCAATACTCTCACAATCTGGCCTTTTGCATGGGACACAGCATCCACAGAGACCTGAACCTGTTCCTGACCAACCATCTCTGCTCCCTCTGACAATGAAGTGCTGACCCACCTGATAAGCATCTTTACACAGTGATTTCCAGAGTGTTTAAATTTTTTAAATGTGATCTTTCTAGAATTTGACCCAGAGTTTTATTTCTAATATTAGTACTGAACTGGTTTTTTATTCCATATGTAAGAAGAGTTGTATTTGACTTTATGTTCCCTAATATGAATGATAGGATAGGGTTTTTAGAAAAGACTCCCTTAAAGTAATTAAATGTGGACTCAAAAGCGTTTTAAAACTGAGCCATATCTACTCATAAATCTATGTCTACTTTTGGAATCTTTATTTTGAATTGAAAAAAGAAAAAAACATAAACATGTATTCACACTATAATGAGAGGTAGATTTTTTGCATTTGGCTTTCTGATTCCTCATGTCTTCAAATAAAATAAGCTACATAAAAGATATAGAACATACTGCCAGATGACACCATCCTGGAAGTCATTTTCTCAGACATCCCACAACTATATGTCTCCTTTTTTACTATTACCAAAAGTGAACTTGTTGTCCTAAACTGTCAACTCCAGTAGGCATATTTTGAAATAAATTTTATTGCCATGTATTAATTAAGAAATTTTGTTTTTATATTTATATGCATGAATATCATGCACCTCATCTACATTTCTTTCCTTATCCTCTTCTTTCCTACTCTTCCTTTTGTACTTTATACAGGTTTTATAATACCATATACATTACATATAATGAGTGTCAAATACATATATAAATAATATATACATATAAATTATGTACTTCCATCATACACATATGCAAACACCAGAATCCTCTCTGGTTCTTCCCAAACACGACACCTTCTACCATTGTGCCTGCTGACTGTAACAAGAAAATTTCTACAGTAACTTCATGATTCAAAACATATCTGTGCAGCATTGGTCTCATGATAATTGTTAATATTTTTAATGTATGTTAAGAACACATTATGAATTTAATTATATTTCAAAGTAAGACCTTTTATAGCTTTGATTTACAGTCATCTATCAGATTTAGCAACAAATGACTCTATATTTCTTCCATTATATTTTTCCTTCTCTCCAATTAAATTGAATTTCCTACCAGACGGTTATCAGTATGATATATATTGTGAGAAAACATGACGGGAATAGAATGTTGTAATTGAAAATGCCATGACAAATGTTAAGGCCTACTGTCTCAAAGCCCAAGGCTATAATAGGAAGTTAATTTTCAAAATATTTTCTCAGCCAAAATGCTTATGTATTTTATCTACTTTATTCTTACAACAAAATTGAAGGAAGACATGGAATTGTGATACATTATATGAACTGGTCAAAACAATTTTCTACCTTTTCCACATATTTTATTTTGTTTGGTAAGTAGAATACTATATTTACCAGAAATCTCCTCTTCCAACACAAGGGTCCCCTCAGCCATATTATTCTCATCAACTGAGTAAAAACTGCTGTCAATTAGTAGAAAATCCTGAGCACTGAAAAGCAGGTGATTGGGAAGAGAACCAATGATTAGTTACATAAGTCACAAAAAGTGAGATTGTAAGCATAAAACAAGCTACATTTGTTCTCAAATAATCCGTCAATTTGATTGGCTTTGTAGAAACTTGGAAATTCTTAAATGCCCAGTTGGGTCTGTGTAAAACATATAAGAATGTGTAATACATCTAAGCCAGGTTTGGAAAGAAATATGTGCTATTGTGTGCTTATATTAGAAAAGGAAAAGGATGACCAATCAATTATATAAGCTGCTACCTCAATAATACCAGAGAAATGAGAGCAAAATAAGCATAAAGCAAGCTAGAGGAAAGAAGTAATAAATATAAGGGCAGACATCGACTGAAATTGAAATCTGGAAGCTCACAAGGAAATTAAGGAAATCAAATATGTTTCTTTGAAAAGGCCAATAATTTTTCTAGCCCTATCCTGGTTCTAGTAGCTCATTCCTGTAATCCTACTTACTTTGGAGGCTGAGTTCTGAGCATCAAGGTTCAAAGCCAGCCTGGGCAGGAAAGTCTGTGAGACTCTTATCTTCAGCTCAGTAGTGGAGTGGTAGAGTGCTAGCCTAGAGCAAAAAAGCTCAGAGACAGTGCCCAGGCTCTAAGTTCGAGTCCCGGGTGTGCCACAAAAACAACTGAAGCAAGAGAATACTTGAAACATCTGTACTCACATAAATGTAACACTGTAGATGAAACAGATTTCTTGAAACAAGAATCTACCAGACTCACCCAAAATGAATTAGACAACTGATACTTAGAACTATTTTAAAATTTTAATTCAGTTTCAAAACAGGCACAATATAGATTTCTATATTTAAGTAGATTTATGATATGAATTCAAAGTTTAAAAGAAGAAATAATACAAATCCAATCTTTTCCAGAGCAGTAGAATGGGAACCATTTCCCATCATTTTAATGAGGCCAGCACCACTGTCACAGGTAAGCCACTAATACAATATAAGAAAGATACAGAACAATAACTCATATAATATGGATACAGAAAACGTTACCAAAATATTATCAAACATATGCACACAAATATTCATTACTTTATCATGAATGAAATGAAAATGAAAACTAGAAAATAAGACTTCACACTCACTAGGATAGCTTTAGTCCAATAAGGAACAAAAATAAACGTTGGGAAGGGTATAGTGTGGTTGGCACTCTGACACACTGTTGGTGAGATGTGAAATGGTGTAGATCTTTAGAAAACACCTGGTTTACCAAAAAGTCACATAGATTCATTAAGTGACCCTTTATATATATAGGTATATAATATGTGCACAAAAATATTTTTTTGCTAAGAACACCAGCATTTGCAATTCTAACAAAATAATCCTTTTAGACCCTTGAGTGTTTCTCAAAGGCATATGATATTTAGAAATATATCCAAAATGAACCCTAAACTTAACATTTAAATCAAATTAGCTAAGTGAAGAAAAGATTACTTAGCTATAATTATGTATTTCTACTATAAAGATACAGGTTTCCAATTCTTGGTATTATTATTCTAATTTTACAAAGAGTGAATACAAGGTCAGCCCGTCTATGAAATGGATCCAACTTTCAGCTCTGCCATGTGGTTTCTACACTACACTGAACAACCTACATAGAAAAGCCAGTGACCACATAGCCTACAGATTCCGGATTTCCTTCACACATCATGGAACTTTGGGCCCTCTGTAACTGTAATATCCTCATATGGAGCATTCTGGGTGACCTCAATCGCCTGCTCTTTTTTCAGGAGTAACAAGCTGTAAAATGCAGAAGCTGTTTGTCTTCGGTCACTGTTTTTGCAGAACTCTGCCAGACTAAAGGACTGTTTTCCTGTGCTGCTGGATGCCTGGGGACGTAATTTAAAAAAAAAAAGGAAAATAAAGGGAAACAACGTTGTTAGATGTAAAGCAATACAATAACCAATCAAATGTGTAAAAGTATTCAGGACTGCCTATAATATTTTCCAAAGGACAAATATAAATGACTAACAAACTTAGCAAGAAAACTTACACCACTGGTCACTGAAAACCTGTTTTTCTTACTCCAATCACACACACAAATATTACCTCATCTTAATTTCAGTAAGTACTTTCTAAGAAAAGTCCAGGTACATAGGAGGATAGCAGTAGGCATTCACTGTTTCAGTATGCAGTGCCTTAGAAAATATTAAGCAAAACATAATCTGTTTTATGGGCTGTGCAACTGTGTTTTCTCCCCAGGCATTCATTCTGATCTAGATTGACTTTGAGTTCCCTGGATGGCTATGAAAATACAGCAAGCATGCAACAGATTAGAAAAGCACTGATTTATTTATTTATTTTTCCCTGGTGCTTATAGTTGTAAAACCAGAAAAGTGATAACAGAGAAAATATTTGCTAAGTATTTAAATGGAATTTATATTTTCCAACAAATTATTTTTATTTGAATTTTTCACTCATGGACTTTGAGGCAGTCTTTCAGATTACAGGTCAAAATAATGTCTATCTGTAAAATACACTATTTTATGAGGAGTGTGACTTTATAATGAGAAATAGTGTTATTGGCTTGGTTCTTAAAAGTTTCCATGGCATATTCAATGGGGGAACTAATGGATTTGGTGCAGATAGATTCAGATACAGAAATCTTTCGTTGAATGTATAATGGAAAATGCTATTTCAGTACAAAAGTACTTGATCTTGTCATCACTAACCTAAATTCCTAGACAATACTGCCTTACACATGAAATGCATACATGATCCTGCAGTACTCTTATTTACTAAAGAAATTTCAGAACAGTAAGAGATTAAACATGCACTGCAAATTTAGGAGATTTGTCAATATGCTAGCACTATTCAGTGTTGGTCTCTGGTTATATTACCTCAGACTGTAAGGTATTTTTATCCTCAACAATGTTATCCATTGATTCCTGAGTAACAGCACCCCCAGTTTGGGGCTGTTTTAACTCTTCCTGGGGATTTGTTTCTTCCAGCACAGAGGTCTCTGAATAATCAAGGAAGTAAAGAATGTTTCATCAACATACTTGTCAGGTTGGAATTGGGATATGGTTGCTACTAAGAAGACTTCAGACAGACAAACTTGGAATACAAGAATACAGGCAAAGGGTGCTCAAACTTTCTATGGACTCCTTGAAGTCTCAAATATTCATCTTCTTTTTCCCTTCTTTGATTCTGATCACCTCACTCCCCATCCTCTCCACCATCCCCTCCACACTCACTCGGGTGGATTGTCAGTAGATTCTAATGTCTTCACAAAATGTGATGGGAACATAATTTTGCTTTATTATATTACAGTCACAACAATAATCAGAACAATTGATACTCTAACTTCTGTGTGGATTGCGATTTTTAATGTTTCAAGTTAGTTGTATTAAGTATAGTACTTAACCTTATCTGATTTTTCATGCTAATTGTTTCAAAGAAAATAAATATAAATATTTCTCAGAGGTTTGTGAATCCTGACTTTGTGGAAGATGGGGTTATAAAGATCAAAAGTAAAAACTATCTAAGTGATTTTATATATATATATATATATATATATATATATATATATATATATTTCATGTTTTTGGAGGAGGCTGTACTGTGATTTGAACTCAGGACCTTGCACTTACTCTATCACTTCAGCCACACTTCTACTGTTTTTTATTTTTCATACACAACCTTCTGTTTCTTGTCTGGACTGGCCTTGGACAACCATTCTCCTACCTAAGCACCTATGTAGCTGGGATTGCAGTGTAAATCACAACACTCAGATTGTTTGTTCCGATGGAAGGGGATGTCTCACTAACTTTTGCCTGGGTTGGCCTCAAACCATGATTCTCCCAGCTTTCACCTCCCAAGTAGCTAGGATTACATGTATGACCCACCATACCTAGCAAGTTCAACTTTCTAATGAAGTGTCTGAAACTTAATCTAAAAAGCAGACAAAACAAAATATTTTATTATTTTAAGTTAAAATATTCTTCAAGTGCTATCATTTACTATTGAAAATAAGTAACTGGATCTCATTTTCATTAGGAAGTATAAAATGAGATTTTTGTTTCCAGGAGTCTCTACCTCCACTCCACCTCCATCCACAGCACTATGAAGTCTCACCTACTACATGGCATGTTCCTTCTTCTTCCCTTCCTGGCTCCTTCTGCACAGACGTTCCAGGTTTAGTAAACAACTGTAAAAACAGACATTTTTACATCATCTCTCTGAACTTGTAAATCAATATAACACAGCATATATGAGCTAAGGTAAAAAATTATAATTCATATACACATATTCAACAACTTAATTTAAAATGAAGCAAAATTACACAACATGTAATTCTGTTTTCAAATTCTGCTGATTGACTTATTTATGAGCACACATTGCACTTATGTCAATGGAATGGGAACTGTTACCTTCTTCAATTCATTATAAACCAAATCATGGGTAGCAGTTGATAGAAATTTTCCCCTCTTCTTTGTCTTCATTAATTTTTGTTTAGGAGATACATTTTCTAAAAAATTGGATGTGTCCTCAGAAGAAAGTTCCTCTTCACACACAGTTTGGCTACTGATTTCCTCATCCAGCAGTCTTTTCCTTTTCCTTAGATTTTCCTTAGCAACACCTAGATACAAGAAATGAGTGTGATTCGTTGCACTACCTTGGAAAATTATATTCTGGAAAATTATAGTGTATATATTATGTTATATGCATTATTATTATACATGTAAGAATATAGAAGAAACAGGTTTCACAACACATCTGCTCAGTAGCATTCAGAAGAAAATCCTTTTCTCTGTGTCTCTAAATAGCCTTTGCATAGTTTTATACAGTGCATGAAGACCCAAATGCTGATATGTTTTTTTAAATATTCACTGAAAGTGCTTTGGAGGGACATTGTTCACCTACTTTGGGACACCTGCACATACATGGAGTAAAGGCTATACTGACAGGGAAGTTAACCTATCTGGAGCTTCTAGAAAATGTCCAGGCTACATAATGTCTTCTGAAACATTATGTACTTGTCCAGCTTTGAATTCAAAGTAACAAGATAGCTGCATCGGATTTAACTCCTTCAGAGAAATCTGCATAGAAAATAAGAAGTCAGTCTTTAATAAAGCTGAAAATGGAGAGAAGGGATTAGATAGATCAGATTGAAGAGCTGCAATCAAAGTCAAGAGAAACAGGAATGTGGTAAGATCTTCGAGGGATAACCATGTAGATGGGAGTGTTGGTACAACTATGAACTGTTGTGGATAGTGACAAGCAGTTCTAGAACTTAAATTCTACCTCAGATGGTAGTAATACCAAGGCGAAGGGCACAAAGCGGGCTCTGAGGATGGAATTTTCCCTCAACCCTGTGGAATAGAAGCTCATCCAGAATTCAGTTAAGTAAAAAGTACAAAACTTTACTCCTTGTATTCCTGAGTTTATATCCAAACACATATCTCAATTTATGACTTAACAGCCAAAATGTGCCTAAAAGACATAGTTATAGGTTAGATTCATACTTATTCTTTACTCTAGAAAATATGTTTAATGGTGGTGGGCACAGTGCTGTTCTTCTAATCCTCTCATTCTCTCATATATGATATTCACTACATATTTATTTCTGTTGATTAGGTTGAAGTTTGTTTTGAATTTTGGAAATAGAATATCACTACATAGCTCAGGCTGGGCCCAAATCCATTATGCAGTCCAGACTGGTCTTATATCATAATCTTCCTGCTTCAGCCACAGAAAGTTATGGGATTATAGTCATGTGCCACCATGCCAGTCATAAATCAAAATGTTTTAAAGGAGCTGGGTGCTGGTGACTCATACCTGTAAATCCTAGCCACTCAGGAAGCTGAGATGTGAAGATCACTATTTGAAGCTATCCTAAGCAGGAAAGTGTGTGAGACTCTTTAACCACCAAAAAGCTGGAAGTAGACGTGTGCCTCAAGTGGTACAACAGTAGCTCCCAGGCCCTTAGCTCAAGCCCCGGGACACACACACACACACACACACACACACACACACACACTCCAACTTCTTAGAGGTAGAGACCAGGTTGTTTTCATTGTCTGTCCATCATAAAATAACGTGTCAATTACTTTTTTGAAGTCATGAAGTTTAAATTCAGGGTCTCACACTTGAGTCACAAACCACTTGAGTCACTCCTCAAGCTCTGCTTATATTGATGATAATTTTGGAAATGAGGACTAGTGAACTTTTTTTCATAAACTGGACTTAAACCACAATCCTTCAGATTTCAGTCTCCTGAGTAGGTATGATTACAATTGTGAGTTTATAAGTATCTCGCTTTAGTAACTTCTTGAATTCAGTTTAACTGTTTTTAGTTTCCGAACTGAACCTATGTGTGAACAGGGTTGAATCTAACAAAAGAATTATCTTGAATGTCCTTCAGACTTTTCTCCCACCATATTATAACTGCTATTAGTACACTGACTACAATCAATGCATCTTAGATTATTCACATATATCAAGATGAATATGATATTAGGATATCATAAACAAAAGTAAACCAGGATTTCCTCTGACCTGATACATCAGTTGACTCAAGAGCAATTCCTTTCTCTTCAGTTGATAACTTTTCTCCACCCATTTCTTCATTTAAAAGTATAGATATGTTATCTGGGTCTTCTGGTTCTAATTAATTTCACCATAAAAGTGAATAGGAAAAAATCAGGTTATGTGGCAAAGTAGAAGAGTGTATATAAGTTAAAATGAC
The DNA here is from genome assembly GCF_000151885.1 of Dipodomys ordii. NCBI lineage: Eukaryota > Metazoa > Chordata > Mammalia > Rodentia > Heteromyidae > Dipodomys > Dipodomys ordii. The sequence goes on along the minus strand of NW_012267254.1, from coordinate 14,325,966 downwards.
AATGAATTGGTTTGTTTACACTGCCAATTGAGGCCCTATCTGAATGCTTACAGTCCTGTGCTTAAGAGAGGCAAAGAGGCTCAGTTATACAGTCTGGGAGCCACAGTGTTTGGGTGAGACAACTCTAGCTCCCACTTTTGCACATGTGAAGTTTAAGGTGAGGCCAAGGTCATAGCAGCAGTGAAAGTAGTGGTATAACTCTAATAAATGACAATCTTGATATGTATCTTGAAAAAATATATTGTTGAGCCATTGACCAACTGACACATAAATATCCTTAAGTAAACATGTAACTCTTCTTACATTTTCAATTTCTAACACCGAGTTAGTAAATAAAACACCAAGAATTGTGAAGAATCAAGATGTGGTCATTGTACTCCTCACTTTGAAGGAAACAATCTGAACAATCTCAAGTCATCGGAGGTGCTTTCCTAAGAATTTCAAGCTGGAAAAATAGCCTCACATTTGCAATTTATCTCCACTTTTAAAAGAATTAGCTAATTATACTAAGTGCCATTTTTATTATCAGGTAACAAACATTACTTTTAAGATTTGAGAATATAGTATTTGATATTTATGTGTGTATCCATACTAATCATAATATTAGCTAAGTACCCTTCAGCTGACTGTTCTCAGCATCTATCATACTGTTTTATAACTTCTGAAGGAAGAATAGAAGAATGGGAGGGGTACCCTTCTTTGTAATTTTTCCCTATCTTATACTGCTACTTAAACTCAGAAATGTTGAGGTTTAATTTCAATGTCAGTATCTCTTCCACTTTCTACACACAGAAGACTTTCAACTTACCCAAAACAGGAGAATTAGGAGGCACTGGAATGTCTCTGGTCAAATGCATGGTATCCAAGAAGTTATCATCATCATCATCATCTTTTATCACATTGTCTTTAAAAAGTATATAAATATTTCAAACTATTGTCATAAACATGTCCAACTGTTAGTTTTGAGTGAACATTTATTAATATTACTTTATACAAAGTATCATCAAAGTATAACCAGATTTTAAGTACATTTGATATGAATAGCTTACAAACTATCTCTTAAATATGTGCATTTGTCTCAGATGATATATATCCTAATTCTATAATTTTATAATAGAATATTAAAAATATAAAAATAATATAAGATGCTAGAAAGATCATCTTATACAGATGCCCCTAAATTTGTGTTAAAGAAGATTTTGTTGCTCAGGACACTGTCAAATACGTTTTTTAAGGACTATAGTAACCTCATTCTTTTTTCTACAACAATAGGAATTCAAAACAGGCAGTAGTTCCCAACCTTTATCAAAAGTGTGTTTAAAGGCATATGCTATTTACTTAGACCTAAGTATACTACTTCCTTTTTTAAATATATAAAAATTAATTGACCCACGTGACACAAACTTACCTGAGGCTTTATTTTTATGCAATGAATTCGCTAATATATTGTAGAAATTTGACTTAAAGATTACATTTGTAGGCAAGATGATGGATTGAATGCCTCTACGGTTTTTATCTTATGAGTGAGAAGAATCCAATGACACGAGTTACTAGATTCTGAGTAGGAAAAGAATGGAAGCCAAAGGTACAAGGCATTTGTAGAGACTCAGGAAATGACAGAGGCAACCATAGTAGAAAGCAAGGGTCAAGGAGTTTGTACCTGGTGCCCAGCTACACCAGGCTGGGAGTAAGGAAACCAAAAACAACAACACCAGGAAAAAATCAGTTAGTCCCCAGGAGAAAGTGCCAAGTTCAGCTGCAGGAAAAATAAATACCACCCGGCCACAGGTATTATTACCAGCACAGGGAACAGGGATGCAGGGATTAATCTAACAAGAGTCACTGGCCTAAGAACTAAGACCTTCAGTGTCTCTGCTCTCACAGAGATCAACAGATTGCTATCTGGAGAAACATCCTTACGGGCTCAGGAAAAAGACGCAATCTCAAGTTAACCCACAGGACACTTGGCCATATCATTTGAGTATCAGTTATAAGAAGCATGAGAGGTGCAACAGAGAGGTTGGCAGGAACTAGCAAAAAATGTTCTTGCTGTGGGAGCTATCCCTCAGCTAGCAAATCAGAGGCTGCAGAAGCCAGAGAGATGGGTCCACCACATCCCAATATTAAATACATGTAGCTGTCCAGAAGTCTGGCAACAAAGCAACCTTTGGAGTAACTGCCTGTTGGGTCAACCAATACAAGCATCAGGAATCAGCTTAAATGCTAAGGACCTTCCCCATGTAACATTTTTGAGGAAAGCAAAGCCCTGACACTCAACCTGGCCAGCAGAGACGTGTGTATAGAGAGAAGTGTGTGTGTGTGTATGTGTGTGTGTGTTTATATAGACAGACAAATTAACAATTTGTATTTTGTTGTATATACATCAGTTTCTTTTTGTTAATGTTCAATTGTTTGGTATGTGATATATTTTAAATTGAATAGAAGCTACGTAACTTTTAACATCTACATTCCAGCATATGCATCTCCCGTTTGATCTATTTTGTCTCTCCCTTTTTTTGCTATCATCAAACCTAACTCCCAATATCTGTCTTTTAGTATTAACTTTCAAATTATAATACTATCTCCTTTCTCTCCACATTTACACTCTTCATCTAGCTAACGTAGACTTCTGTACCCAGTAGTACAAATAAAAATCTTCCAGGATAAACAAAATGTAAAGGAATTAGTCACTACTAAGAAAGTACTACAAAAGATAGTTAATGCAATCTTACTCATAGCAGAAGAATATAAATTAGCAAAGTAGAAAAGGGTCAAAAAGATTCATCATAATACAGCAAATGGCAGGAAATATAGTGTACCTTTCAATATTATTATTACATTTTAATAGTGTTAGCTGTCCAATCAAAAGATGTAGCATGGCACCTAGGATCACAAACTTTTTGCCTAAAGAGACATACCTTACTACCAAAGACAAACACAGAACTAGGATGAAAAAATAAAAGGAGATATTTCAAGCAAATGGACCCTGAAATCATGAATGAGTCATCATTCTCATAGCTGATAAAACAGATACCAGGTTAAAATTAGTCAAAGAGACAAAGAAGGGAATGATACATGAAGAGGAAATCAGAGTTAACATATATGCACCAAAAAAGGCATAATCAGGTTTATTAAAAAAACACTTCTGGACTAGTAATAATTGCAACCCAGCAAAATAATTTGAGGAGACTTCAATGCATCACGCTCATCAACAGGGAAGTCATCCAAATAAAACATCAACAAAGAAACATCATAATTAATGACAGCATAGGCCAAATTCATTTAGCAGACATTCACAGAGTATTTTATCCAATAGATGCGCAGTACATATTCTTCTTATCAGCCAATGGTATTTTCTCCAAAACATAAAATATTCTGAAATATACAGAGAATCTGAGAAAATATAACAAAATTTAAAAAAACTCTTTATATTCCAGCAGATCATAATGAAATTAATCTAGAACTAAACAGCAAAAAAATATGACAGAAAATGAACAGAAGATGGAAATAACCCTCATGTTTACAGACTGGCAGAATTAATGCTGTGAAAATGGCCATACCAAAATCCCATTATCATTCCTCACAGAATTAGAAAAATAATCACTCTAAAGGTTCATATGATGACACAAAAGACCCTGTACAATAAAAGCAATTCTAAGTAAAATAATCATCATTGTAGCTATCATTGTAGGTATCATTATAGGATACTTGAAATTATGCTACAGTGCATAGTAATAAAACCAGCTTGGTATTAGAACTAAAGCAGACCTAAAGACAAATGCAACAGTATAGAAAACACAGGGAAAAAAACATACAGATAAAATCAGCAGTTTTTTTTTGGGGGGGGGTCCGGTCATGGGGCCTGAACTCTGGGCCTGGGCACTGTCCCTCAGCTCTTCACCTCAAGGCTAGCGCTCTACCACTTGAGCCACAGCACCACTTCCGGCTTTTATTCTTTTTGCTTATGTGGTGCTGAGGAATCGAACCCAGGGCCTCATGCATGCAAGGCAAGCGCTCTACCATGAGCTACCTTCCCAGCCCTAAAGTCAGTAAATTTTTTTGACCAAGAACTCAGAACATTCACTGGAGAAGATAGCTTCTTCAACAGATAGTTCTGGGAATACTTCATGTCTTACTTTCAAGAGACTGAAATTGGACCTCTATCACTCACTCTGAATAAAGATCACATCCAATTGGACCAAAGAGCTCAGTATATATTTAAAAGTTCCAATCTACTACAGAAAAACAAGAAAAACTCTACAAGTCATTAGCACAAGTAAATATTTTCTGAATAAGACTCTAGGTGCAAGAATTTAGAAATAGGGTTATCAAATTTAAAAAATTCTGCACAACAAAAGATACAATGACTAGAACAAACAAATCACTGAGTGAGAGAAAATTCAACAGATAAAATATTAATATACAGAATACAAATAACTAAAAAAATAGTGAAAGAATAAATAATCCAATGTAACAAATAGAGACCATGTTTAGAAGAAGAAATACAAATAGCTAATAGATACGCAAAGAAATGTTCAACATGCTTATAGATAATAGAAACTCAAATCATATGCTGTTGGTGGGGATGGACACTAGTTCGTGCACTATGGTAACCAACATAAAAAATTTCTCACCAAACTAAAAATAGGACTCCATTATGACCAAGCTATATGATTATTGGGCACATGACTAAATGATAATATATCAACATAGAGGAAAATACCTTTATCAATTGCAGCATTATAGACAATAGCCAAACACTGTAATTAGCCAAAATTCCAGCAACAGATAAATGGATAAAGATGTAATACATGCATACATGATTGGATATTATGCAGCCAAAGAGAAAGTAAAATAATGTTATTTGCAGGAAAACAGATTGAATTGCAAAACATATTGAGTGAAACAAACCATGCTCAAAAACCAAGATACCATAATGTTGTTGCTCATTTGTGAAAGCTAGACCTAAAAGATGTATATATTTTTAGATAACATAAATATACACACATGTATATATATGGATAAGTATAGAACATGAGTTTAAATAAGGAACTATTTCAGAGAAGAAGTGTAATGGAAAAGATAAATAAAAGAGTGAATAATTTTGAGATATATTGCAACTATGAAACAGAATAAAGAATATTATGAAAGCTGTTGATCATTAGGGTAGGGGGTAGAGTTAAGAGAAACTGGCTTTGTTCAAGCAGTGGGTACTAGTGAGAGAGAATTGGGCTAAAAGTGTGAGGGAAGATAGAAAATATTGAAAGAGATTGTTGGCATGTCTGAAAATCAAACAACAAAACCTCTTGAAATTGAGCTAGGAATAGGGTAGGTGACTAAGGAAAAGTAAGAGGGGAGGAGGGTGAATTGCAATATCTTGTTTAACATGAAAATTTCCTAATGCAATCTTCTATTGTATGTTAATTTTTTAATGAATGGTAGAGGAATAGAGAGGAGACTCATGCTCACAGCTATAATCTTAGCCAACTGGAAGGCTGAAATAGGGAGGAATTTGGCTCAAGGCCAGCATGGGCAAAAAGACCCATGTAATCCTGATTAATAGCTAAGTATGGTGTTTCTCAATTGTCATCCTACCTATTGCCACAGGCTGAGATTTAGGATGATGACAGTCCAGGCCAACCATGGGCACAAAAGTCTGCTAGACACTATATCAAATGAAAGGAAGTGGACATGATTCTATATGCCTGTCATCCCAGCTCCAAGGTTAGATGCATGTCCAAGAAGGTTAAAGACACCCTATCTCAAAAATAACAAGCACAAAAATACCTGCAAGTGTGGCTAAGTGGTAGAATGTCTGTCTAGCAAGTGTCAGGCCCTGAGTTCAAATCCCCGTACTCCCAACAACAAGATTCAGAAAATACCTATGAAAATGATGCTTTTTTAAAAAAATAAAATCTGGTGATGGAGGAGAGACCTAAATTATGAATATCTTCAAAATGGAAACAGATGCAATTTACATTAAAATTGAAAGCATTATAGTTAAAAGACATGTAAATCTCTAGCACTTTAGAAGGTTTAGTGATTCTGAATGAACAGAATCTAAGTTAGAATATTTAAAATCCTAACATCAATGACAATTATATTACAATTTACATTTTGTCAAACTATTTTCTATGTATCTTATAAAGGCAAAACAAATGACAAACTAAAAAATCATTAAAAACACAATATAAAATCCTTGTTGTTTTTAACATACTATGTGATTTTTTTGTTTCTTTTGTATGTTCTTCCCCCCCCTGGTTGTCACTGTATCTGATTTTGGTACCCTGAATCTTGTATATACTGTTATCTAATTTGGGGAGGGGAAGGGAAATAATAAAATGCTGAAACAAGGACACAGGATGACCTAGTGCAACAATGATACTCACAAGTCACTATGTGGGAAATGAACTTTACAATGGGGGGGGGGAAGAGTGGGGAAGGTGGGAAAAGGAAGGAAAAGTAGGAAAAAACAAAGGAGGGGGTAACAATGTTCGACAAGAAATGCACCTTACTCATATAACAGTAATCCCTCTGTACAGCATCTTTACAATAAAATAAAATTTAAAACAGTAGTAGTCTTAAATACATAAATACAAAAACATTACAAGTTTTGGACAGTATAGAAATACAGGAAGGAACAAAGGAGAGAATATAATTTTTCCTTAACCATGGACAATGAAATTCCGTTGAAATGAAGCTTACATTCACCATTCTCATCTGGAACTACAACATGCTGCCAGTTAAAAAGAGTACAGTCTCACAAAAATACAAAAGGAATAAAAAAAGGGGAACAAATTAACATTGTATGTTTACCTGCACAACGTGTCTCCTCCATTTTAGCAAATGTTCCACTGAAGTCTTCCAAAAGATATTCCTGTTATAGATTCAAAAGATTCACAAAAAGAATGTATCCTGGCATTTGAAGTACAATGTTTTGTTTAGGGGACTTGAACTCAGTACCTGATGCTCAGTACAGCTCTCTACCAACTGAGCCACGCCTCCAACTTACCTGAAGTACAATTTTTACTTTTCAATAATTTCCAAAGTACTAAAATAAAAATTAGGTTCTTAAGTACTATCCTGAAATCGTAAGAATTTCTTCCCCTTAAAAATAATTTTTAATTATATTTATTTTTGTATTTATATTTAAACGATTTAGCACTTAAATTGTAAAATGATTAATATTCTTTGGCTTATTCAACAAAGGTAACCAGATGTGGAATTTAGGGGAAGTATGCTATTATTAATATTATGGGAAGAATATAAATCCTTCAGAAGGTCAACCCAGATTCAAGTTTTGTTTGGCTCTGTTGCTGAGGCTGAGTTGTTTAAGCTTTGTCAACTTCAGTTTGTTATATACTTATACACAATTTCTTACATTCTTATTTTGTGCCAGGCATTATTGGATTTTTTACATATGAATTTAATTTTAATAATGTCTATTCACAAAAGAAAATAAACCCAACCTCAAGTATGCTAAATATTATGTCTAAAATAATACAACTATTTAGTAATGAAGTAAAAATTAAATATAAATTTGACCACTGCACAAGTTCCTAAAAACTGCCACACTTCATGGAGTTTAGATTCAGGCTCGTTATGAAGATCAAATAATTCATTCAGTATATAGCTAAGCACAGTACCTACTACATAGCAGCCTTTCAATGTAATTAAAAGCAGGCAAACTTTGATCGATGCCAATGTCACCTCAAGAATCAAAACATTAAATTAAAACCTAAAGATTGTGCAACCCATGAAAGTTCCCTCACTCTGGTGGAGCATTCCATTCTATTCTGGGCCTGGCCAGGAACACGCGCCCTTTGCCCCCAAGAGACCATAGTGTGTTTTTTTGTTTGTTTTTTAATTTTCTGCTTCCTTGTTAAGACCCATATAAGCCCAACTCCAAATCGACGCCTTTGCACAACCTCCGATCCCTCAGGAAGATTTGCTGCCACTCACTTTACCCCATGAAACAGTCCTCACCTGTCAAAACAAAACTGAAAAAGAGAATACTAAATGATGTGCGACCCAGAAATCACATTTTCCCATCAGATAGCTAGAGATTTTAATAGTTTGTGTCTCTTTCTTCATTTGTACTGTTTTAGTATCTTACAGTAAAATCCAGTTTATCTTCGATGAGAGGGGAGTAGATAAAGAGAGAAAGGGGGAAATAGAGTTATAAAATTCAATACTTATTTTAGAAAATTAAGACAATTGAGGGAAGGGGTGTGGTTGGAATAAAGAAATGATTAATGGGGTGACATTGATCAATATACACTGAATTCATATACTAGTTTGAGTGGCAAATGCTTTGTACATCTAAAGATTAAAAAAAAATAGCCAGGCGCCAGTGGCTCACTCCTGTAATCCTAGCTACTCAGGAGACTGAGATCTGAGGATCACGGTTCAAAGCCAGCACGGGCAGGAAAGTCTGAGAGACTCTTATTTTCAATAAACTACCAGAAAACCGGAAGTGGCACTGTGACTCAAGTGGTAGAGCACTGGCCTTGAGCTGAAGAGCTGAAGGACAGCACCTAGGCCCAGAGTTCAGGCCCCACGACCGACAAAATAAATAAATAAATTTAAAGAGAATAATCACAACCCTTGGGTGGAAAAAAACTATTTCTATAAGCCTAGCTACTCAGGAAAGTGAGCTTGAAGACTGCAGTTCCATGCTAGTCCTGGTAAGAAATACTATAAGGCACAATTTCCAAATATTCAGCAAGAAGCCAGGCTACTGGTGGTGCCACGTTCCCCAAAGCACAGAGTAGAGAGGGACCAGGGGAAGGAAGGGAAGGGAAGGGCAGGTGGGGAGCGAGGCGCGCCACACCCAGGACTCCCGCCACACTCGTCTACACAGAAGAAGAAATCTGAAGACAGGTAGAACAGTGGCTGAACTGTCCATCTTTCCTGCCTACCACGTGTACACCATATTGCCTAGCTGGTGCCTCCCGCCCTGGACACAGGCCGCTACTGCTGCCGGCATGTCTTCCTGAAGCCCGACCCACACCACGAGTGGAAAGTCCCTATCACCAAAGCCACCTCAGTTCCTCTGCTAGCCCTGAAGATTCACAGCAACAGCTATTCAGCCCACCACAAAACCCACCTCCCACCCCGTGCCCACCCAGGACAGTAGGCTGAGGCCTACTTTCAGCAGGGTCTGAACGAAGAAAGCTGTGGCCCAGCAGCGTCGAGCTAAAATGGACGGAATTTGACCGTTGGGCTCCTGCCTTATATGTGACCAAAGTGAGGGGCGTGGCATGGGAGGCGTGGCATGAAGCACGTGGCACAAGGGACGCAGAGAGAAGTGACCTATTAGGGTCCTGGATTGTGGATACTGGGGGTGGGGCTTAGGGAGGAGCTGGGCCAGAGGGGTGGGGGCAGGGCAGGGTTGGACTGGTGGCAATGGGCTGTGCTGATGGTGGCTGGGCGGGGCTAGCTGGGGTGGGGCCAGTTGGGACTGGGTGGGGACTAGACAGGGCTGGGCGGGGCTGGGTGGGGAGGGTGAACTTCCGGGGCAGAGTTGGGGGATACTGGGTGGGCCCAGGGCACTTCAGAGCAGGGTTGGGCAGAGCTGGGTGTGGTCTGGGCAGGAAAGGGATAAGGCCACTAGGTCCTGGTGTGCTGTCTCAGGAGCCAAGCTTAAGTTCTGGAAACAGACATCGGATACCTGTACATAGACACATCAGGGGCAGAGCACTGGCCCTATAATCTTGCCATAAATAGCAATCCCTTCTTCTCCATCTCCAAATACCCTTGTGAAAGTAATCCAGTAGCTTCAATTTACAAGCTAAAGGTCTCTGCAGAAATCACCGAATCTTTTTTAATGCAGGTTTTCTCATCGGTAAAATGGAAATCATAATAAAGGAATCTGCACCACAGTATAGTGTAAGGAAAAATACTATGATGTATGTAAGCAGACTGCAACAGCGTCTTCATAAACATCGGATATTGTTATAATTAAACGAATCATTTACATTAACTTGAGCTTGAAGACCAAAAGTAGTTTCCAGCACAACATTCACTAGCCAAAGCCAATTGCTACAATCAGAAAAATCATACCAGCGCATAAGGATTCAAAACGGATCATGGGGTGCCAAGGGCTCAAGCCTGTAATCTCAGCTAATCAGGAGGCTGAGATCTGAGGATTGCGGTTCAAAGCCAGTCTGGGCAGGAAAGTCCTCATGATACTCTCATCTCCAATTAACCACTGAAAACCCAAAAGTGGAGCTGTGGCTCAAATTGGTAGAGTACTAGCCTTGAGCACAAAGAGCTCAATGACAGCTCCCAGGCCCTGAGTTCAAGCCCCAAAACCAACCTAAAAAGGAAAAAAAAAGTGATTTTTTTCTCTCAAGCTTCGAAGTAATTACTAATACAACTTGGAGGAACTACAATAATATCTTTATATAAGGCTCAGACTCCTTACCTATTTTCATGAGTCCTTGCTTGTTTCTTAAACAGTCTCAGAAGGTAGTTATTAGTTTTCCCACTTGTGTGATAAGGAAGTGATCCAGGAAAGAAAAGCCTGTTCAACAAGGGCCTCATATCTAAAATATACTTAGAACTCAAAAAAATTAAAACCTCCAACAACAAATCCTCAAAGAAACAACCACCTCATTAATAAGAGAGAACTTCTCTGAAGAGGAAATAAGAATGGCCAATACACACATGAAGAAGAAATGCTCAATTTCTCTGGCCAAAAAAGAAATGTAAATCAAAACAACATTGAGATTCCACCTCACCCCAGTTAGAATGGCTAGAATCAAGAAATCTGATAACAACAAATGCTGGAGGGGATATGGAAAAAAAAGGAACCCTACTGCATTGTTGGTGGGAGTGTAAACTTGTTCAACCACTCTGGAAAAAAGTATGGAGGTTCCTCAAAAGACTCCACATAGAGCTCCCCTATGACCCAGAAATCCCACTTTTGGACATTTACCCAAATGATCACAAACAAGACCATACTAAAGCTACTAGTAACAACTATGCTTATCACAGCATTATTCACCATAGCTAAGATATGGAACCAACCCAGATGCCCCTCAGTGGATGAATGGATCAAGAAAATGTGATATCTATCTATCTATCTATCTATCTATCTATCTATCTATCTATCTATCTATCTATCTATCTGTATGAATTCTATGTCTCCATCAGAAAGAATGACATTGCCCCATTTGTTAGGAAATGGAAAGACTTGAAAAAATTGTATTAAGTGAAGTAAGCCAGACCCAAAGAAACATAGGTCCATGCTTTCCCTTTTCTGCAATAACTAGTATACATCTAGGATAATCTTACCAGACAAGCAGAAAAGGTCAAAGCTATGTACATATGACCATATAAGATGGTATTAAGGGGAACAAACCCCAAGATATAGACACAAGAGGTTTTTTTTCTTTGTTGTTGTTGTTTTTAATGTATTATCTGATTTTTTTCTGTTTCTTTTGTATGATCTTCCCCCTATGGTATAACCTCTGTTGTCACTGTATTTGATTCTGGCACCCTGCCTCTTGTATGTACATTTTTCTAATTTAGGAGTGGGAAGGGTAATAACATAATGCTGAAACAGGATACAGGTTGACCCATTGTAACAATGAGGCATGTAAGCCACTATTTTGGAAATGATCTTTACAACTTCAAGGGGAGCGGGGGGGGGGAGGAGTTGGGGAGGTGGGGAGGAAAGGGATGGTAGGGAAAAAACAAAGGAGGGGTAACAACGCTCCATAGGAAATGTACTCATTACCTTACTCTAACTCTAACCCCTTTGTACGTATCTTTATGATAAAAAATAAATAAAAAGAAAGAAAAGCCTGTTCAAGGTCACATCATTTTTAATGGCAGAGGCAGGATTTGAACTGGAGTTAAGCTCCCAGCCCCACCACATGGAACATCACAGCAAGCACTCAAGTGAAGGACTGGGAGACTTAGTTGTCACCATGGGAATTGTGGAGAGGTCTGTCGTAAACTTTACTGAAATGATATTAGCTGTAATCATTTAAGAATGAAGCTTCTTTCCACCCTACCTCTGCATCACATCATGTTAGTGGCAATGCAGTACCTCGGGGCACAACTAAGGCACACAGCAATGTGTGTTTGACTTAGGTGTAGGGAGTTCTGTTTACCTCTGCGTGGTCACTCGCATCTGTGATAAAAATCTTTGCTATCTATCTCAGTGTAGGAATGGCTTCCAGAAACACACCCATCACCCACTAGGATGACACCCTCCATGGATCTGAGGGAGCAGGGCCATAAATTCTGTTAGAGGCCAGCAAGAGGGATAGGTACTTAGGATAAGAAACTGAACTTAAAATATACAGCACCAGGAGCTAGTCTATGGAAAATTCTTACAACCATTAGGCAGATAATTTGCTTCTGTACATGCAGTTAAAGCAGAAATCTATCTGTAGTGCAATTATAAATATACATATTTCTTTTCTTCTCATAAGAGTAGCACAAAGTATAGGATATTAAGGTATGTATTTATAGAACATAGTCATGTGGCACTATTATAAGCAGTTGGGCCACCAATCCTGGAAGTCCTGTGTTCCATGATCTCATTGTATTTGGTGATATGTTACATGGCATGTCTGCTTTAGTGATATCTGCTATCTACACATGAAATATCTTATATCTTACTCTATGAAAAGGAAAAGACACAGTTCAAAACATAATATACTCTTGGATCCATTGGTTAATAAAAAATGTGAAGAAGATAAGTTCATTGGGAACAAACTAAATTTCTCTATTTTTGATATGAAATACTGACTTGGATGAAGAAAATACAGAAATCAAACATCACCACAATGAGTCATCAATAAGAAACTAGTTTAATATGTTGTTAGCTCCAATATGTAAAAATTGTCACTATACAATGATATTTGGCAGCTTATGTATGAATGAAACTTGGATGTCTCCAAATTTTAAAACTTACATAATACTTATGCATTAAGTCAAAATAGTTTACAGATTTCACACAAAATCATTAGTCACTCTTGTAGAAGGCTGAATTATCTTTCTAGTTCCTTTATAGAAAATTATACAACAAAACAATTATATTAGGATTGGATGATCACATACACAGCAAAATGAGAAAAATTATTGAAGTTTCATATCAGGTAGTTAATAAAAATATGCTATACATGTTAATTAGCTTTCTATAACTATGGAAGAATTCCTCATCTAATCAATTTAAAAGGAGAAAGATTACTTTGGCTTACAATTTCAGTCTGTGGTCATTTGCCTGCATCATTGCAGGGTCTGCGACAAGGTAGAACATCATGGCAGGGAGGGTATAATGGAAGAAGTCTGTTTACCTCATGGTGCATGGGAAGGAGAGAGATAAATAAGGGTCTAGGGTCCCAATCCCCCTTGAGGACATTGTCCAGTACCTTTCCACTAGGCCCTACCTCTTAAACCTCTATCTTTTAAGCCTTCCAATAGCACTTCAGATTGGAGACAACTTTTTATTATATGAGATATTGGGAGAGGTATTAACATATTTCCAGATTTTATTATATTTGCAATATTAGATAACTTTTTAAACTTTTTCCTGGGCTCCAGCCATATTGGACACCTTCATGGCACCTAGTATTATGAAGAAAATATATAAATATGAATATAAATATTTATAACGTGTGTGAATATACATGTAACACTGCTTTATGATAAACATTTTTTCTAGGGAGAGCACCAATTAAAACACATGTAATGGAATTGTTCTTGTAAACTTGAGCATTTACACCACTCCAGTCCAACTCTCAAATATATATTCTAGACAATCTTATACTTGTGCATGGGGAGACAGCCTAAGAGGACTTTAAAACACTCCTTTTACTGAATAACACTAATTACTTATTTAGGGTCATGTAATAATTTAAAAAATAGGATAAAGGCTGGATACCCAGCCCTAATTTTGTACCTCTGTCCTTGGATCTGAGCCATTCTCTCTTGCAGTCACTTTTTAATCACCTTGGGCTCCAAGATGGACAAGATTTACCCATAATCATCTGTGACAAAAGGCAAAATACCCTTCAAATAGGTGATTTAATTCTTAAAATCTTGTAGCCAAAGGAAGAAAACAGCCTAAAGCTCAGAACAGACTTCTCAAACAATAAAAGTATAACATCTCTGGAACATTTCCCAAAATATGAATAGATAATAATCAACAGGCCCAAACTGTGACTGAAACTCTTTTTAGTTATGACTCTGCTTCCATCCAGTTCCTGTATAGTCAAGTATATGTCTTCACCTCAAAGTCAGGTAAAGATGGGCTAAAATGCCATCTTCCCACAACTTTCCTGTGCCATGTAATAAAGCTTGTTTCTCTGCCCTCACAAAGTCTCTTTATTTATCAAATAGAGGTGAGTGGAAGAACCTGATATGTAGAACTCCTAGAGATTGGGCCTCAGGTCTGGAACTCCAGTTTCAATACTAACAAAAGAATTGTCATAGTGGCATTGTTGGAAATACAAAACATGTCAGTGGGGAATAAGTAGAAAGCAGAAATCACACCAGTTTATTCTGTTTTTGTTTTGTGTTTAACACAAAGAACTTAATATATAAAGAACCATTAGCCAGGTTGTGGATATAGGAGACAGAGACCCTTATTCATTTGGCACATGAATGTGGAGCCTGAGATCCACGATACTTTTAGGGGCCCTCACAAATAGTTTATTTTGTTCCTTAAAATGAAGCTGAAGATTGTGGTGATTGTGAAGGGAAAAATAAGACATCAACATCATGGCATAATATAAAGTGCAGTACACTTTCTTTGAAATAATTGTGAATATTCTGGACATTAATGCTTCAAGGAAAATGGAAAAGTAAAGATATCACCTTATGGCTAGGGGCTCTATTATTTGAAAATAAAATAACACTATTTCAGAGCAGAACATTAGGTGTTTGCCTGAGACACTTCTGAGCTTCTAGAGAGGACCTCCAACTAGGACTGCCAGAGAGGAACATAGCATAGGCTTTTCCTGCAGTAAAAGAATTCTGGGCAGCAGTGGCATTCAGTATTCATTCCCCTGATGGGGAAATATTGTAAGGGGTACCTAAAAGGTACTTACACTGAAGAGCACTAACTACTTACTTGGACCCACGAAATAACTGAAAGTAGGATAAAAAACTGAGTACCCAGTTCTGTCCTTTGTACTTTGAATCTTTCCTAACACTGTGCAGACTTTCTTGCATAGGATATATGAACATACTGATTTTCAGGAAAACCAAACCTAATACTACAGCAGAGAGCTTCTGAAGGAGTAGAAGTCCTTGTTTTTGGTATCATGGAAAACAAAGCATGCAGCTTCTAACAAATAATGGTTACTTAATGACTCCCCCTTGGGTTATTTATTCTTTGACATGGAAGGTTGGATTAAGCATCATTTGTGAACTGAAGGCCCTCATTTCAGTCATCAGTATTAAGGAGGGGGGACAATATGACAGACTGAAAGCATTCATCATTTTTCTCAGTGAATGGAGGAATTCATTGATAAAATTTTGAGAGAAAAGAAGGATGGAGAAACTTCCAGAAGTTTGTGGGGACTCAGGAAAATTGCAGAGAAGCAATCAGGGCAGAATAAATAGTGTCAAGGAATTTGGAATCTGCATCCATCAATCCTGGCTGGAGATAGGAATCAGGAAAGCAGAAACACTAAGCAAAATCCAATCAAGCTGGACACCAATGACTCATACCTGCAATCCAAGCTACTCAGGAGACTGAGATCATAGTTCAAAGGCAGCCTAGGCACCAACGTCCACTAGACTCATCACCAAAATCCAGAAGTAGAACTGCAGCTTAATTGGTAGAGCACTAGCCTCAAGCACAAAGGCTCAGGGACAACACCCAGACTCTGAGTTCAAGTCCCAGGACCAGCACAAAAGAACAAAGTAAAACATATCTAGTCAAGGATTAACAAATGCAGTTTCAGGAAAAATAGACAGCCTGAGAATCTTGCTGCCTGCCCAGGGACTTAGGAGGCCAGACTATAAACATTAATATGTTCTGTGTTCCCTGTGTCCCAAGGATTGACAGAGTATAGCTATCTTGACAAGGTTTCTCTTGGAGTCAAAGAGAAGCAGCAGTCACAACTTGGGTGGTACACACAACATCTGCTATAGAACTTGTGTATGAATCAGGAATAAGAGGCATGGAAAGGAAGGGCAGACTTCTAGCACGGACATCAGCCATCAGCCATCAGCTTAAACTATGAGATTCTTCCTCTTACACAAGATCTTTGGAGAGAAACAGTGCCTTCACACCTAGGCCTAAAACAGTCTTTTGCACTTGCAGAATCTGTCTGACTCTCTCTCTCTCTCTCTCTCTCTCTAAAGATAGGTAGATAGACAGATATAAATAGAGAGAGCTAGATATACACACATATGTATATGTACATACATATATGTATACTATACATTATACATACATAATGTATAATATACATTATATATATGGATAATATTGCACAATTGTTGTATATATATATGGATGTTTTGGTTCAAGTGTTTGCAATGTTACATTTTAGCTGCATGATTTTTCTTGTATGGAAAGCTTACAGACTCCATTTACCCTTCAACTTCTATATCCTATCATAGACCTGATACTTCTTCCCATTTAATATTGGAGTTTGCAACTTTCACCTACTTTTGACCCAAACCATTATATCTGAACCCCATTTTCTAGCTTCTATTATTCTCTTTTGTATCACAGTTTAATCTTCTACCCATAGTCCTTCTCCATTCATACCTTCCTTACTTCTACAAGTGGAACTCTTTTTGTAGTCATACTCTCTCTGAAGCATGTTCACCCATCCCTAACTCTTCCTCAGTACCTAAATACCTATGTAGCGTCTAGACTACCATAACATCATTTGGATTTTTGTCTGACTTTAATTTTGTATCTGTGTTTGGTTTTGTTGTTATTCATCTATTTCTTTTTTCTTTCTCTCTCTCTCTCTCTCTCTCTCTCTCTCTCTCTCTCTGTGTCAATCTTAGGGCATGAAAACCAAGCCTGGGTGCTGTTCCTGAGCAGTTTTGCTCAAAAATAGTATTCTACCACATGAGCCAAAGTTCCACTTTTGGCTTTTTTTGGTAGTTTATTGAAGATAAGAGTTCCTAAACTTTCCAGCCTGGGCTGCAACCACAGTACTCAGATCTC
Source organism: Dipodomys ordii (assembly GCF_000151885.1). NCBI lineage: Eukaryota > Metazoa > Chordata > Mammalia > Rodentia > Heteromyidae > Dipodomys > Dipodomys ordii. The sequence continues at coordinate 14,308,808 of NW_012267254.1, read as the reverse complement.
AACCTGCTAAGTTGCTAGGATTACAGGCACAAACATGCCCAGATGCCTGAATGTTTTCCCTTTTCTCTTTTATCCTCCATAATCATTAGTTTTGTCTGTTTCTTCTTTACTTGTGTATGTATATACCTATTCATCTCTTCTAACTTTACCTCCAATGCACCCTGACTCAACACAACTTCAACTAATTTTCTTCTTCTTACCTCACTCTGCCTTCCCATTAGCTTCTCCCACAAAGCTTAATTCCCATCCCTTTTCATCTTATATACCCAAATATCTGTAATTATTTCAACAATACTATTCCCTCTGTCTCTTTCCCATTACCACCATGATTAAGGAAGGTCCTTCTAGAATATAAAAATATACTTTTGATCCTATATTCATGTATAAAGATGGGAATAGTAATAGTGGCTCATCTTCTTTAGAACAATTCAAACACAGGACTGGTTTACCACCTACAAACACTTTTGAATCAAGCTTTCTCACCCTGAAAAACTAAGAATCCCACAAAAAGTGCCTTGAGCACTAAATGCAACTGTCAACTGAGACCCTACCCATCCACTCCATATACCACCACCCAACCATCACCTCATCTTAATGAAACTCCAAGAAAATAACAACTGAGAGTATATAGGAAACTGAAAATTTCATGAATCTTGGACACAGATGAATAATTTCCATATCATGAAATTCAAGAAAAATCAAGGCAACATTATGAAAAACCAGTAATGCCACAACAAAGGACGAGGATGAAAAAGAAAGTGCAAACAATATCAACAAAATAATATTATTAATTAAATAAAAGAGCAGATGTTTAATAAACTAGAAGAATTTCAAGAGAATTTTAAAAATTAAGAGAAGCCCAATAAACCACTACAGCAAAAAAGTAGCTAAATGAATTAAATGTGGCAATGAAGGATATGAGAAAGAAATTCAGTAAAGATTTGGAAAGTGGGCTGGGAATGTGGCTCAGTGGTAGAGGGCTTGCCTTGCATGCATGAGGCCTTGAGGTCGATTCTTCAGCAGCACATAAGCAGAAAAGGCTGGACGTGGCACTGTAGCTCAAGTGGTAGAGCACTTGCCTTCAGCACTGTTTGTATTGTATATAAGTTCATCTGATTTAGGGATGGGAAGGGAAATCAGAGAAATGGTGATGCTGTGACTCAAGTGGCTTACTTCTCTTGGTATAATTTTTCGTATTTATTTTTTAAATAAAATTTATTGTGAGGGTGATGTACAGAGGGGTTACAGTTGCATACGTAAGGTAATGAGTACATTTCTTTTTGAACAGTGTTATCCCCTCCCTCATTTTCTCTCACTTCCTCCCACTCCCTGTCCCCCAAGTTGTAAAGTTCATTTCCAACATAATGTTTAGTAAGTGTCACTGTTGAATTGTTTCACCCTTTGCCCAGCCTTTTCTGATTCCTCTTCCCTCCCCAAATCAGATGAACTTATTTAAGGTCTGCTCCTGGATGTCGAGCAGACTCCACCCTCCTCGAGAAGACTCCACCCTCCTCGTAGTTGCCTGCATTACGGAGGCAACTGGCATACCTGGAAGAGGTCACATCTGCATCCGCTGAGGTCACATCTGAATTTGATGTGACCACACCTTTCTCCACCCATACCCTACATAAGGCCTAGCCCAGGCCCAGATGCTCTCTTTCCCAGCTCTTTCCCAGTTCTCTCTCTTTCCCAGCTCTCTCTTTCCCACCTCTCTTTCCCAGCTCTCTCTCTTTCCCAACTCTCTCTCTCTTTCTCAGCTCTCCCAGCATTCTTTCCCAGGCCTTCCCCCCCCCCCATGGAGGGCCAATATGGCCTGGTGCCAGCCAGAACTATGAATAAACCTACCCCTTACCTGAATGGTACTGTTCTTACTCGGCTACCTCTTTTTAAAAACCTAACACTTATATACAAGACAAAGGGTACAGAATCAAAAACAGTAACAATAGAGAATAAACCAAAGGAGAAAAAGGAAAGAAAAAAGAAAACAATTGAAAACTATAACCAGAAAAAAACTCTTGTTTCTATTTCTTGGAGTTCATTTCGATAAGCATCACTTTATATATCATATATAATGACTAGAATGTCTATAAATCTACATGTTAACCCAATTGATAGTAAAAGACAAATAATTACACTTGGACATGTTTAATTAAACAGCACTAAATGCAGATCTTCCTTATGATCCCACAATACTATTACTGGGAATATGTGTATATACAAATACATAATATGAAATATTACATAGCCATAAAAATGAAATCATGTTATTGCAGGAAAACAGATGCAATTGGAGAACATCATGTTATGGAGCAAGACAAGCCATGCTCAAAACCAAAATTTCACTTTTTTTAGTCCTATGTATAAGCTAGAGCTAAAAGACATATATATTCATAGACATATATATATATATATATATACACACACACACACACACACACACACAAATATGGAATTATTTATGTGGAAAAACATAGAACCTGAATCAAACTAAGAAACTACATACAAAAAGGGAAAAGATAAGAGAAAAAGTATATTTTATAATACAGTCCAAGTATATATGAAATAGAATAAAGAACCTCAATGAAAGCTATTGAGCCAGGTGTTGGTGGCTCATGCCTGTAATCCTAGCTACTCAGGAGGCTGAGATCTGTGGATTGTGGCTTAAAGTCAGCTTGGTCAGTGAAGTCCATTGTATTCTTATCTCTAATTAACCAGCAAAAAAAAAAAAGCTGGAAATAGAGCTGTAACTCAAGTGATAGAGTGGCAGCATTCAGCAAATAAAGTAATAAGCTGAGACATTTTATACCATACTTGGATGTATATAACTCCAGTATATATGCTCACATTTTTCAATCCATCTCAATTTGGGTAATATATACATATATATATATATATATATATATATATATATATATATATCTGTATTTGCACTCGGGGACATTTGCTAGGCAGGCAGGCTATCAACATGAGCCACATCTCCAGTCTTTTTTCTTTGTAGTCATTTTTCAAATAATGTCTCCCATTTCTGTTCAAGTGAGCTACAATCTTCTTATTTACTTCTCCCACATAGCTGAGATGAAAGGCACACACCTCTTCTTGGTTGCGATTCAGTCTCATTAACTTTTCTCAGGTCTGGTCTGAAACTGTGCTCCCAATCTCTGCCTCCTGTGTAGCTGGAATTACAAGCATGAACAAATATTTCAAAATCAAAAGGAATACAAAGAACCCTGGAATACCTTGTAAACATTTTCTCCCATTTGCTTTGACATTTGTGCTCTTTCATTTTCCCTCTCTCAACTTGTATTCAAAAATAAATTTATTTTTACTAACACATGAAAATATTCTTATGTTTTCTTAAATGTTTTTTATGTTTTCAAAAATATTTCATAAAACATGTTTATGTTTTACATATTAATGAAATGTTTACACAATGCATTGTGTAAAGTTTAAACTAGGCAAGCATATCTATGTCCTTATTTATCATTTATTTGTGGCAAAATCATTTGAAATCCTTTCTTCCATCTTTGAAAATATATAGTACATTAGCATTATCTATTGTCCTCTAGTATATGATAGTACACAAAAACTTTTTGCTATCTAATTGTAACTAGGTGCCCATGAATCAACCTTTCTCCATCTCCTCCTACACCTTAATTCTGTCAAATTTTGTAACCAGAATTCTACTCTCAACCTCTACAAGATCCATAATTTTATATTCCATATGTTAGTGAGATAATAACATAGCCAAAATTCAAACCCAGATTTATATAGTTTTACTTGGTTCCTACTAAATGCTAAGGGCCTTCCTTGTGTGCCTGATGCTTCCAATGAAAGATTTCACTGAAAAACATGTTCAGACTACCTTTGAAGAATCTAAAGAGGTCCTGCATCCCCCTTGTGTTCTCTTAGGTCTGTTAAGAGGGAGTAGGATCAATAAATGATATGATTGTTAAATAATAGTTTGCTTGTGCTGCTCTTGCTGATTATTGAACTTCATTATACCTTTTAATGAGATTAGGCCTGTCAATTTGTGATACAGTTGGCATCTTAACAGAAATTTCCAGGCATAAAAAAAACAGGCTAATGGGGGGTGGGGAATGGGCAATAAAGAAGCATAAAAGTGGTAATTGGGCGCCCTCTTATGGATAATCTGGGTAAGGATCTTCTTTTTTTTATTGTGAAAATACTGTATAGAGGGGTTACAATTAAATGGGTAAGATAATGAGTACATTTCTTACCAAGCATTGTAGCCTCCTCTTTTGTTTCCCCTTCCCATCCCTTCCCATCTTCCCCCCTCCCGCCCCACCACCCAATCCTCCTCCCCCCACCCTGACCAAAATTGTAAAGTTCATTTTCGACATAACGACTTGTACATCTCATTGTTGCAATGGGTCCACCTGTATCCCTATTTAAACGATATGTTTTTTCCCTTCCCCTCCACAAATTATACCGACATCAAATACAGTGAAAGCAGGATCTTCTTGACAGATCTCTGGATCTAATTGATAACTTTGGAGGGAGAAGAGTGAGGGAGGTGGGGGAGAGGAGGGATAGTAGGAGGAAAAAAAAAGGATGAGGTAACAATGCTTGACAAGAAATGTACTCAGACAGGCTGGTGGCTCCTGCCTGTAATCCTAGCTACTCAGGAGGCTGAGATCTAAGGATCACAATTCAAAACCAGCCTGGGCAGGATAGTCCATGAAACTCTTATCTCCAATTAACCACCAGAAAACCAAAACTGGCACCTTGGCTCAAGTGGTAGAGCGCTCACCTTGAGCTGAAGAGCTCAGGGACAGTGTTCAAGCCCCATGGCCGACAAAAAAAAGGAGAGAGAAAAGAAATGTACTCACTACCTTACTCATGTAACTGTTACCCCTCTGTACAGCATCTTTACAAGAAAATATTTTTTTAAGTTAGAACTTGAAGACAGTTTAGTGAGCTCTCTATGAAGAGACTCAGGATCAAGTATTGCAAGTATGGAGACTGGGTCTATGCTTCCCCTAGATAATTGGCCCTTGATTTCCCCTGACTGTTTCCCTAGATGGTTTGCTTTTCTATTGGGTTTAAGTGTTTTCATCTGGTTTGCTTTGCTCATGTACAACACTTGTTGGGTTTGATACCACACACTGTGTGTGTGTGTGTGTGTGTGTGTGTGTGTGTGTGTGTGTGTGTGTGTGTGGTTTGGGCCTATACAGTCTTTGTGCTAGCTGCATTCGAAGCTGCTGGTCTTTGAGAAAAGAGTCCACCAGCAGTCCCCCGGCTCTCCAATACAGACTCATAATTTGGCCTTTTAAATGGCGGCTTCTCTGTTTCTTGCGACTGAGTTTCCTTACAACCGTATCAGGCCATGAGGAACTTGATCAGTGGTCCACCTTAGGTTAGATGACGATGGTTCTCTGGCTCTCCTAACTCTCCTGATGAATTTGGAGAATAACTGGAGAGCTTGAATGACTTTTACTTGGACCATATGAATTTCAAATATAAACAAGATTGAGTAACTATAAAATATCCCTTACGGGGTACCACAAGTTCTATGTAAATGTTACAGTTCAGTGGAAAAGTCAACGAAAATTAAAATTGCATTCTTTGAGTCTTTCATATACAGGTATACAAGTGTCTATGGTTCCACATAATCTTAGTCATCAAGATAGAAAAAAATGTTCCCCATTTGGGGGCACCTTCATTATTATGGCTACATCTACTGAATGCAATATTAGTACTGATGTAGTATTTATACGCACGCCTCCTTACCAGTGTACTTGTGGCCTGATAACTATTGCAATGATTTGGGCCATCTTATTTGGAAACATAGAAGACCATGAAACTATCTGAGGACCAATACCTGGGACTAATTTCTTCTCAAAATAATGTCTGAAATAACTACTCTTATGGCTAAGCTTAATTTTGAAGCTAAATTGCTCCAGGAGTCTTTTCTCTATCCCATAATCCCATCTTGCATATGTGCAACACCTGACGTGCTGCTACACTGAACACTGATTATCAACATCTCAAGGCTAGGCACCAATTATACCCTTAATTATTAAAGGCTAAAAGGCAGAAATATTTCAAAAAATTTTAACAGAAACCAGGCGCTGGTGAATCATGCATGTAATCCTAACTACGAAGAGACAAAAGCTGAGGATCATGGTTTGAAGCCAGATTGGACAAAAAAGTCCATGAGATTCTTGACTCCAATTGACGACTAACAAAAAGCTAGAAGAGGAGCTGTGGCTCAAGTGGTAGAGCGCTAGTCTTGAGCAAAACAAACAAACAAACAAAAAACAGTTCAGGGACAGTGCCCAGACCCTGAGTTTAAGCCCCAGAACAGGCACCCCAGGACAGGCACGCATGTGCGTTCGCGGGCGCGCGCGCGCACACACACACACACACACACACACACACACACACAAACACAGGTTATTAACAGAAATGTGATTTCAAAAGGTAGGCAATATAAAAAGAGGGAGCTTGTTATTTCAAAATTTAAAAAGATCAGATGACTGTAATTTTAATTACTTAGGACGCTGAGATCAGGAAGAATATGGTTCAAGGTCAGACCATGCAGAAAATTTCACAAGACCCCTCCTTAACCAAAAGCTGGACACAGTAGCATTCACCTGTCTTCTGAGCTACAGCACACTGAGATCATAAGGATTGTGGTTCCAAGGTATCCCAGACAGAAAAGACCACAAAACTTCACCTCAATAGAAGCCAAGCATGGTAGCATGTACTTGACATCTCAACTATGACAGGAAGCCTAAAACAGGTGGACTGTAGTCCAGGTAATCACCCAGGAAAGAATCAAAACACTATCTCAAAAAGTAACCAGCACAAAAAGGGCAATACCACTCCTTGGTAAAGAAACTTAAGTATTCATACACTAGAGATATGTTCATCATGGCACTATTCACAATAGCCAGGTTATAGATTCAGCGTAGGTGAATAAAGGAAAGATGGTATACATACACAATGGTGTTTTATTTGTCTATAAAGAACAAAATTGTCATATTCAGGAAAATGGATAGAACTGGAGATCATCAGGTTAAGCTCAAAAGCCATACCCAGAAGGACAAATACTATATGTTGTTTATTCTATATAAAAGGTAAAAGGGGGGAATATTTAGAAAGAGGAATGGGACAATGGTTGGAAGAAGTAAAGACAAGAGAAAATAATGGGGGCAGTGAATGTGATAACCGTACATAAACATATGATATATGTATATATATATGTATATATGAAAATTTCTGGATAAAACCAATTAAAATGTCCAAAAAGATAAGATTTATAAGGCTTGTGTCAATCCCAAAACAAAAACTTACTATAGACACACTAAAAAACTGGGATGACAAATATACCATCAGAAAAAGTTACTTAACTACAAAGGGAAACAGTAAAAGAGGAAGGAAAAATAAACAAATAACCTACAATTAGAAAATAACAAAATGCCAACAGGGAGTCCTTATCATTATCTTGATTATTAAAAGATTAAATTAAGACATAAAGTGGTAAAATAGATTTAAAACAATATTTCTACTATATCCTGCCTAGAAGAAATTCACTTAGCCTATAAAAACATGCAGAAACTGGAAATGAAAGGAAGAAAAAATAATCCATGCAAATGGAAACCAAAAAAGAATAGGAGTAGCTGTTTTATGTCAGAAAAAATAAAGGTTAACTTATACTGTAAACAAAACAAAACAAATAAAATCGGGGCTGGGAGGTGGCTCAGTGGTAGAGTGCTTGCCTTGCATGCATGAGGCCCTGGGCTCCATTCCTCAGCACCACATCAGCCGAAAAAGCAGGAAGTGGCGCTGTGGCTCAAGTGGTAGAGTGCTAGCCTTGAGCTGAAGAACTGAAGGACAGCGCCCAGACCCAGAGTTGAGGCTCCACAATTGACAAAACAAACAGACAAAAAAACCCATAAAATCACTTTATATAATGATACAGGGGTCAATGCTATAAGAAAATATAGCAGTCACAAATATATGCATATAATATGGTGTACCTAAATATATAATAGAACTAATAGGAGAAATAGCAATACAATGCTAGCCAGAGACTTCGCCGCCTCCACTTTCATCAGTGGACAGAATCCAGGCAGAAAGTCAAGTAAAAATTCCTTAGTTACCTAATAGACTTAATAGATACTTCCAGAACCTTCCATCCAATAGTTGAAGAACATACATTCTTCTCTAACAGTGCACAGAACATTTCCAGAATAGAACCTATGTTGGGTCACAAATACAAGTCTCAACAAATTTTTAAACATTATGTAATATCAACTACTTTTTCTTACTATAATGCAATAAAACTAGAAAATCAACAACAGAAGGAATGGAGAGAATGATATAAACATTAAAATTAAATACATTCTCCTCAAAAAACAATGAGTCAATGAAGCAATTTAAAAGGAGATTTATAAGTTCCTAGAAACAAAACAGAAACAAACATAACCTATGGAACAAAGCAAAAGTAGGGTTGAGGACTTTATAGTAATTAATGGCTAAACCAGAGAGATCTCAAATAGACAAAGTAACATTACATCTTAAAGAACTAGAAAAGTAAAAATAAAGTAAAACAAAAATCAGTCAGATTTTTTTTGCCAGTCCTGGGCTTTAACTCTGGGCCAAGGTTCTGAGATTTTTTTGCTCAAGGCTACCACTCTACCACTTGAGCCAAAGCATCACTTCCAGCTTCTTCTGGGTAGTTTATTGGAGATAAAAGTCTCAGACTTTCCTGCCAGGGCTGGCTTTGAACCATGATCTTCCAATCTCAGTTTTCTGAGTAGCTAGGATTACAGGTGTGAGCCACCGGCACCTGGCAAGATTTCTTTTTAAAAAGAGGAAATACTGGGCTAGGAAGGTGGCTCAGTGGAAGAGAGCTTGCCTTGCATGCATGAGGCCCTCGGTTCAATTCCTCAGCACCACATAAGCAGAAAAAGCCAGAAATGGTGCTATGGGTCTAGTGGTAGAGCACTAGCCTTGAGCTGAAGAGCTGAGGGACAGTGCCCAGGCCCAGAGTTCAAGCTCCACGACTGACAAAAAGAAAAAGAAAAAAGAAAAAGGAAATATTCTGACATTAGACAGTAGCAAGTAAGGTGCAACTTTGCCCTCTAAATTAACCATTTAAGGATCAAAGACCTCGAAATAAAAGCAGACTTCCTGAAAATATTACAGGGAGGAATAGGAGAAACTCTAGGGCTCCTTGGCAGAAGCCGAAAATTTTTTTTTCCTTTAAATAAGTTTTTTATTGTGAAAATACTGTACATAGGGATTACAATGATGTGAGCAAGGTAATGAGTACATTTCTTATCAAGCATTGTTGCCTCCTCCTTTGTTTTTCCCCTACCATCCCTTTCTTCCCATCTCCACAACTACATCTCTCCCTCTCCTCCCACCCCGCCTAAATTGTAAAGTTCATTTTTCGACATAACGTCTTGTACATCTCATTGTTGTAATGGGCCAACCTGTATCCTTATTTAAACAATTTGTTTTTTCCCTTCCGCTCCCCAAATTATACCAACATCAAATACAGTGAAAACAGGAGTTATACCGTGGGGGAGGGACATACAAAGCAACAAAAACACACGTGGTACATTATACATATGTTAGAAACAATAGCAAGAAAGAAAAAACCACTTGATTCCTTATCGTGAGGTTCATTTCACTTAACATCATCTTATAAAACTCAACAAATCAAAGAAAGGTTGGACAAATGGGATTTCATGAAACTGCAGAGCTTCTGTATGGCAAAGGACATAGCAAGCAAGATCAATAGAAAGCCCACAGTTTGGGAGAAGATCTTCACTAGCTATACAACATACAAGGGCCTCATATCTAAAATATACTTAGAACTCAAAAAATTAAGTCACCCAAAAACAAATTCTTAAAGAAACAACCACTCAATTAATAAGTGGACTAACGACTTAAAGAGAAACTTCTCTGAAGAAGAAATAAGAATGGCCACACTTGAAGAAATGCTCAACTTCTCTGGCCATAAAAGAAATGCAAATCAAAACAACATTGAGATTCCACCTCACCCCAATTAGAATGACTATAATCAAGAACTCTAATACTGGAAAGGATGTGGCCAGAAGGGAACCTTACTGCATTGTTGGTGGGAGTATAAACTTGTTCAGCCACTCTGGAAAGCAGTACAGAGGTTCCTCAAAAGACTCCACATAGAGCTCCCCTATGACCAAGTAATCCCACTTTTAGTCATTTACCAGAAAGATCACAAACAAGGCCATACTAAAGCTACCAGCACAACTATGTTTATCACAGCATTATTTACCATAGCTAAGATATGGAATCAACCCAGATGCCCCTCAGTAGATGAGTGGATCAAGAAAATGTGATACATATATACAATGAAGTTTTATGCTTCCATCAGAAAGAACAACACTGCCCAATTTTTTAGGAAATGGAAAGACTTGGAAAAAATCATATTAAGTGAAGTTACCCAGTCTCAAAGAAATTTAGGTCCCAAGTTTCCCTTATTTGCAATAATTAGCATCCATATAGGATAATCTTATCAGATGAGCTGAAAAGTTCAAAAACCAGGTATATATAAATTTATGCTAAGTAAAATGAACCCCAAGATATGGACACAAGAGGTCTGTCTTTATTGTTACTGTTTTAAATGTACCCTGTGATTTTATTTTTGTTGTTGTTGTTTCCTTTGCATGCTCTTTCCCCTGTGGCATATCCCCTGCTGTCACTGTACTTGAGTTTGATATCCTGCATCTTGTATATACATATGTCTAATCTGGAGAGAGGAAGGGGAATAACAAAATGCTGAAATAAGGACACAGGATGACCCATTGCAATGAAGATACCTACTAAACAGTATATTGGAAATGAACTTTACAACTTTGGGCAGCGACGGGGGAGGGACGATAGGAATGGGGGTGGTGGGGGAGGGAAGGGGTAGTGAGACAACAACAAGGAAGGGAAGGGGTAACAATGATGGACAAGTAATGTACTCATTACCTTACTCATGCAACTGTAACCCCTCCCTACAACATCTTAACAATAAAATAAAAATTAACCATTTAAAACCATACATTTATGATATACACATTTATATTATTTATAGGCAAATACATTTGTATACACATATATGTAAATCTGTTTGCTCTAGATAGAAATCTAAACATGTTTGTATAATGATTACATGCATATACATATATATTTTGTCTATATAGAAAAAAGCACTGAATTGTACACTGAATGGTATGTAAATTACATCTCGTTATTTTCAATGGAAAAACTAATATTGTAGTTTGGGGGCCTCAGGGTTCAGAGGTGTTGTGACTGGATGCAGAGAGTATGATTGGATGGTGTGTGCAGCAAAAGCCTGATACCAGTGGAAAACTGATGGTTTGTATGCTCTATCCTTTGTTTGAGCAAAGACACAGGGTTCTGAGTGCTTGCTATTACCCAGTGATCCTGTACAAAGACAGGAGAGTGCCTGCTCTTTTGTGTGTCCTTAATTTTTGCTACCTACTGATGTCCTTTTATCTTCCTTTTGGAATGTGCCCTTTGATCTGTAAACCAAAATGCCCCAAGCTAACACGTAATCTTTTACCCCCTAAAAGTTTTGTGGTTTGGCCTGAAAAAGCTCTCCCTTGCCTCTTTTGACAATTATGTCTAGAGTAATTGTTTTTTCACTGTCACAGTTTCCACTGGACAGAACCAGAATAATGGAAAGTATAAATCTATTCAAAATTCAAAAAAGGAGTTGTAGAACAGCTACTGTTTATTTGTAATTTCTTGATGAGGGAGTAAGAATTAAAAAAAATTCTTCCCTATGGATTAAATTTCTTGGTATTAGAAGAAAAGTGGTGAGATAAAAAATTAAAATTTAGTAGCTTAGGCAGTAATAAGTGCAGAAAGAACAAATAAAATAGGGAAAGAAGAGTGGTACAATTATAGATAAGAGGGACAAAACCAACCTCAAGAAGCATGTGGCATTGTACCAAAGAACTAAAAGGAGGTGAAAAGATGAACCATCTGAATATTTCACAGGGCATTCTAAGCAGAGGAAATACTTAATACAAAAATCACAAGGTGGAGAAACTAGCAAGACAGGTGGTAGAACACCAGCCCTGAGTTACAAAGCCAAAATGAGAGCACTTATAACCATATAATTCAAGCCCAGTTGAGGGGTGGAGAGAGAGAGACAGACAGACAGAGAGACAGAGACAAACAGAGAGACAGAGAGAGAGGGAGAGAGAGAGGGAGAGAGAGACAGAGAGAAAGAGACAGAGACAGAGAGAGACAGAGACAGAGAGAGACAGAGAATGAAGGAGAGAGAGTACCAGAGGGTGGGGTCATATACCTGAGAGTTGAGAAAAGTCCAAGACAAGGACATGGGTGTGGCTGACATGAGGAAGGTGAAGAGGAAGAAGGCAGTAGATGATGGAGTCCGAGTCATAAGTTGAAGAAAGAGGGGACTCAATTGACCTTGGGTCTTGCAGGATATTATCAAGACCATTGCTTAGGAGAATAGTGAGCCTTCCTCATACCCATGTGCCATTTCAGAGTGATTCAGTAATCTTGGTAGATTCCTCTGCCAAAGTCCAAGTGGAAAGAAGCCCCAGAATAGGAAGGACCAAAAGGAGTAACTGAGGACTACCTTGCCCCATCCATACACTATACTATACTATACTATACTATACTATACTATACTATACTATACATACTCTATTCTATATTCTACAAGCTCTTCCTTATGGGAATGGTAAACAGTTTCTGCTGAAACAGAGAGCCAGAAATTTCCAGAGCTGTTGAGGGCCTCAAAAGATGCCTTGAGGGCTGCAGGCTTGGGTGGGCTACCCAGAGAACACTGCAAGAGTCCCTGGATGTGTGCTTAGGGTGGAAAAGGAAGGTTCTCCACTACTTAAAATTGGTTTCCCTTCATAGAAAATACATGGGAAGCCTGTAGTCTTAGCTATTCAAGAGGCTGAGATCTGAGGATCCCAGTTCCAAGCCAGCCCTGACAGAAAAGTCTGAGACTCATCTTCTATTAACTACCAAAATGCCAGAAGTGAAGCTATGGCTCAAGTGGTAGAGAATCAGCTTTGAATGAAAAAGTTAAACACTGCTCAGGCCTAGGCCCTGAGTTCAAGCCTCAGTACACAGATACAGATACAGCCACAGCCACAGCCACACACACAGCCACAGCCACACACACACATACACACACACACACACACACACACACACACACTGAAAGGAATTTTAACCATTCTTTGTTCACCAAAGCAACTCAAGGTCTTCTCCCCAAAAGTACCATAGGTATCAACAGAATGGTGAGACAAGGGGGGAGCCAATGCAACAGTGATATTCACAAGACAGTATGTTGGAAATAATCTTGGGGTGGGGTTGTGGAGAGGAAAAGTGGGAAAAAATGAGGGAAGGGGTAACAAGTTTGACAAGAAATGTACTTATTACCTTACTTATGTAACTATAACCCCTCTGTACATCACCTTGACAATAAAAAAGTATTTTAAAAATACCATAGGCTGGGGAGGGCCGGGGGAGGGGGGAGTATGGGAAGGGATGGGAAGGGGAAGCAAAGGAGGAGGCAACAATGCTTGATAAGAAATGTACTCATTACCTTGCCCATGTAATTGTAACCCCTCTGTATGGTATTCTCACAATAAAAAAATTAAAAAATACCATAGGCTAATCATAAGCAAAAAGAATAAAGGATCACAAGCAGGTGCATATGAATGTGTAGTTACTATATTACAAAACCAAATCAAAATGTCTCTTGGTCTATTAACTTTCCCTGTGTTAATATGAGTATACTTATGAGAGAAAACTCACTTCTTATGGAACTTCCCTCCATAGATCACATGTCTTCATTTGATGCCTCAGTGTGAACAAACTGCTTAACTGGGAATACAAGATAGAAAACCATAGTTATATTAACACTACAAAATAGGATTGTTTATCACCTTCAATGACTATTATGGTTTGGTTTTAGAAATAAAATAGGAGTAATTTATTCTATAAGTATTGTCATTGACTAGGATTTCTGTACTGAACGTTTGTTTTTGCAGTGCTAGGGATGGAATCCAGGGCCTCACATATGAGATGTTACTGCTGTACCACTCAGTTATTTCATACTTTTGCTCAAACTCAAGCCATTTTGTTCTTCTTTATCATGTTTTACAAACTGTAATGGTCAATTTAGCTAAATGAAATCTGTTTTCCTAGGGCCCAAGTTCACTTTGCATTCTCCATATGTGAGCACTTTGTGGTTCTGCTGGGCAGAGCAGTTTCTGCAAGCAGTTCTTCATTTCTCAAGTATACTCATCATTGTAAAATTATCCACTGATGTTTTCCTGATTGTCCTTTAAATATGACAGACTGTTCTGGCTGCTCATTTGCATCACTAAAAAACTTAAAAGCTAATTTAAATAAATATAATTTATAAAGTAAAGGTACTAGTGGCTCATAGCTGTAATTCTAGCTATTCAAGAGGCTGAGATCTGAGAATTACAGTTTAATACCATCCCAGGGACATGATAAATTATACAAGTCTCTAGGCATTCACACAGTGAAATCAGAGGTAGATATTCTTAGGGGAGGAACACAAATCAGATGCTAATGTGTATCTGATTACATAAAATAATATTTATCCAAATGAACTCCAGGAAATGGAAACAAGAAGTTTTTTTCTTGTTGCTGTTTTTGTTTTCTTTTCCTTTTTCTTGTTTGTTCATTTATATGTCTTTGGGAGTGTAAGGGGGGAAAAATGGTAGAACAAATGATGAAAAAATGAAGCAGTGATATTCACTAGACACTATGTTGAGAATGAATTATACAGCCTGTGGGTGGGGGCAGGAGGGAAAAACTCAGAGAGCACAAGGGAAGAGGTAACATTGTCCAAAAAGAGATTTACTATTTATCTGATTTATATAACTGTAACCCCTCTGTAAATCACCTTGACAATAACAATATAAGTGCATAAAAAGTTAAAAACAATAGCTCAGGTACAATAATCCGTAACACTTTTATTTTCAATTAACCAGCAAAAAACCAGAGTGGAGGTATGGTTCAAGAAGTAGGATGCCAGACTTGAGCAATAGAAGGTAAGCAACAGCATGAGGCTCTGAGTTCAAGCCCTAGTACCAACACAAAATAAAAATAATAATTTTAAAATATATAACTTGAGAATTCTTTTTTTTTCTCGTCTTGGGACCTAAACTCAGAGTGCTGTCCCTGAGCCTCTTTGTGCTCAAGATTAGCACTCAACCACTTGAGCCATAGCTTTACTTCTGTCTTTTTGGTAGTTCATTGAACATAAGAGTCTCACAAACTTTTCTGCCTGGGCTGACTTTGAACAGCAATCATTAAATCTCAACCTTCTGAGTAGCTAGGATTACAATGTGAGCCACTGGATCACTTGAGAATTCTTTATCCAGAAAAATTGTCTTTCAAGGAGAAAATTCTAATATTTTCATTTAATAAACAGAAACTGGGGGAGACTAATATCACTTGATCTCATCTATGAGAAATGCTAAAGGGAGGCCTTCGGGTTAAAACAAACAAAGGAATGTTAGAGAGTAAACTAAAACCCTATGAAGAGATGAAAATCTCTAGTAAAGATAAATACATTGGAAAATATTTTTAAATGGTTATTGCAATTTTGGTCTGGAATTATTTTTATTTCCCCCCTTTCACTACATTCACATAACCTGGGATTACATCTACCTGCCTCAACAGCAATACCGCAAAAGCCAGGACTGCCCTGTCTAGAAGTCTAATAAGAAGAAAAAAGATTTAGCAAGAAGCGCCAGCTGCTTTGGGACTGAGTGTGGGATATTGTTGTCCCCTGGGAGGAAGAATGCCACATTCACACTATTTTACATTTCCTCCTTTAGCTTGAGGCAGTCTCTACACCCTTCCAGGATGGATATTTCCCAAATCATACATTTCATATATAAAGGTGATTAGATAAGTGCAAGTCACTAACTTGGAAATAAAAGGATTATTATTGAGAATAATTAGATGGAATGCATTGACTGGTTTGCATCAAGTAAGCAAAGTTATCTGTGGTTAAACAGGAGCCCAAATAAAACCACAGTGAAATCAGTCTGTATTCTTTGAAAAACAACAACAGAAAGCTTTAGGATTGTCAGACAGACAAAAGGTGAGCAGCTTCTTTTTTTATTTATTGTGAAAATACCTTACAGAGGGGTTACAATTACATGGGCAAGATAATGAGTACATTTCTTATCAAGCATTGTAGCCTCCTTCCCATCCCTTCCCATCTCTTCCCATCCTCCCCATACCCCCCACCCCTGCACCAAAGTTGTAAAGTTCGTTTTCGACATACCGTCTTGTACATCACATTGCTGCAATGGGTCCACCTGTATCCCTATTTAAACAATTTGTTTTTTCCCTTCTCCTCCCCAAATTATACCAACATCAAATACAGTAAAAACAAGGGTTATACCGTGGGGGAGGGACATACAAAGAAACAATCACAAGAAAGAAAAAACATTGAGTCCTTATCTTGGGGTTCATTTAGCCTAACATCAACTTATCTGACCTTTTCTGCTTGTCTCAGACATATACTAGTTATTGCAAATAAGGGAAACCATGGGACCCATGTTTCTTTGGGCCTGGCTTAATTCACTTAATATAATTTTTTCCAAGTCTTTCCATTTCCTAACAAATGGAGCTATGTCATTCTTTATGCTGGAGGCATAGAACTCCATTGTGTATATATACCATATTTTCTTGATCCATTCATCTACTGAGGGGCATCTGGGTTGGTTCCATATCTTACCTATGGTAAATAATGCTGTGGTAAACATAGTTGTGCTGATAGCTTATTATGGTCTTGTTTGTGATCATTTGGGCTAATGCCCAAAAGTGGGATTGCTGGGTCATAGGGATGCTCTATGTGGAGTCTTTAGAGGAAACCTCCATACTGCTTTCCAAAGTGGTTGAACAAGTTTACACTCCCACCAACAATGCAGTAAGGTTCCCTTCTGTCCACATCCCCTCCAGCATCTGTGTTACTAGAGTTCTTGATTATAGCCATTCTCACTGGGGTGAAGTGAAATCTCAATATTGTTTTGATTTGCATTTCTTTTATTGCTAGGGAGATTGAGCATTTCTGCATGTGTTTATTGGCCATTCTTCTTTCTTCTTCAGAGAAGTTTCTCTTTAAGTCTTTAGCCCACTTATTTATTGGGCAGTTGTTTCTTTGAGGATTTGTTGTTGGGGAATTTAATTTTTTGAGTTCCAGGTATATTTTAGATATTAGACCCTTGTCCGTTGTATGGCTAGTGAAGATCTTCTCTCAATACTTTGCTATGCAGAAGCTCTGCAGCTTCATGTAATCCTATTTGTCCAACCTTTCTTGGATTTCTTGTGTTTCCGGGTCTCTATTAAGAAAATTTTGGCCTGTGCCAAGGAGACCTAGGGTTTCACCTATTCCATCCTGTAATGTTTTCAAGGTGTTTGCTTTGACTCCAAGGTCTTTGATCCATTTGGAGTTGATTCTGGTACAGGATGATATATAAGGATCTAGCTTTAGTTTTCTACAAGTGATTAACCAATTTTGCCAGCACCATTTACTGAAGAGGCTGTCTTTCTTCCATTCTATTTTTTTTAGTCCTCTTATCAAAGATTAGGTGGCTATAGGTCTGTGGGTCCATTTGTGGGTTTTCAATTCTATTCCATTGGTCCTGAAGTCTGTTCTTGTGCCAGTACCAAGCTGTTTTGATGACTATGGCTTTGTAGTAGAGTTTGAAATTTGGTATTTATATTCCTCCAGCATTGTCTTTCTGTGATGGATCGTTTTTGTTATTGGGGGTCTTTTATTGTTCCATATGAATTTTTGGATTGCCTCTTCTATTTCCTTGAAGAATGAGGTTGGAATATTGACAGGTATGGCATTGAATTTGTAGATAGCCTTGGGAAGTATTGCCATTTTCACGATGTTGATCCTTCCAATCCAGGAGCATGGGAGGTTTTTCCCCTTTCTAAGTTCTGTTTTGATTTCCTTTTTCAGGTTTATAAAGTAAAACTCTCCCTCTTTGCAGATGATATGATTTTGTATTTAAAGAATCCCATGGACTCTGCTCCCAAATTACTTGAACTGATTTGAAACGTTGGGAAAGTAGGAGGGTTCAAGTAATTTGGGAGCAGAGTCCATGGGATTCTTTAAATACAAAATCATATCATCTGCAAAGAGGGAGAGTTTTACTTCATGTTTCCCTATTTGAATCCCTTTTATGTTTGCATCTTGTATTATTGCTGTAGCTAGGCGTTCTAATACTAAATTGAAGAGAAGTGGGGAGAGTGGACATTTTTGTCTCTTTTCTGAGTTTAGAGGAAATAGCTTTAGCGGTGAGCAGCTTCTATGCACTGCTATATGCATAAACTGGTGTAAAAGCCCAGCTTTAAACTTCACAAAGTACTCAGTTGAATTTCAACTTTTCACTTTTATCCTGTGTTTGTAGAATCTCAGAACCACTTCTAAGAACTAAGGAAACTTACCAAGGCAATAATTTTACCTAGGATAGTAAAGTAGGTCTTCAAAACTATCAAGTATCAAAATGGGCCAGTACATGGCCATGATAGTTGGTATACAACAAGCTAAGCACACAGTCTTTGGTATTTAGTCAAAGCAGTCTGAACAGACTAAGAAACTATCTGTGGTGTCTTTTTCCTGTACCCCCACATACATTATGTTAGCATATCATGTCTGCCTTTCTTTCAAAATATGCTATAAGCCTAGTTACTTCTTACTATTTCCACTTTTCCCATTGGTAACCAAATTGACTACAATCAAAATTAGAGTTCATTGTATTCTTTCTAGTTGTACCATGCTCCTTACATTGAAACACTGCCATCTTTGTATTTATTGGTTTATTTATTTCTACTCCCCAACAGAGTGGAAAATTCATGAGAGTAAGGAGAGCAATGTGGCATATTTATTGATGTATTCCCAGCACCTTGCCCAGGGTTCAACTGGAGTAATTGTCCCGTTGACATATATTGAATAAGTGAGTAAATAATTGAACTCTGTGAGGTTGATGCTATTATCTGAGTACTGTAGTGATTGAATTGTTGCACACCATGCAGACATAATGATTAAGATTCCAGAATTACATTTGCTAGGTGAATCCATCATCTAGACTTAGCTAAGAGAAAGATGGGAAAGAGAAGACAATGTGGAGTATGGAACAGGAATATTGATCTCTGGAATATTGATCCCAGCGATGGTGGATGAGAATGGGTAAGATGAATATATTTACATTTGGTAGAGAATATGTTTTCACAATTGCAGGCTGTTGAAAGACTGCATGAGTTAGAAATGATAAAAAATGCACTACTTCTCTGAGGTAATAATTTTTGGTGTATTGCAAGGAGATACATCTACAAGGTGACTGTGAAACTGCAAAGGGCTTCATATCATTCCCCTAAGCAGAGCATAGGGCTGTTGGATCAATGCCATGAGTTTTACCAGGACCATGCTCACATCGGGGAAGGATGACTTTGTGATAAAGCAACACACAAGCTGCAATATCCCCTCTCAACTCCACAGGCTGAACATTCTCTTTCTAAACTGGGTGTCACCTACAGCATCCCACAGACTCCCCTTCATATATTGGTACTCCAGGCTTTCTATTATAATTCAGGCTACACACACACACATCATGACAGTGCTCCCTCAAACTCTACTTCATATCAAGCTTCATATCATCTCACAGAACCACGTCACTTCACAAATGATGAGAAACACACATTTGTAGAATGAGCGAGGAAAGTTAGGAGCCACTTGACAGCTTAAGGCTAACTCTTCAGCAGAGGGCGCCAGAGAGCTACAACTCCCCTGAGGTTCCTGAAGGTACAGTGTCCCTGCTGGGTTAAATTCCTGGAGGGTGTTTGTAAAACAATGGAACCAATTACAATTTCCTTCCTTTCTTCCTTCCTTTTTTCCCCCTTCACTTCTTTTCTCTTTTTCCTTCTTTTTTTTCTTTTTTTTTATTGTGAAAATACCGTACAAAGGGGTTACAATTACATGGGTAAGATAATGAGTACATTTCTTATCAAGCATTGTTGCCTCCTCCTTTGTTTCCCCTTCCCATCCCTTCCCATCTCCCCTCCCACTCCCCCCCCCCCCCCCCCCCCCGCCAAAGTTGTAAAGTTCGTTTTTCGACATAACATCTTGTACATCTCATTGTTTCTTCTTTCTTTTCAAACATATGTTTGAACTAAAGGTTCCATGATACGCTAAGCAAATGCTCTACCATTTGAATCAGTCCATAGCACACTACCTTAAAAACAAAACAAAAAGTCTTTTTTTGTCCTCTTCTGCTTGGCACTGAATTCATTATGGCTCTTGAAAGAAATTAGGAAAACAATTCTAGTCACAATGACTTAAAAATATCCTCTTTAACATGTACACTATCAACTTGCCTGGTACTGGCTGCCTTGTGAGTCACCTTAATATGGGCAGATGAGCCAAAGGCAATAGATAAGAAGTAAAAATGTTTGAAAATTTATATATTTGTACATGCACTGTCTATCCTATAATATACTTGCTCGTTCCTCAAAAATATCTACTTTAAGCAAGGTATTAGGGCAAGGAAATGAGAGATCTTTACCTTGGAGAAAGAAATTCAAGAAAATACTCAAAGATGCAAACACTTCTCATACTGCTGGGTTTGCAGAATTATTATTGTGAAAATGGAATGGATATACTTCCAAAAGCTACTTACAAATTCAACACGATACCCATCAAAATCTCAATATATTCCTCAGAGAAATTGACTCATATGTATGGATAAAAGAACCACAATACCAAAAGCAAATCTGAGTAAAAAGAGCACTACTGAAAGAATTACAATTCTAGACTTCATATTACACTATACCTCCATCATAACAAAAACAGCATGGTACTGGTAAACAACCACCATCACCACCACAATAGACCAGAAAGCCAATGAAACAGTATAGAAGATATAGTAACAAACCTACACAGTTAGAGCTACCTAAAATTTGACAAAGGAACTAAAAAATGGTGTCATTAAAAAATAGTGCTGACACCTACAGCCACCATCACACTCAATGGTGAAAAACTAAAGCTATTTCCTCTAAACTCAGAAAAGAGACAAGGATGTCCACTCTCTCCACTTCTCTTCAATTTAGTATTAGAATGCCTAGCTACAGCAATAAGACAAGATAGAAACATAAAAGGGATCCAAATAGGGAAAGAAGAAATAAAACTCTCCCTCTTTGCAGATGGCATGATCTTGTATTTAAAGAATCCCATGGACTCTACTCCCAAATTACTCAAGCTGATTTGAAACGTCGGGAAAGTAGGGTATAAAATTAACCCTCAAAAATCAATGGCTTTTCTGTATGCCAACAATGAAAAAAGCGTGGCTGAAATCAGGAAAGTAACTCCATTCATAATAGCCCCACAAAATAAAATATCTAGGAATTAACTTAACCAAAGAAGTGAAGGCCCTCTATGATGAAAACTTTAAAAACCTGAAAAAGGAAATCAAAACAGAACTTAGAAAGGGGAAAAACCTCCCATGCTCCTGGATTGGAAGGATCAACATCGTGAAAATGGCAATACTTCCCAAGGCTATCTACAAATTCAATG